>NC_092293.1:4365667-4527662 GCF_036320965.1 Panulirus ornatus
GACCTCAGGGGCCAACCACAGGTCAGGAACATTGTACTCAACGCAGCTTCCCTTCTTAACGCTCAAGCCGAAGTCGATGATGTGAAACTCTGGCTTCTCACCCATCGTCACGGTCACATTCTCGACCTTGACGTCATTATGGACAATGTTTTTCTTATGGATTTCCATCAGCCGACGAGCGACCATGATGGCGGACTCGACCAGTTCCTCGTCCGACCGACATGTTCTCATGTACTTATCATAAGGCTGGCCAGTGTGGCTTAAGATGATCAGTGGGGGGTTGCGGCACACTGCTCGAAGGAGAGGGGCTCCTCCAGCCCCAGCCAGTCTCCTGTGAATGTCGGCTTCATCCATAAGACTTTTCGAACTCACTCCGTCGAGAAGGGATTTGATGACGCAACACGATCCACGGAACAACACCGTTTCAATCTTGGCGTTGCCTCCCCGACCCACCTCTCTCATGACCACCAGGTCATTCACATCCTTCTGGGTCAACTTTACAACTGGAACACTCATTTTGATTCCGGCCTGAGGCGCACTTACCAAATTTTCTTGCCGGAGAGTGTGAGAGATGTTGTCGGTACGGAGTCCCATCCTCAAATGATTACACTTCTCTCGCCGCCGGCCTTATATACCCCTAGGTTATGTGACGTCACATAACCAGATCTATCCAGATTAAATCCCATACAAATCCGGATATGTAGACGGATTCATTTAGTTTTGTTGCGATCATTATTTCATGAAATCTAAAGGTGTCGAAGAAATAGTCAAGATGGCTAGTGGTGTTGATAGTGTAGTGAAGATGGCTAGAGATGTTGAAGGATCTAAATAGTTTCGAAATACCAATACTTTTTGAATCAATAAATCATCATAAGTAATAATAAGACAAAAACCACTTTGACGAAAATTTAGCCATTTTCAAGCATCGAAATAAAAGGATATGAGGTAAATGGCTTTTGGGAAATCATTGTTGAATAGTACACAGTTACTTTCTGAGAACACACACACACACAAAACTAGAGAACATAGCATGAAATTAGGGCAATATTGTTCAAAAATATTCAGAGAAGTAATTTTAAAGTTTATATAAGAGTGGTTGATGAATGGAATAAGAAGAATGAGGTCATGGTTAAGGCAGACACCATACATAAATCTTACAAGTTGTATAATAGTACAGAATGTTCTAGAGATTTGGCCTGGCAAGTGTAGAACTCTCTCCTCACACAGTAAAAATAGGTCATTACACACTCACAGATTCAGAGGTTATCATGTTGAAGGAGAGGTGAAAACTGAAGATTCAAATCAAAGAACAATAAGAAGCGTCATGATGAGATGGGAGAGGGAATTGGTGAATTGACAAATATAGTTTAATCTAAAACATGAACGGTAAATCACTTCGAGTGAAGAAATTCAAGTGGAAAACATAGAAAATGAAAGACCAAAGAGAAGAATTTTTGATATCTGGGATAACATTTAATGTGAGGAAACACGATTTCACCAAATGATCTTTAGTTAACGCTTCTGGTACAGTGTAAATATACGCACACACACACACACACACACACACACACACACACACATATATATATATATATATATATATATATATATATATATATATATATATATATATATATATATATATATATATATATATATATATATATATATATATATATATATATATATATATATATATATATATACTTATGTGTGTGTGTGTGTGTGTGTGTGTGTGTGTGTGTACGGATAAACTTTAAGGCTGGCCGGGGTGTACTGGTGATGCCTTTGACCTAAAATATAAGTTCAAGCCCGTAGGCCGACCCTGCACTTAGCTTGAATCCTTTTGTGTTCACTATAATCTTTTTTACTACATCTCCTCTACTTAATCCCTTTATCTTCACTATGCAAGGCTTATTATAATCTTCACTACAACCTCATCTTCATATGACCTTATCTTGACTAAGCTGGTTTCAAGGAAGGCTTTAGATTTTACCCGCTCACACAAACAACGTACTTACACGGGGCCCCACGAGTGTAAAACCCCTTCCTAATACAGTGCAAGTAGATGATTACACACACCTACACACCACCACCACCACTAACAATACACAGAGAAATAACCTTTTTGATTGGTTTTGGATCGGCCCTTGAACGGAGTTTGGAGGATTTGGGGGATCAGGTCAATAAGGTTAAGTTCACTACAACCTCATATTCACTAACGTGAATCTTCACTACTAGCTTATTTTCACTTAATTATATCTTCACTATACCCTCTTCTTCACTACACCGTTATTTCTACCATACCATCATCATTGTACTCCCTGATGTTCACTAGAAATAGTTCTCATCTTCACTACATAAGCATTCTGAATAAACTTTACTCCTTGATAACCCTTATCTCTACTGCATTCGTATCTTCACTACATTCGTATCTTCGCCACAACCTATCTTGACAGTATCCTTATCATCACTATACTCTTCCTCACTACACTCTCCTCTTAACATCATCCTTCTGTTTACCGAACTTAGTTCAAAGTCTGACTTGAACGTAGCTTTGGAAAGTTTGTGTTCCTCATTGTGTTACCTCCTTATTATCATTGTAAAGGCAATTGTCACCACTCCCCAACTAAACCCTCATCATCACTACACTCTCATCATTATCATTACTTCTTGATGTTCAATACAAAATCTCAACATATACATTCATCTTCACCACAGAATAATTTTCATTGCACCTTAATCTTCATTACTCCTTGTTTCAGCTACATCCGTATCTCCCATTCATTCTTATATCTTATATTAATTACATCATTACAATATCTTTATATCTTCTCTGTTCCGTCTTTTGTGAAATTGAAAATGAGAGTAAAGGATTTCCGGCCTTCTGCTCCCTACCCTTTTAGTCGCCTTGTATGACACGCAGGGAATACGAGGCAAGTATACTTTCTTCCCTATCCCCAGGGATAACAGCATCTGGTGTTCCCAGACGGTCACCCATCCAAGTACTAACCAGACCCAACGTTGCTTAACTTCCCTGATTGGACGATATATATATATATATATATATATATATATATATATATATATATATATATATATATATATATATATATATATATATATATATATATATATATATATGTACATATACAAGACTGAAAACAATGAATTTCCCAAATAAAAAATGGAAGCGCAGGGGTTTGAACCCGGGACCTCTCGCATGCCAAGCGAGTGCTCTACCACTGAGCTACGCCCCCAAGAACATATTTTGTGACATAGTATTATATGAAGCACTGAGATTACCACGGCAAAATACTGTTTGACCGACCGTTGCCGACTAGCCGGCAAAATAACCACAGGGTAAATCTCCATGTTGCTGTCGTGTTTTCCTCTCAATTTTCCACGAAGAAATGAGTTTTACTTTTTTATTGTCGTTGCAATAGACTGGAACTAAGCAATAGACTGGAACTAAGCAATAGACTGGAACTAAGTAATAGACTGGAACTAAGTTGACCTGGTATGAGGTCAGAGCCCTCATCATCATCCCTGCTAACTACCGGAAGCAGATTAAGTCATTCCACAACCGATGTCCGGCCCATGTTAACTCTGATGTGCCCAGCAGTTGGAGGAGGATCGCCAGAAGCTTCTGGAAGATTTCAAGGACATCTTGGTGGACCTGACCCTTTCAGATAAGGTCGAAAACCCCAATTTATTGTGAAGATCTTCACTATAACGTTGGACGAACATACTGAATGTTGCAGACATGTGATGCGGACAAAATGAAACAAGAAAAAGACAAAAAATATGTCTGGTGTGGGTCTCGAACCCACGACCTTGAGTGTGTGAGACTCACGCTCTACCACTGAGCTAACCAGACAATAGAAAAATACGTCTGTTTCTTCAATTTGAATTAATGAAAATCTTTGCGAGGCAGCGTTTAGAAAAGAGAGATGTCTTTGACGAAATTTACTTGTTTGGCTCCTTCTTCTGTTCCTCAGTATCGAAAGTAAACATACTGAAGGATATATATATATATATATATATATATATATATATATATATATATATATATATATATATATATATATACATATATATATATATATTGGAAAGGATCACAATTTTGCGCGTGATCAAGTATATTCCTAAGAGTCCACGGGGAAAATGAAACATGCCACGTTCCCAAGTGTACTTTCATGTAATAACCACATCATCAGGGGAGACACAAGAGAGAAATATAACAGTCAGTTGATACACAATGAAGAGACGTAGCTAGGACGCCATATGGTAAACATGTGATTGTCCGAGACAGACAACAAGCGCATCATAAACTAATCATATGGACAAGATGAATTCCTTACAAATTTTATCAACACTAAATTTATGCAATTTGTATAGACAATCACTTATATCAAGATTATAATTCTTTGTGCATTTAATGATAGAAGATTCAATGATATTTCTCGTGGTACTGGAGTTAGAGATTATAATGCCATCTCAGTTATTAACTCTAACTCCAGTACCACGAGAAATATCACTGAATCTTCTATTATTAAATACACAAAGAATTATAAACATTAAGGAAACATGCAACATGGCGGTCAAACTATGAGATGCACAAATGAAGTTTATGAATGGAATATCAGTGAGACGAACTAGTTGATGAATGATGAATGAAAGTGTAATAAAGTCATGATGAATGATGAATGAAAGTGTAATAAAGTCATGATGAATGAATGAAAGTGTAATAAAGTCATGATGAATGAATGAAAGTGTAATAAAGTCATGATGAATGAATGAAAGTGTAATAAAGTCATGATGAATGAATGAAAGTGTAATAAAGTCATGATGAATGAATGAAAGTGTAATAAAGTCATGATGAATGAATGAAAGTGTAATAAAGTCATGATGAATGAATGAAAGTGTAATAAAGTCATGATGAATGATTGAAAGTGTAATAAAGTCATGATGAATGAACGAAAGTGTAATAAAGTCATGATGAATGAATGAAAGTGTAATAAAGTCATGATGAATGAATGAAAGTGTAATAAAGTCATGATGAATGAATGAAAGTGTAATAAAGTCATGATGAATGATTGAAAGTGTAATAAAGTCATGATGAATGAACGAAAGTGTAATAAAGTCATGATGAATGAATGAAAGTGTAATAAAGTCATGATGAATGAATGAAAGTGTAATAAAGTCATGATGAATGAATGAAAGTGTAATAAAGTCATGATGAATGAATGAAAGTGTAATAAAGTCATGATGAATGAATGAAAGTGTAATAAAGTCATGATGAATGAATGAAAGTGTAATAAAGTCATGATGAATGAATGAAAGTGTAATAAAGTCATGATGAATGATTGAAAGTGTAATAAAGTCATGATGAATGAACGAAAGTGTAATAAAGTCATGATGAATGAATGAAAGTGTAATAAAGTCATGATGAATGAATGAAAGTGTAATAAAGTCATGATGAATGAATGAAAGTGTAATAAAGTCATGATGAATGAATGAAAGTGTAATAAAGTCATGATGAATGAATGAAAGTGTAATAAAGTCACAGTTTAAAAGTACAAAATATGAATGGCAGCCAGGGAAGAGTGGCCCAGGTAAATGGAAGGTTGAAAAGTTCGCGTTATATGACGAATTTTGATAGATTTTGCAAGTTTCCTTTCCTATGATGGAACGTAAAAGTTTGTGCTTAGTTCTAGAGACAGAGTTCATAGGTTTATGTTTTAATGATGAACGTCAAAGGATACCATTAATTTAACTGACTTTAAAAATGTTCAATTAAATGAAGCATTACATACACAAGCTGCTTTTTGGCGGAGTTAAAAATTCGCATTTTTTTGCTAATTCTAAAGTAGGTGTTAAATTGACGGACTTAAAAGTTCGAGTTTCAGCTTTAAACCTTGTGTTTGTATGACGTATCTTAGATCACTTGTTAATATAATGCAAGTGGAAGGTTTACGTTTAAAAGATGGTGTTTAAATGCTAATTAATGAATGACAGATAAATGGATAGATTTTAAGTTGGTGTTTACGTGGGCCACTTTAAGGTTAAGGTTCGTACGTACCAGGTTGACCAGATGGCGGTAGTGTGTAGACACAGCCATACCAGGTCGTATTTATCATCATTAAAGTCACCTTCCTTACTTACTTATGGCGGCGATGAAATTCACTGGTTCTTGATTGTGCACCAATTAACCTATCAGATAATGGTACAATGTTTGCCTGGTGTTGCATATATCACGTCTGTTGTTGAAACACAAGAATGCCAGGTGACTTTGGGAGTGGATGATAATGTAAAGATCAATATAAATGTGGGAAATCTTGAACCGCCATCACCAGACACAACACATGTTTGGATCTGGCGGGGGGAGGGACTTGCCTGTGACGTCACGATGCCCCGCCTCCAGCCTGGCGCCGCTCTGTGTGTGTGTGTGTGTGTGTGTGTGTGTGTGTGTGTGTGTTTGAACTCATCTTTTGTGACTGTTATGTGTGTTGCCCCAATTCTTAACCTTATGTGTATGTATCGTGTCTTTATGTTACTTGTACACACACACACACACACACACACACACACACAGAGGCAAGCCAGGAAACTTAAAGACCAGATGGAACTCAGTGGGATATTCATCCACTGTGATAAATCCAGGTAAGAGAAGGAGAGAAGTTTTGTATACAACCACCACAATGTAAGATGTAGCATCATCAGTAAACATACCTGGTGTTGTAAACCTCTATCATATCGCTCATTACAAGTCTTGTTATCTTCATCATAAGGGAGGATTCTGAGGCTTGCTATCAATGTTGTCATCTTCGCTCAATAACCGTGGAGAAATGTTTGTACACTCTAATACAGTGATTAATATTGTAGGTCATAATGTAAGTGGTGTGTGACTAACTATAGCTGTAATATTACCTGTTCATTCTTGCTACTAACACATGACACCAAGTTGTCTGTTAGTCTTATTACGTACATTAATACACTGTTGTCTTGGCTTTACATCTCTACTAATGATGACACCTAAATCCTTCTCCTGCCTTGATAGTTTTATTTCCACATCTTAAGATGATACTGTAGTTTGCCTGCTATGTGTACACAGTGTAAACATATGTCTACGGTGAATATCACTGGCCATTGTACACTGTACAACGATACCCTGTTAAGATCTTCCTGCAATGTCATAAGATTCTGTTTAACTCGTAAACACGATTTCATTACATGTAGGAAAAGTTTGATATAAATCTAAAGTTAACATTTTCAAAGAGAAATATAGAACAAGACAGATCACATCTATTATATCACATATCAGTTCACCAGGTAAAGACACCAATATAACATATTGTGAAACTAATATATAGCATGATTCATGTACAAGGACCATCTTCTACACATGACCAATATTTCACAACCATCACAAAATGATTCACTGATAAAGCCAGTGTATGTAATGTCCTTCCTTTTCCTCAGCTCATTAGGCATTTTCCGTGACCCACCCTATATGTTATTTGTCCCCTCATTTGTGACCTTGTAGTTGTTGTACGGTGGAGTAATGCTTGACTTGCTGTACTGAGGGACAGACACACTGACACAAGCCATGTTGTAGTTGTTGTACGGTGGAGTAATGCTTGACTTGCTATACTGAGGGACAGACACACTGACACAAGCCATTATTCATTAAATTGACAAAAATGAAGTGATAAATTTCTTGAAAGATATGTCAAGTGCAATGATACATCGACTTATGTACATTTTAGGAATCATTTACAAATTCAAAGCATAAAATTCATATGATGGCAAAGTGTGTTTAGATAGATTTCTAACTCTTAATGTTCTTATCAGTTCAGTCCAAAGAAAAAAAACATGACAAATAAAGCCAGATAACAGTGTGTCATAAGACCAGAGCCCCTGCCAAGCTGGGACTTGGCCAAACATAAACAACCACTTTCTTATAGACGATTAGTCAAGGTTCTGGGTCGAGCACCAGGATCTATTGACTTCCGTCCGACATAATATATTTTCTCTGATCCTTCATCATCATCACCACACTCCCGGCACCCATCAATAAACCCTTCCCAAATTCCTCACTTCCTTATAAACTCGTCCCTGTAGTCAACAATTAAGAAACCTAAACCGACCAAAAAGCATTACGTTGTTCAACAATGTAAACCCCAGCTAGGGTGAGCCTTAGATACTCTTACGGTATATTGTGATGGACGAAGGATTTACTTCCCTGGTAATGTATTACACATTTACTTATTCTAACAACCTATCACTGATTATCGTTAAATACATATGGCAAAAATATATTTTACTTGTGGACTTCTAGTGAAAATACATGGGATATTGTATGCAAGCTAAACATTTGATACGATAATAAATAAAATCTCATAACTTTTCTGAAGCACAAGGTACAGAAATATATGTAACGTGATATCGTTAAGATTAACATATCTAACATAAAGATTTCTACTTTGCAGATAAATGTTTTACATGTAGAAATCAATAATATTTTCAATAACATAAAGATAATTGCGTCATTATTTATGTTGCAGGCTTTTTATCCGGGTTTTACACACTGTAGAAAAGTATTGTTTAGAGAAGAGTAATGTAATTATTATTAACACAAGGTTCAAGGATTCTAAGTTATGAGTTTCTACTCTTCAAAATGTTAGCATCATCCGCTGAGAAAACTTTGTAAAACAGACTTTTATTTTGTGTGATGAGAACTAATGACAAATTATTTACGTTTTTCTTAAGAATATTCTTTATGAGTCAAATGAAAGTATTTTGTTAGATAAAAAACTTTCATTAGTAACAACGAGAGATAAACAATCAATATTCATAAAATGACAGATAAAGATTATTATATACAATTTCCAACAATCATGTTGACATCATATAACCAAATATGATTCATAAATTTTTCAAATCATCAAAAGTAAAAAGAAGAAGCCGTCCGGAGGTGACTTGTTACCCCCGGTGTGAATACTTATAGGCGGAATCCGGTAACACCTCTTGAATAGCATGTGGAAGACAGAGTAGAGTGGCTAGGCTGTGGAGCATGTTCTCCACTTCAACTGACTAATGATATGTTAAGACAACACAAACCACATACATCCATTGTGAGGATGGAATCAGGGATGAAACATCTATAACTAGAAAGGTTAAAGATACAAAGATGGTGAAATACCTTTACCTGGGATCAGTAGCACCTGTGGTAATGGACACACCTTTGTAATGCTTGATCACTTACAACTGATCAACTTTAATACGAAAGTCTTAGGTATTGTCCCTCAGGAAAACTTTTTATAAATATTTATAAAACACATATATATGTTAGATATACACTATCTCTAGAATATATCTTTACCTGGGACGTGTAACACTTGTGTGGATAGACACAACTTTGTAATGCATGATCCATTACACGAAATGAACTTCACTAACGAAGAGTTATACAACGCGTCGTTGGAAAACATTAATCAAATACCTATACAGAATTTTTATGTTACGTAAAAGATATTTCTTGATAGTAGTAAACACAAGAAATGGTGAAGAAAGAAAAGGGATGTAGACGTAAATATTTTGTTAAAAAATGAATTGCTCCTGCCTTAAACTAGCTCCTTGCAATGGATTTTGTTTTAGATACCCACAGTAAGATATATTGTGTGGTTAATCACTATAAATGTTTATGTTTAACAGATCTTTTATTTCTTATAGTATTTTACTGATTCAGGTTTAAGAACCTTGGTTCTGAACAACCATTATAATGCAACACAATACATATTTACCATAAACAAATCATTTATCACAATAACCATTATGTTTGTACCAGATTCTTTAAGTCCTCAATCACGTTTGTTAATATATAAGGCATTTTTCCGCCACATTTCAATACATAACATATATCTACACGTGTGGAAATATATGTATATGTTTTTATAAATTTTTCTTTGGCTTTTATAATCAAGGTGTAAGATATCCGTCTGAAGAAAATACTAGATAATATTATAGGTTATGTGTGTGTGTGTGTGTGTGTGTGTGTGAGCGCACATAGGAGTGAAAACATATTTTACACTTACAAGGTTAAGAGACGGGGCAACACGAGTGTACAAATCCTTCCTCAAAAGACTCACGTGATAATGATTAAAGTAGTACACACACACACACACACACACACACACACACACACACACACACACACACACAGAGCGGCGCCAGGCTGGAGGCGGGGCATCGTGACGTCACAGGCAAGTCCCTCCCCCCGCCAGATCCAAACATGTGTTGTGTCTGGTGATGACGGTTCAAGATTTCCCACATTTATATTGATCTTTACATTATCATCCACTCCCAAAGTCACCTGGCATTCTTGTGTTTCAACAACAGACGCGATATATGCAACACCAGGCAAACATTGTACCATTATCTGATAGGTTAATTGGTGCACAATCAAGAACCAGTGAATTTCATCGCCGCCATAAGTAAGTAAGGAAGGTGACTTTAATGATGATAAATACATAAACGCGAACTTAAAATCTATCCATTTAACTGTCATTCATTAATTAGCATTTGAACATCATCTTTTAAACGTAAACCTTCCACTTGCATTATATTAACAAGTACTCTAAGATACGTCATACAAACACAAGGTTTAAAGCTGAAATTCGAACTTTTAAGTCCGTCAATTTAACACCTACTTTAGAATTAGCAAAAAAATGCGAATTTTTAACTCCGCCAAAAAGCAGCTTGTGTATGTAATGCTTCATTTAATTGAACATTTTTAAAGTCAGTTAAATTAATGGTATCCTTTGATGTTCATCATTAAAACATAAACCTATGAACTCTGTCTCTAGAACTAAGCACAAACTTTTACGTTCCATCATAGGAAAGGAAACTTGCAAAATCTATCAAAATTCGTCACATAACGCGAACTTTTCAACCCTTCCATTTACCTGGGCCACTCTTCCCTGGCTGCCATTCATATTTTGTACTTTTAAACTGTGACTTTATTACACTTTCATTCATTCATCATGACTTTATTACACTTTCATTCATTCATCATGACTTTATTACACTTTCATTCATTCATCATGACTTTATTACACTTTCATTCATTCATCATGACTTTATTACACTTTCATTAATTCATCATGACTTTGTTACACTTTCATTCATTCATCATGACTTTATTACACTTTCATTCATTCATCATGACTTTATTACACTTTCATTCATTCATCATGACTTTATTACACTTTCATTCATCATTCATCAACTAGTTCGTCTCACTGATATTCCATTCATAAACTTCATTTGTGCATCTCTTAGTTTGACCGCCATGTTGCATGTTTCCTTAATGTTTATAATTCTTTGTGTATTTAATAATAGAAGATTCAGTGATATTTCTCGTGGTACTGGAGTTAGAGTTAATAACTGAGATGGCATTATAATCTCTAACTCCAGTACCACGAGAAATATCATTGAATCTTCTATCATTAAATGCACAAAGAATTATAATCTTGATATAAGTGATTGTCTATACAAATTGCATAAATTTAGTGTTGATAAAATTTGTAAGGACTTCATCTTGTCCACATGATTAGTTTATGATACGCTTGTTGTCTGTCTCGGACAATCACATGTTTACCATATGGCGTACTAGCTACGTCTCTTCGTTGTATATCAACTGACTGTTATATTTCTCTCTTGTGTCTCCCGTGATGATGTGGTTATTACATGAAAGTGCACTTGGGAACGTGGCATGTTTCATTTTCCCCGTGGACTCATAGGAATATACTTGATCACGCGCAAAATTGTGATCCTTTCCAATATATATATATATATATATATATATATATATATATATATATATATATATATATATATATATATATATATATATATATATATATTTTTTTTTTTTTTTCCAAAAGAAGGAACAGAGAATTGGGCCAGGTGAAAAAGGCCCAGTCCTCTGTTCTTAACGCTACCTCGCTAATGCGGGAAATGGCGAATAGTTTGAAAAAAAAAAAAAAAAATATATATATATATATATATATATATATATATATATATATATATATATATATATATATATATATATATATATATATATATATATATATATATATATATCCTTCAGTATGTTTACTTTCGATAATGAGGGACAGAAGAATAAGCCAAGCAAGTAAATTTCGTCAAAGACATCTCTCTTTTCTAAACGCTGCCTCGCAAAGATTTTCATTAATTCAAATTGAAGAAACAGACGTATTTTTCTATTGTCTGGTTAGCTCAGTGGTAGAGCGTGAGTCTGACACACTCAAGGTCGTGGGTTCGAGACCCACACCAGACATATTTTTTGTCTTTTTCTTTTTTCATTTTGTCCGCATCACATGTGTGCAACATTCAGTATGTTCGTCCAACGTTATAGTGAAGATCTTCACAATAAATTGGGGTTTTCGACCTTATCTGAAAGGGTCAGGTCCACCAAGACGTCCTTGAAATCTTCCAGAAGCTTCTGGCGATCCTCCTCCAACTGCTGGGCACATCAGAGTTAACATGGGCCGGACATCGGTTGTGGAACGACTTAATCTGCTTCCGGTAGTTAGCAGGGATGATAATGAGGGCTCTGACCTCATACCAGGTCAGCTTAGTTCCAGTCTATTGCTTAGTTCCAGTCTATTGCTTAGTTCCAGTCTATTGCAACGACAATAAAAAAGTAAAACTCATTTCTTCGTGGAAAATTGAGAGGAAAACACGACAGCAACATGGAGATCTACCCTGTGGTTATTTTGCCGGTTAGTCGGCAACGGTCGGTCAAACACTATTTTGCCGTAGCAATCTCAGTGCTTCATATAATACTATGTCACAAAATATGTTCTTGGGGGCGTAGCTCAGTGGTAGAGCACTCGCTTGGCATGGGAGAGGACCCGGGTTCAAACCCCGGCGCTTCCATTTTTGTTATTTGGGAAATTCATTGTTTTCAGTCTTATATAAATATATATATATATATATATATATATATATATATATATATATATATATATATATATATATATATATATCGTCCGATCAGGGAAGTTAAGCAACGTTGGGTCTGGTTAGTACTTGGATGGGTGACCGTCTGGGAACATCAGATGCTGTTATCCCTGGGGATAGGGAAGAAAGTATACTTGCCACGTATTCCCTGCGTGTCGTACAAGGCAACTAAAAGGGGAGGGAGCAAAAGGCCGGAAATCCTTTACTTTCACTTTCAATGTTCCAAAAGACGGAACAGAGAAGATATAAAGATATTGTAAAGATGTAATTAATATAAGATATAAGAATGAATGGAAGATACGGATGTAGCTGAAACAAGGAGTAATGAAGATTAAGGTGCAATGAAAATTATTCTGTGGTGAAGATGAATGTATATGTTGAGATTTTGTATTGAACATCAAGAAGTAATGATAATGATGAGAGTGTAGTGACGATGAGGGTTTAGTTAGGGAGTGGTGACAATTGCCTTTACAATGATAATAAGGAGGTAACACAATGAGGAACACAAACTTTCCAAAGCTACGTTCAAGTCAGACTTTGAACTAAGTTCGGTAAACAGAGGATGATGTTAAGATGAGAGTGTAGTGAGGAAGAGTATGGTGATGATAAGGATATTGTCAAGATAGGTTGTGGCGAAGATACGAATGTAGTGAAGATACGAATGTAGTAGAGATAATGGTTATCAAGGAGTAAAGTTTATTCAGAATGATTATGTAGTGAAGATAAGAACTATTTCTAGTGAACATCAGGAAGTACAATGATGATGGTATGGTAGAAATAACGGTGTAGTGAAGAAGAGGGTATAGTGAAGATATAATTAAGTGAAAATAAGCTAGTAGTGAAGATTCACGTTAGTGAATATGAGGTTGTAGTGAACTTAACCTTATTGACCTGATCCCCCAAATCCTCCAAACTCCGTTCAAGGGCCGATCCAAAACCAATCAAAAAGGCTATTTCTCTGTGTATTGTTAGTGGTGGTGGTAGTGTGTAGGTGTGTGTAATCATCTATTTGCACTGTATTAGGAGGGGGTTTTACACTCGTGGGGCCCCGTGTAAGTACGTTGTTTGTGTGAGCGGGTAAAATCTAAAGCCTTCCTTGAAACCAGCTTAGTCAAGATAAGGTTATATGAAGATGAGGTTGTAGTGAAGATTATAATAAGCCTTGCATAGTGAAGATAAAGGGATTGAGAAGAGGAGATGTAGTAAAGAAGATTATAGTGAACACAAAAGGATTCAAGCTAAGTGCAGGGTCGGCCTACTGGCTTGAACTTACATTTCAGGTCAAAGGCATTCGAGTACATAGTATTCGAATAGTTATTTCCCTATCAGGGCGATCATAGCCTAGCGGTAGCTCTCCCACCCGTTGCACAGGGGTCCCGGGTTCGATCCTGGCTGTTGGAGGTTTGTATGTTTCATGAGAGTGCTCGTTCATAGGCACTTAGTTCGTATATATATATATATATATATATATATTTTTTTTTTTTTCAAACTATTCGCCATTTCCCGCGTTAGCGAGGTAGCGTTAAGAACAGAGAACTGGGCCACTGAGGGAATATCCTCACCTTGCCCCCTTCTCTGTTCCTTCTTTTGGAAAATTAAAAAAAATTGAGAGGGGAGGATTTCCAGCCCCCCGCTCCCTCCCCTTTTAGTCGCCTTCTACGACACGCAGGGAATACGTGGGAAGTATTCTTTCTCCCCTATCCCCAGGGATATATATATATATATATATATATATATATATATATATATATATATATATATATATATATATATATATATATATATATATATATATTCCTAGGAGTCCACGGAGAAAATGAAACACGATAAGTTCCCAAATGAACTTTCGTTTAATAATGGCAACTTAGAATGAGAAATAAAGTATGAAAGACAAAGATAGTGGACAAGTGTAATGTGTTCTGTGTCTTTGATAACCATTTGGTCTGACTCATTCAGATAAGGTCCAAAATGCCAGTAGTGAAGATGTACAAAGGATAATAGAACAGTGTACGTACGTACGTAGTGTGAGTATCTTGACTGATAGAAAGTATTGAAAGCGGCAGGAAGTAGTGAGATATTGTATTGTGCTTCGTACAAGACTGGCGGGCGACTCCGTCCTTCGTGCTGTGCCACACACAGTCTGGTGATTGTCGGGATGTGTAGCCATAATGTTTGATCTTATGACCATTAGTGATACATCATGTGATGTTTACTATCACAACATCGGCTTCTTCCTCCTCCTCCAGGAGAGTGGCAATCAGGTGGCGGTTATTGTGGTAGCCCGGCACATGCAACTGTAAGATTTCAAGCAACATTGAGAAAATGGGACACATTATAAAGAGTTCCATAATTTCTCTAATTCTTCCCCAAATTCATGTGGACCTGCAACACTGAAAATGTTTAAATACCGCTTGTGTAGAGGGAGGGAGAGGGAGGCCTGGGATGAGAGTGAGGCTTTGTAGGAGAGAAAGTCTCGCGATGAGAGAGGCTGAACACAAGATGTTTGGCCGGAGAGTGAGGCTTTGAAGGAGAGAGAGGCTTGGGGTAAGGGTTGGGTTGTACCAGAGAGAGAGGCTTGGGATGAGGGTTGGGTTGTACCAGAGAGAGAGGCTTGGGGTAAGGGTTGGGTTGTACCAGAGAGAGAGGCTTGGGGTAAGGGTTGGGTTGTACCAGAGAGAGAGGCTTGGGGTAAGGGTTGGGTTGTACCAGAGAGAGAGGCCTGGGATGAGGGTTGGGTTGTACCAGAGAGAGAGGCTTGGGATGAGGGTTGGGCTGTACCAGAGAGAGAGACCTGGGATGAGGGTTGGGTTGTACCAGAGAGAGAGACCTGGGATGAGGATCTGGTTGTACCAGAGAGAGAGAGACCTGGGATGAGGGTTGGGTTGTACCAGAGAGAGAGGCTTGGGATGAGGGTTGGGTTGTACCAGAGAGAGAGGCTTGGGATGAGGGAGTCTGAACATGAGATAGGTTTGTGAGGAAAGTGAGGATTTGAAAGAGAGAGAGACTTTATGTGAAAAAGGAAGGACAGGCGGAGGAGGCTTGGGACGAGAGTCAGGCAGGACAGGCGGAGGAGGCTTGGGACGAGAGTCAGGCAGGACAGGAGAGAGAGGCTTGGGACGAGAGTCAGGCTGGACAGGAGAGAGAGGCTTGGGACGAGAGTCAGGCAGGACAGGAGAGAGAGGCTTGGGACGAGAGTCAGGCAGGACAGGAGAGAGAGGCTTGGGACGAGGGTCAGGCAGGACAGGAGAGAGAGGCTTGGGACGAGAGTAGAGAAGTGAACCTTCATAACTTATCCTTCAATATAAAAGGGTTGTCTTGCTCCACTCAGTTGGAATGGGAAAGTAGTTGAAAATAACAAGTTGATGAATTTAATGTTTTAGTGTGGCAAAACCTGAACTGATTTTAAGGTCAGACATGAAAGAAGATTAACATTTCAGAAGGTTGAAGGAAGATGAATATAAATGTCATCATTGATAGACTATTAGATTCATTAGAAGCCTCGATAGATGAATGTTCTTGTTATTTTTATTAAGAATGAGGATGAAGGCACACGGCGCTAATATCTTTGGTTACTGAGCCATTTTGTTTTGCAATGGTGTTATATTAAAGAACTAGAGTATGAGTGAGGGAGTGAGATGTGGAGATTATATATCATTGTGAGTTATTACATAAAGTGATCGTGATGAACGTTACGAAGATCAGGCAAACTATGAGGCTCATTATTCCTACATCAAATATAATAATGTCAATCATTCCAGTAATCTTACCATAATTGACCTCTTCCATCTAGGCAGCCTCCCTCCCTCCCTCTTATCTTCTCCAGAACAAACCTGGTTCATTCTTGTGAGAGACGATAGTGTTTACTAAACTCTTCCTGTGACCAACATGTAAATGGTGTGACTGACCACCACACCTTACCTCACCTACTTCCTCCACCTGATCAATCTGCATCACTCCTTCCATTGCTCACTTCCATAATAGAATTAACGTTTCTACTACAAATGACAAGATTCACTTGGCCATGTTTGTTAACATCAGAGCAATAATCTTGAAGACCGACCATTCCTCACTATTGACCTTTAAGGCAGGAATCATTATTTTCCTCAAACTATCAATTGCTATTTATGTGAGGTCGGTCGACTGTGGCTCCGGAGGGGTAAGCGACAACACAAACTCTGGTGGAGTTCCAGTAATGATGTTACTGAGTCAGTCGGGCACACACCACTGTGGTACACCTGGTGATATTTTGTTTGTCTTAACTAAGTCGATAAGTGGAAAACTGAGCAGCAGTTTACTTGCTTAGCTTGTGTACTTGTTCCTGGATTGTTGATGACGTTCACAATAACAGGTATAGGACTGGTCTTATATCTCTGTGTTCCAGCTGTGATTGGTACAAGTCGAGTGTACTGACGAACGGCGGTGCGGGGGGATGAGGAGAGAGAGAGAGAGAGAGAGAGAGAGAGAGAGAGAGAGAGAGAGAGAGAGAGAGAGAGAGAGAGAGAGAGAGAGAGGTCATTGTGCCGGGGGTGGGGCAGGGGGTTAGCTGGTGGTGGGGGGGGAGGGGGTGGACGTGGTCAGCCAGATGAGCACATCTTGGTAGGTGGTGTGAGATGGACCCAGGAGGATTGTGTGTGTTGTGTTCTGTATTGTGTCCAGCTGGTGCCTGTGTGTGTGTGTGTGGCTCTAGTTAGTCAGGAGGACCTGGCTGGGGCGCGGCTCAGGTACAATAAATATGGTATAGACATTCCTGAGTTTGAACAGTGATGTCAGTCGGCGGTGAAGGTAGAGACAGTATGAGGAAGATTTGATGATAGACTGAATGTGTTGAAAATGAAATGTCTGAGGACAACATGTGGTGTGACGCGGGTTGATCCAGTAAGTAATGATAGGGTAAGAGAGATGTGTGATGATAAATAGAGCATGGTTGACAGAGCTGAAGAAGGTGTACTGAAATGGTTTAGACATTTGGAGAGAGTGAGTGAGGGGAGGTTAAAGGAGGATACATGTGTCAGAAGTGTAGGGGACAAGATTAGGGCGACCATATTGGAGATGGATGGAGGAAGTGAACAAGATTTTGAGTGATCAGGGCCTGAATATGCTCAAGGTCACGTGAGAGGCGTGTATAGGATAAAGTGAACTGGGGCGATGTGATTTACAGGGGACGACCTGCTATTAGTGAACTGAAGCAGGACATATGAATCAAATGGGGTAAACCACGGACAGGGTTGTAGGGCCTGGTTGTGGACTGTGGGCTGTGTTTTCGTTGCATTACATATGTCAGGTAAGGAATGTATGTGAGGGTATGAAGCATTATCTTATGTTCCTGGTGCTATCTCGATACTGTGGACAACGGTGAACAGAACATCGTAGACACAGAGTTTAAAAGGCCATATTATGAATGGTAGCCAGGGAATGAATGGCCCAGCTAAATGGAAGGATTTAAAAGTTCGTGTTAAGTGATGGAATTCAATAGAATGTACAAACTTCCTTTCCAGTAACTGAACTAAAGCTTATGTTTATTTCCAGAGACTGAGTTTGATGATTCATTATATAAAGACAGACTTCAAAGGATATCCTTGAATTGACTATAATCTTTTTCAATTAAATGAGACATTTTCCTAAAACAGCTGCAATTTGACGGAGTTTAAAAGTTCGCAGATGTTTGAGAAAATTTTAAAGTTATTGACGGGATCAAAAGTTTAAGTTTCAATGACGCTTTGCACAAATTTTCGTTTAAATGACATACTTTCAAGGTTTGTCTTTATATAATGTAGTTTAAAAGTCTCTGATCAAATAACGCAGCTGAAATGATAACGCTCGAATACTAAATGTTCCTGAATAAATGACGGAGTTGAATGGATGGATTTTAAGTTCGCGTTTGTGGGAGTGATTTTTAAAGATTGTGTTTAAATGTCAGTTTAAATGTTGGTATGTACAATGTTGACCAGATGGCGGTAGTGTGTAGACACAGCCATACCAGGTCGTATTTATCATCATTAAAGTCACCTTCCTTACTTACTTATGGCGGCGATGAAATTCACTGGTTCTTGATTGTGCACCAATTAACCTATCAGATAATGGTACAATGTTTGCCTGGTGTTGCATATATCACGTCTGTTGTTGAAACACAAGAATGCCAGGTGACTTTGGGAGTGGATGATAATGTAAAGATCAATATGAATGTGGGAAATCTTGAACCGCCATCACCAGACACAACACATGTTTGGATCTGGCGGGGGGAGGGACTTGCCTGTGACGTCACGATGCCCCGCCTCCAGCCTGGCGCCGCTCTGTGTGTGTGTGTGTGTGTGTGTGTGTGTGTGTGTGTGTGTGTGTGATTAGTATTTATGTATTACGGGAGAGAGTTGTACAGTCGTGTTGTCCCGTCCCTTAACCTTTACTATGTGTGCTCACACGCACACACACCACACACACACACACACACACACACACACACACACACACACACACACACAACTTAGGATTTTATCCAGTATTTTCTTTAGACATATACCTTGTACGTTGATTAGAAAAGATGAGGAAAAAAATATAAAAACATATACATATATTTACACACGTGTAGATATATGTTATGTATTGAGATGTGGAGAAAGAATTTCTTATATATTAACAAACGTGATTGAGGACTTAAAGAATCTGGTACAAACATAATGGTTATTGTGATAAATGATTTATTCATGGTAAATATGTATTGTGTTGCATTATAATGGTTATTCAGAGCCAAGGTCTGTAAGCCAGAATCCTTAAGACATGATAAAAACGTTTTAAAAACATAAACATTTATGATCATAAGGAACAGATTACATTAGCATGTTTCTAACAGAAAATCAATTATAAGAGAGACCATTTAAGGCAGGAATATTTCATCTCTTTAATAAAACATCTACATCTACGTCCTTTTCTTTCATCATTTCTTATGTTCACTTCTGATTAATGCCTCTTATCTAACATAAAAATTCTGTATAGGTATTTGATTAATGTTCTCCAACGACGCGTTGTATAACTCTTCGTTAGTGAAGTTCATTTCGTGTAATGGATCATGCATTACAAAGTTGTGTCTATCCACACAAGTGTTACACGTCCCAGGTAAAGATATATTCTAGAGATAGTGTATATCTAACATATATATGTGTTTTATAAATATTTATAAAAAGTTTTCCTGAGGGACAATACCTAAGACTTTCGTATTAAAGTTGATCAGTTGTAAGTGATCAAGCATTACAAAGGTGTGTCCATTACCACAGGTGCTACTGATCCCGGGTAAAGGTATTTCACCATCTTTGTATCTTTAACCTTTCTAATTATAGATGTTTCATCCCTGATTCCATCCTCACAATGGATGTATGTGGTTTGTGTTGTCTTAACATATCATTAGTCAGTTGAAGTGGAGAGCATGCTTCTGAGCCTACCCACTCTACTCTGTCTTCCACATGCTATTCAAGAGGTGTTACCGGATTCTGCCTATAAGTATTTACGCCGGGAGTAACAAGTCACCTCTGGACAGCTTCTTCTTTTATTACTTTTGATGTTTTGAAAAATTTGGGCAACATATTTGGTTTTGTGATATTAATAAGGTTGTTAAAATTCACATATTATACTCTTTACTTGTCACTTGATTGAATTAAGTTCGTCAATTTTGATTATTTCTTGTTGATATTGATATACATTTCCTCTAAAACGTATTTATATCAATTCATATTGAAAATTTTTAAGGAAAACGTCGAAAATTTTTTCATTAGTGTTCATCACAGCAAAATAAACAAGTCTATTTTTCAAAGTATAATTATTGGATCGTACTAAAATTTTGAAAAATATAAACTCATAACTTGTTTAAGGCCTTCTAAACCTTGTGCTGATAATAAATACATTACTTTTCTGTAGGGGAAATCGTTTTGATGCGTAAAACCCGGATAAAAAACTTGTAATATAAAATTTGATGGTATTATGTTTACGTTGTTGAAGATATTAATGATTTCTACATGTAAAACATTTATGTTATCTGCAAAATAGAAATCTTTATGTTAGATATGTTAATTCTACCGGTTTCACGTTACATACATTTCTGTACCCTGTGCTCCAGAAAAGTTATGAGATTTTATTCATTATCGTATGAGATGATTAGTTTAAATAAAATATTTCGTATATTTTCAATAGAAAACCTCAAGGAAAATACACTTTTGCCATGTGTATTCTATGGTAATCAGTGATAGGTTCTTAGAACAAGTAAATGTGTAATTCATCTCTCGGTTAGTAAATCCTTCGTCCATCACAATATACCGTAAGAGTGTCTAAGGCTCACCCTAGCTGGGGTTTACATTGTTGAACAACGTAATGCTTTTTGGTCGGTTTAGGTTTCTTAATTGTTGACTACAGGGACGAGTTTATAAGGAAGTGAGGAATTTGGGAAGGGTTTATTGATGGGTGCCGGGAGTGTGGTGATGATGATGAAGGATCAGAGAAAATATATTATGTCGGACGGAAGTCAATAGATCCTGGTGCTCGACCCAGAACCTTGACTAATCGTCTATAAGAAAGTGGTTGTTTATGTTTGGCCAAGTCCCAGCTTGGCAGGGGCTCTGGTCTTATGACACACTGTTATCTGGCTTTATTTGTCATGTTTTTTTTTTCCTTGGACTGAACTGATAAGAACATTAAGAGTTAGAAATCTATCTAAACACACTTTGCCATCATATGAATTCTATGTTTTGAATTTGTAAATGATTCCTAAAGTGTACATAAGTCGATGTATAATTACACTTGACATATTTCAAGACATTTATCTCTTCATTTTTGTCAATTTATCCAATAATGGCTTGTGTCAGTGTGTCTGTCCCTCAGTACAGCAAGTCAAGCATTACTCCACCGTACAACAACTACAACATGGCTTGTGTCAGTGTGTCTGTCCCTCAGTACAGCAAGTCAAGCATTACTCCACCGTACAACAACTACAACATGGCTTGTGTCAGTGTGTCTGTCCCTCAGTATAGCAAGTCAAGCATTACTCCACCGTACAACAACTACAACATGGCTTGTGTCAGTGTGTCTGTCCCTCAGTATAGCAAGTCAAGCATTACTCCACCGTACAACAACTACAACATGGCTTGTGTCAGTGTGTCTGTCCCTCAGTATAGCAAGTCAAGCATTACTCCACCGTACAACAACTACAAGGTCACAAATGAGGGGACAAATAACATATAGGTTGGGTCACGGAAAATGCCTAATGAGCTGAGGAAAAGGAAGGACATTACATACACTGGCTTTATCAGTGAATCATTTTGTGATGGTTGTGAAATATTGGTCATGTGTAGAAGATGGTCCTTGTACATGAATGAGGACAAATATTAGTTTCATAATATGTTATAATGGTGTCTTTATCTGGTGAACTGATATGTGATACAATAGATATGATATGTGCATGTTCTATACTTCTCATCAGAAAAATCTTTGAAACTTATATCCGATTTTTCTAACATGTAGTCAAATTGTGTTTACGAGTTTGATAGATTTTCCTGATATTTGATATCTATAAGAGACATTGGTGACTAAAAACAATTTCATGATGGCAAAACCAGCCAACATTATCAACTGGTACGATGACGCAAGACGACTGCAGAAAGATGACCAGCGTCTCGTTGTACAGTGTACAATGGTGGCCAGTGATATTCACTGTAGGTATACGCAAAATGATGTACTATGTGCACATAGCAGGTAAATTAGAGGATCATCATAAGATTTAGAAATAGAACTATCAAGGAAGGAGAAAGACGTAGGTGTAATCATTAGTCGAGATGTAAAGCCAATACATAAACATCATGAGCAATGTGTACTGCTCCTCCTCCTCTGGCTTTTGATTCTTACTGTCACATTTTAATATATGTAAATAATGGAAGGGCAAGTCACAGCCAAGACAAATTCAGTTACTCTTGGATTACTTACCTTGCCGATGGTGACTTGTCACTCCAGGTGTAACTAATTACAGTTGGAGTCCGGTAACACCATTTTAATAGTATCATTTGAGAGACACAGTAAAGTGGCTGGACTGAAAAGCGTGTTCTGCACCTCAACTGACTAATCATATGATAAGGATAAGGAGGAAAAATCGATTGTAAGGCTGGAATCAGGGATGAAACATCTATAACTAGAAAGGTTAAAGATACAAAGATGGTGAAATACCTTCACCCGGGATCAGTAGCACCTGTGGCAATGGACACACCTTTGTAATGCTTGATCACTTACAACTGATCAACTTTAATACGAAAGTCTTAAGTACCGTCCAGCAGGGGAATATTATACAAATATTAACATATAATATATCTATGTTAGACAGACGCCATATCTAGGAATTATCTCTACTTGGGACATGTAACACCTGTGAGGATGGACACAACTTTGTAATGTTTGATCCATTACACGAAATAATGTCAACAACAGAGTTATACAACACGTTGTTGAAGATCATTCAGGAAACATCTATACTGAATGATCATATTAGGTAGTACATGGCAGTTTTTCGAAGTAAACCAGAAAAATGATGCTGAGAGAAAAGGGACGTAATAGGAAATAATTTGTTAAATGTTTAGAAACTTTGATCTTGAAGTAGTCGTCTTGTGTTGGGTCATCTTTTAGACACCAAGAGGAGAACATAGTCTGTGTTTTGTAACCATTAATAAATATATATTCTCAACGCCTTTCATCACTTCTTCCAGACCTTAACGGATTTTGGCTGAACGATCTTAGCCCTGTGACGGCCACAAAATGCAGCACAATACACATTTATTACAAAAAAAAAGGAATTTATCACAAGTCCTTATGTTTTTTACCGGAATCTTTAAGCTTACAGTAGCATTCTTAAGTACATAACACATTCATCTGCCTCATTTACATGCATATAGATATATCTACAAGTGTATATGTACATGTTTTATATTATCTATCTGAATTTAAAGTTTATCATGATATCTGTGTAGACAAAATACTAATGGATACCACAAGATATGTACAGTTACTAAAAGATTATTCTGAACCTCTACCATGTTATGACACACTCGACCCTGGCCTCCTGACCTGCCAGGGCAATAATCTGTTATTGATAAAGAATTGATCATATTCTTAGTTGATAACCTAAACCTGCACCAGTGCCGTGGGAATGTCTAATACAGAGAGAGAGAGAGAGAGAGAGAGAGAGAGAGAGAGAGAGAGAGAGAGAGAGAGAGAGAGAGAGAGAGAGAGAGAGAGAGAGAGAGAGAGAGAGAGAGAGAGAGAGAGCGAGAGAGAGTGGTGGTCTGTGTTTAATATTAGTATACAGAACTGATGGTACTGGTGAGTAATGGGTAAATGGGAGAAATTTCTCTTAACTTAGTGTGAAAATAAGGAATAAACAAAACTAAATACCAGACGAGGATAACAATATATACACACAAAAAAATTCCCGTAACACAAAGATGAAACCAACCAAAGATGTTGCCCATGTAATATGTGATATAAAAATATCACACAAAAACAATAAAATACAATGAAGAAAATGCAAGGCTCAGATAATATAAGTAAAGAAAAGAGAAAGAGAACTAGAAAATATTGAAGTTCACGTACATGAAAATGGCATATAGACTTGGCTGTCCATCCAACAACAGATTAACGTATAATAGGAGATTAAAATCATAGATTTTACATCTTACATTATTAGATAAAAGGCAAAGAAAATAATATATGCAAATTATGAATAAAGTGTATGCTTATATAAGATTATGTAGTTTATGACACCAATAAAACAAGCACTAACATTCAAAAATATAATAATCTATGGAAATACAAAGTAAGACATCAAATCATGTTCCAGCAAAACAAGGATGGGATAAATCCAAGGCAAATAGATAACAAACAACCACATTTTTCTACAAACTCAACAAAGATAAAGGCGAAGGTTTTAGATATCAGGAAGTACATACCATATTTCTCCAATACCTACAGTTTTGTAATTAAAGTAAAAAATATTCTTGAGCTTACTTATTGACGAGTCACTTATGCTGGTTAACTTTGTTTTCAAGCTCATTATTGTTAGAGTATTTCCCATCATCTCTTATCAGCATAATCACTTCATCAGGATCATTAGGCTTACGTGGACCAATTACAGGATATGTATGTAAATATGTTGCTTTAATGTTAAAGAATGAAATATGTCCTGGTTGATATGGCATGATTGTTGATGAAACCGTCCAGTTGATTTGGTCCCTAACATTGTGTTTAATGTTACCTATATATGTTATTGCTCATAGTTGTCTCAAGTCGTGCGTACAAGACTTTATCCTTGGGAAAAACATGAAAAACACGTTTTGGATTATTTTCTTTTTTCTTTTTTTAAACTGAAAACTCACTGTAAAGTTTTCGTCAACAAACAGACAGCCAGACAGCGCAAGGGTAATTAGTACCACCAGCTGTTGACAACGTGCACAATTAAAGCAGTCATTGCTCACGCGAGATTACTCCAGCTTTCCTGTCTTTCTTAAATAGTCTGTGTATCGCTACACACACACACACACACACACACACACACACACACACACCATCATTGATGTCATTATGTTTCCACTACAAGCTACATGACACTCTCCACAAGAGGTAATTCTGCCCAGTGTACACCCTCTATCGTATCCTGCCATCTTCACTATATTGATGTTTCATCTTCACTACACTAGTGCTTCAACTTCACTCTGTTAATCTATCATCTAGGATATTAAATCAATGAGGAAACGCTAGTCTACTATATTTTTGTGTGGCTTCACTATATTTTTGCAAGTGCTGGTCTATGAAAGTTTACTTCGTCAAGTAAATCACTCATCTCACCAGATCGCAGAAATGACTCACGTCCGCGCTGCCCATCGGTACCCTGGCAAGGAATCCTTCCTTGAATTTTTCGAGGCTCACATCCAGCAAACCGGGGCTGTTAAAGATTGTATAAGCCGAACTGAGCTATATTTGCGATACTGTGAATTCTGCGAAGGGTTCGGGTACGAGAAAGCTGCCGTCCTGAACGTCGGCAGAACACTGGGACGGTGGGGCATCAAGGCAGATCGCAGACTTGGAGGACGCAACGGCCGCCACCAGGAGTACGCCTACACCAGAATTGCCTGGTTGTCCAGCAGTGAGGGCCTGGCCCAGGGAGGAAAGCGGTGCCTTCCAGAATGCCAAAGGCCTTCCAGGAAGAGATCACGTCTGGATATCGAACCCGTGCACGAGAGAGTAGTGGTGAAGATCCAGACTCGGCATCAAGATGATGATGACCTGTGCAAAGGCGGACCCAGCGAGGAAACTGGTGTAGTTGACACAGGAGCAGCCGCCATCCCCATCAATGTTTCTTTGGCTCCCACCAAACAACGGGGCAAAGTGATGCCTACCACTGAATTGGTGACCTTGATCCCCTACTTCTATGGGGATGAATCAGGCTTGGTGGATCCCGACGTACTCGTACTGGTCGTCGATGAAGACCCTGATGTGTCCGTCACTGCGACTGGAGGATCAGCAGCACCTGCAGCAGCAGCCGACCCTAAAGCTGAAGCTGCCGTGTTGAAGATTAAAGTCCACACCAACAACATTCATCCCTGAAATTCCTTGAACCTTAAGTTCCCGTCCCTGAGATTGGAGAAGCTGCTCCTCCTCCAGCAGTCGACCCTGTTATACCCGGTCCTCAGAAGACACTTCCTATGGCAAAAGTTCTCATTCAGTTGCAAATTATTGACAAACTATTGTACGAATGAAGCGGTTATCATAAAGGATCAAATCGTTAGGAAAAGTTCCTAACATTTATGAGTCCCATCCATAGAGATGAAAAAAAAAATAAGAAAAATACATCCATTCTGTTGGGTGCCATAAACATGGCACAAATGGACCCTAAGTCGAACTGCTGACCTCCTAGTGGTAGGGTCCGGGCAACTTTGAGGGAACATTAACCTTCAAAGGCTAACAGCAGTCGCACAAAAACAATAAAGATGAATCATTATTAGTCATTTACAATAATCATAGACGATGGTTATAGCCTCGCCTATCTATCATCTCATTCGCTGTGAACGAAATCATAGGCGACTCTGATTCCACCTACATCTGTCAAGTTTATCTATTTATTCAACCATCTAACTATATGTCTATCGTCCTTGTTTGAAGATTTTCTGTATCATGTAAATCTCAGCCATTGAAATGTCCTGAGATCAATGTCGTAGTGAACAAATGAATTCTAGTTTGGACTGAAATAGCCCCGTTTTTGCACCTTCCTTCACCATTTGTCCACCATTTATTCCCGGTAAGGATTTACGAACTAACTTCAGAGTCGTATTACAAACATATGAAACAAGTCACCACCTCACTGTTTTGTTCATATTTTTTGCTATATTACATCTGTCAGTTTGTAACTGTAATCATCGGATGAATAACTTTATATATTTTGCTGCTGTTTCAGTTCCTTCATGACAATAATAAACCAGACCTTGTTTTCATCATGTAACATGCAGTTCAAGAAGAAAGGCTATAGATGAGAAAAATCCAGTTGCATAAGTTCAATTAATTAGATTACACGCAGAGTATTAGGCCTTCTTGACCAACACCATTTTAGACGTAATGGTTGCTCGATCATCGGCCGTTGACATAAAGAAAGAAAAACAAAATAATGTTTAGTAAAACTATATCAGTACAAATCCAATGTATCGTATGTACTGATATGAAAGATAATATATAGTCTGTATTGATATCAAAGACAATATAGGCAGCAAGTATGAATTTTTCCTTTATAAATGGAAGATCATGATTGCCACTGCGATCTCGACCTGCCGTTTTCTTAATGAAATGTACGTTTCCTGAGAACGAGGCGAGGCGACCGACGCTCACGTCTGGCTCGACCCAGTTTGAGAATATATATATATATATATATATATATATATATATATATATATATATATATATATATATATATATATATATATATATATATATATATATCCCTGGGGATAGGGGAGAAAGAATACTTTCCACGCACTCCTCACGTGTCGCAGAAGGCGACTAAAGGAGACGGGATCGAGGGGCTGGAAACCCTCCCCTCCTTGTATCATAACTTTTTAAAATGGGAAACAGAAGAAGGAGTCACGCGGGAAGTGCTCATCCTCCTCGAAGGCTCAGACTGAGGTGTCTAAATGTGTGTGGATGTAACCAAGATGAGAAAAAAGGAGAGATAGGTAATATGTTTGAGGAAAGGAACCTGGATGTTTTGGCTCTGAGTAAAACGAAGCTCAAGGGTAAAGGGGAAGAGTGGTTTGGGAATGTCTTGGGAGTAAAGTCATGGGGTAGTAAGAGGACAAGAGAAAGGTGAAGGCGTAGCACTACTCCTGAAACAGGAGTGGTGGGAGTATGTGATAGAGTGTAAGAAAGTAAACTCTAGATTGATATGGGTAAAACTGAAAGTGGATGGAGAGAGATGGGTGATTATTGGTGCATATGCGCCTGGGCAACACCACCATCACCAACACCACCACCACCACCATCACCACCACCACCACCACCACCATCACCACCACCACCACCACCACCACCACCACCACCACCATCACCACCACCACCACCATCACCAACACCCCCAACCACCACCACCATCACCATCACCACCACCATCACCAACACCCCCAACCACCACCACAAAAAAAGTCAAAACATTTATGAACTTCGCAACCAGGTGCATGCAGAATTCTTTTTAACTGGCTCTCCCCTTTCTTCAAGAACCTCATTCGTTCCTTGTTACTTATTTAAACATTCTGTTTAACATTATATCATAGGGAAACAGAAAGTAGAACCAAGAAAGGTATGCTAAATATATCTTTCTCTTACGCCTCCGAGACTATTTTCATCTTATTATCAAATCTCTTGCAGATATCGTGTCCACAGATACTTATCATAACAATCACAACAGATACTAATGGTACGTTGAACGTAGTGACCCCGTCCAATATATGGTGGTAATGGTCACGCCCGTTCATGCTTCAGATCAAAAACATTGGCCACCCTAAGTGTGGGAGCCAACCTGACTACACGGCTCCCTTTTCTAATGCCCGCAGGAGCAGACCTATGGGGAAAATAAGCATTGTATCAAGAGTGAATGAGAAGACAAGAACTACTTCTCAGAATTGAGGACCTATGAATTTATGGACATTTTGCTGCTATTGTGGGTTGCTTGCCAAGTACACAAAACTTTTCTTGTGTTTAAAGTGGGTTTGAGAGCCTCTAGTGATACACACATTCTATTGTACTACTGAAGTATGGGTTGGTACGTCTGTAGTCTTCCTGCTTATCAAATTTATGTAAATATCTCCTTTTGTCACGTAAAACTTCAGGCTCCCAAACCCCTACACTTTCCATGTTAGTGAAACGTACACTGGAAAGCCCGCAGACATTTATATTACCGCGAAAGGCAGACAGGCAACTTAAAAAGCTGGCAGACAAGAGACACAGCAGGCAAGCAGGCAAGCAGGCAAAAAGGAAAGTTGACAAAAGGGCAGGCAGGCAGGCAGGCACGCAGAAAAAAGGCAGGAAGGCAAGCAATCAGGTGGACAAACGCAGGCAAGCAGGCAATGAAAAAACAGAGACGCAGGCAATCAAGCAAAAAGGCAGGTAGACAAGAAAGAAAATAAACAAAAACGCAGGCAAGCAGACAGGCAAGAAAAGAAAATAAAAAACAAGCAAGCATACAATGGTGTCTTAGCAACATCTCTTCTTTATGTATCAACTGACTGTTGTATGTCATCTATCTCGTTCTTGTATCTCCCCTGACGACGTATATATATATATACATATATATATATATATATATATATATATATATATATATATATATATATATATATATATATATATATATATATATATATATATATATATATATATATATATATATATATATATATATATATATATATATATATATATATATATATATATATATATATATATATATATATATATATATATATATATATATATATATATATATATATATATATATATATATATATATATATATATATATATATATATATATATATATATATATATATATATATATATATATATATATATATATATATATATATATATATATATATATATATATATATTATATATATATATATATATATATATATATATATATATATATATATATATATATATATATATATATATATATATATATATATATATATATATATATATATATATATATATATATATATATAATATATATATATATATATATATATATATATATATATATATATATATATATATATATATATATATATATATATATATATATATATATATATATATATATATATATATATATATATATATATATATATATATATATATATATATATATATATATATATATATATATTATAATATATATATATATATATATATATATATATATATATATATATATATATATATATATATATATATATATATATATATATATATATATATATATATATATATATATATATATATATATATATATATATATATATATATATATATATATATCTTCCTGGGGATAGGGGAGAAAGAATACTTCCCACGTATTTCCTGCGTGTCGTAGAAGGCGACGAAAAGGGAAGGGCTGGGGGGGGGGGGGGTGTCTGGAAATCCTCCCCTCTCGTTTTTTTTTTTTTTTTTCTAAGAGAAAGAACAGAGAAGGGGGCCAGGTGAGGATATTCCCTCAAAGGCCCAGTTCTCTGTGCTTAACGCTACCTCGCCAGGGGGCCAGGTGAGGATATTCCCTCTAAGGCCCGTCCTCTGTTCTTAACGCTACCTTGCTAATGCGGGAAATGGTGAATAGTATGAAAAAAAAAAAAAAAAATATATATATATATATATATATATATATATATATTTTTTTTTTTTTTTTTTTTTTTGCCGCTGTCTCCCGCGTTTGCGAGGTAGCGCAAGGAAACATACGAAAGAAATGGCCCAACCCACCCCCATACACATGGCCCAACTCACCCCCATACACATGTATATACATACATCCACACACGCAACTATACATACCTACACAGCTTTCCATGGTTTACCCCAGACGCTTCACATGCCCTGATTCAATCCACTGACAGCACGTCAACCCCGGTATACCACATCGCTCCAATTCACTCTATTCCTTGCCCTCCTTTCACCCTCCTGCATGTTCAGGCCCCGATCACACAAAATCTTTTTCACTCCATCTTTCCACCTCCAATTTGGTCTCCCTCTTCTCCTCGTTCCCTCCACCTCCGACACATATATCCTCTTGGTCAATCTTTCCTCACTCATTCTCTCCATGTGCCCAAACCATTTCAAAACACCCTCTTCTGCTCTCTCAACCACGCTCTTTTTATTTCCACACATCTCTCTTACCCTTACGTTACTTACTCGATCAAACCACCTCACACCACACATTGTCCTCAAACGTCTCATTTCCAGCACATCCATCCTCCTGCGCACAACTCTATCCATAGCCCACGCCTCGCAACCAAAAAACATTGTTGGAACCACTATTCCTTCAAACATACCCATTTTTGCTTTCCGAGATAATGTTCTCGACTTCTACACATTCTTCAAGGCTCCCAGAATTTTCGCCCCCTCCACCACCCTATGATCCACTTCCGCTTCCATGGTTCCATCCGCTGCCAGATCCACTCCCACATATCTAAAACACTTCACTTCCTCCAGTTTTTCTCCATTCAAACTCACCTCCAAATTGACTTGACCCTCAACCCTACTGTACCTAATAACCTTGCTCTTATTCACATTTACTCTTAACTTTCTTCTTTCACACACTTTACCAAACTCAATCACCAGCTTCTGCAGTTTCTCACATGAATCAGCCACCAGCGCTGTATCATCAGCGAACAACAACTGATTCACTTCCCAAGCTCTCTCATCCCCAACAGACTTCATACTTGCCCCTCTTTCCAAAACTCTTGCATTTACCTCCCAAACAACCCCATCCATAAACAAATTAAACAACCATGGAGACATCACACACCCCTGCCGCAAACCTACATTCACTGAGAACCAATCACTTTCCTCTCTTCCTACACGTACACATGCCTTACATCCTCGATAAAAACTTTTCACTGCTTCTAACAACTTGCCTCCCACACCATATATTCTTAATACCTTCCACAGAGCATCTCTATCAACTCTATCATATGCCTTCTCCAGATCCATAAATGCTACATACAAATCCATTTGCTTTTCTAAGTATTTCTCACATACACTCTTCAAAGCAAACACTTGATCCACACATCCTCTACCACTTCTGAAACCACACTGCTCTTCCCCATTCTGATGCTCTGTACATGCCTTCACCCTCTCAATCAATACCCTCCCATATAATTTACCAGGAATACTCAACAAATTTATACCTCTGTAATTTGAGCACTCACTCTTATCCCCTTTGCCTTTGTACAATGGCACTATGCACGCATTCCGCCAATCCTCAGGCACCTCACCGTGAGTCATACATACATTAAATAACCTTACCAACCAGTCAACAATACAGTCACCCCCTTTTTTTAATAAATTCCACTGCAATACCATCCCAACCTGCTGCCTTGCCGGCTTTCATCTTCCGCAAAGCTTTTACTACCTCTTCTCTGTTTACCAAATCATTTTCCCTAACCCTCTCACTTTGCACACCACCTCGACCAAAACACCCTATATCTGCCACTCTATCATCAAACACATTCAACAAACCTTCAAAATACTCACTCCATCTCCTTCTCACATCACCACTACTTGTTATCACCTCCCCATTTGCGCCCTTCACTGAAGTTCCCATTTGCTCCCTTGTCTTACGCACTTTATTTACCTCCTTCCAGAACATCTTTTTATTCTCCCTAAAATTTAATGATACTCTCTCACCCCAACTTTCATTTGCCCTTTTTTTCACCTCTTGCACCTTTCTCTTGACCTCCTGTCTCTTTCTTTTATACGTCTCCCACTCAATTGCATTTTTTCCCTGCAAAAATCGTCCAAATGCCTCTCTCTTCTCTTTCACTAACACTCTTTCACTTACTTCTTCATCCCACCACTCACTACCCTTTCTAATCAACCCACCTCCCACTCTTCTCATGCCACAAGCATCTTTTGCGCAATCCATCACTGATTCCCTAAATACATCCCATTCCTCCCCCACTCCCCTTACTTCCATTGTTCTCACCTTTTTCCATTCTGTACTCAGTCTCTCCTGGTACTTCCTCACACAGGTCTCCTTCTCAAGCTCACTTACTCTCACCACCCTCTTCACCACAACATTCACTCTTTTTTTCTGAAAACCTATACAAATCTTCACCTTAGCCTCCACAAGATGATGATCAGACATCCCTCCAGTTGCACCTCTCAGCACATTAACATCCAAAAGTCTCTCTTTCGCGCGTCTGTCAATTAACACGTAATCCAATAACGCTCTCTGGCCATCTCTCCTACTTACATAAGTATACTTATGCATATCTCGCTTTTTAAACCAGGTATTCCCAATCATCAGTCCTTTTTCAGCACATAAATCTACAAGCTCTTCACCATTTCCATTTACAACACTGAACACCCCATGTATACCAATTATTCCCTCAACTGCCACATTACTCACCTTTGCATTCAAATCACCCATCACTATAACCCGGTCTCGTGCATCAAAACCACTAACACACTCATTCAGCTGCTCCCAAAACACTTGCCTCTCATGATCTTTCTTCTCATGCCCAGGTGCATATGCACCAATAATCACCCATCTCTCTCCATCAACTTTCAGTTTTACCCATATTAATCGAGAATTTACTTTCTTACATTCTATCACATACTCCCACAACTCCTGTTTCAGGAGTACTGCTACTCCTTCCCTTGCTCTTCTCCTCTCACTAACCCCTGACTTTACTCCCAAGACATTCCCAAACCACTCTTCCCCTTCACCCTTGAGCTTCGTTTCACTCAGAGCCAAAACATCCAGGTTCCTTTCCTCAAACATACTACCTATCTCTCCCCTATCCCTGGGGATAGGGGAGAAAGAACACTTCTAACGCATTCCTCATGTGTCGTAGAAGGTGACTGAAGGGGGCGGGAGCGGGGGGCTGGAAACCCTCCACTCCTTGTATTCTAACTTTTTAAAAGTACCTCAGAATACATCTACTAAACATTTCGCTTCAAATCCACGGGTGACGTTATTTTCTCCTCCTTAGTTACATACACAGTGTACAGGTTATTCTCTGTGAAACATGTGCAAGTCTGTCTCCTCCTACTCCACTGATCTATGACCTCCTGATCTCTGCTACCATTACAAACAGCCTCGTTAGGTCACAGTTGTCTGCTGATGTTGGAATTCCTCTGTGCAATTCCTTGTATTTTAAGATTTGACTTTTAGTTGATAAGAATTTGGAGAGGAGTCTACCTAAGGGTAACAATGATTCAGAAATATACTATGTAAATATACCGAACCTCTTGTATATGTTTTAGCTTCTTTAATCGGAGGAAAAAAAATTGCTATTAATTCCCGTTAAGACACATTGTAAACACGTCTGATAATGAATGTCAGGGAAATAAGAACCATGACAAAGGCAATGACTCAGATTAATGGCCTTGATGATAAAGACAAAAATGAATCATATGACGACGTGGGACAAACACAAGTTCCTTTGATATGATTAAAGCAGCTGGTGATTACTTCAAATGATGTTGAGGGAAAACAAAGAGAAAACTATGAGAATAACATTTATTTTAGTGAGCTATCAAGAATCAATCTTGAATATGATAAACTAATGTCGGAGTTTAGTGAAGCTTGGGATGAATCTATGATATTTTGTTTGGAAAACGCAGCTGATGGATTCTTCTCTGTTCCTGAAACACTAGGTAAATCATCTTGTCCCAAATGGTGCCGAACAACCCTGTATGAGTAACGACCCTATATGAGTGGCTCATAGAAGACGTCACTGCCTATCCAGCCAAGCCGAGTGGGAGAGCTATAACCAGGAGGCCACACCTGGGAAGGTGTCACCTGGTACGTCCGGCTGGCCGGCGGTGGCAAGATTGGGCTGGAGTCAAGAACAAATACCTAACTAAGGCTGTTTACCCAGGCCACCTCCCCTGCCTGCCTGCCTGCCCGACCACACCTGGGAAACATAAGGAATAAGCGGAGATGCAGAACCTGCACCACGACAGAGGTGAGCTGTCTCCAGTCGCCATGGTAACTTGAGGAGAGAATGTTCGTGACCTGTGTTGGGAGGAGACCATATACTGTTCACCAGCCTTACGTATACAAGAGGTGTGGGGGCGGGTCGTCAACACAGCTCAGTAAACAATCAATAGTGGCGGTTATAGGTAGTTAGCTAAGAGTTCAATTGTAGCACTTAATCACTGTCATAATGGCCTTGTCTCCGCCTGACGGTCACTTGTTGTCACTGTTAGATTCGTGTGGTCCTCGACTAACCATCACTCGCTGTCGTTGTTAGAGTTGTCACGTTACGAGCCCTTACCTGTAGACAGTCCGCTGTCTGATCTTGTCTTACAGGTCAAATATTGTTTAGAGACTCGTCAAGTACTTGTCTGGCTCGGTCTCTTATGATAAGTAGTCTGCAATATGTATGCAGGTATGTTTAGCGTTCAACTTTCTGGTTATTGACCGTCCGTTATCAAACCAGAATCTGTACCTTACGGCAAAACATAAGAATCACGATATTTGCAACATGATAACATGTTTGACCATCAGCAGGTAAGGTCATCAAGCCGCACCATACATACGTCAGACAGTAACATCAGTTGTATAACAGGATGTATATATGTTGTTGGATTTAAGGGCTATCACCTAAAGGTCATGAGGCCAGAATGTGAACCATAACCACTTACAAGTGGAGTCCGGTAACACCTTTTTATAGCATTATGTCTCAAACAGAATACAGCAGTCAGTTTCATACAAGTATTCTGCACTTCAACTGATTAATGCTATGATAAGGATGAAGAGAATTACAAACCATGAATACTCATTGTAAGGATCACATCAAGGATGAAACATATATAACTAGAAGTGTTGAGGAAACAAAGATGGTGAAATACCTTGACCCGCCCGGGATCACTAGCACCTGTGGCAATGGACACACCTTTGTAATGCTTGATCACTTACAACTGATCAACTTTATTACGAAAGTGTTAGGTATCGTCCCTCAGAAGAATGTTTTACAAATATCTATAGAAGACGTATCTGTGTTAGATAGACGCCATTTCTAGGAAATATCTTTACCCGGGACGTGTAACACTTGTGTGGATGGACACAACTTTGTAATGCATGATCCATTACACGAAATGAACTTCACTAACGAAGACTCATACAACGCCTCGCTGGAGAACATTCAACAAATCTCTATACCGAATTTTTATTATAGATACAAGACATTTGCTGAAAGTGAACATAAGATTTATGATAGAAAAGGGACGTAGTAGTATATAGTTTGTTACGAAAATAAAATAATCCTGCCTTAAACTAGTTCTCTTGTGTTGTTTTTCTTTTAAATCCCCAGAGGAGAAAATATTCTGTTGTTTATGATAATATAGATTTGTTTTTATCACCTTATTTGAATTTCTTATAATCTTTACTGATTCTAGCTGAAACGCATTGTTTTAAACAACCATTAAAGTTCAACACAATACATAGTCGTTATAAACAAATAATCTATCAGAACAACATTATGTTTCATCAAATTCCTTAAGTCTTCTGTAACATTTTGAAGTGCATAACATATTCACAAGTCTCATCTAGCGCACCACTCTCTTCACCCCAACATTCTTCTTTTCTGAAAATCCCTACAGATCTTCACCATTGCCTCCACCAGATAATCTTATTATACTTAGTCGCTGTCTCCCGCGTTAGAAGGTAGTTCAAGGAAACAGACGAAAGATTGGCACCAACCCACCCACATACACATAGACATACATACACGTCCACACACGCACATATACATACCTATACATTTCAACGTAGACAAACAAATACATACACAAACATATACGTATATACCCATGTACATATCCATACCTGCTGCCTTTAACCATTCCCATCGCAACCCCGCCGTATATGAAAATGACCGCTCAAAATCTTTTTACACTTAATCCTTCCGCCTCCAATTTGGTCTCCCACTTCTCCTCATTCCTTTTAACATTGACACATATATTCTCTTTGTCAATCTTTCCTCACTCATTCTCTCCACGTGACGAAACCATTTCAATACACCCTCTTCTGTTCGCTCAACCATACTCTTTTTATTACCACACATCTCTCTTACCCTTTCATTACTTAATCAAACCACCTCACATCACATATTGCCCTCAAACATCTCATTTCCTACACATCCAACCTTCTCCGCAAAACCCTATCTATAGCCCACGCCTCGCAACCATAGAACATTCTTGGAACCACTATTCCTTCAAACATACTCATTTTTCCTTTTCGAGATGATATTCTTTCGCTCCAGCATACACATTCTTCAACGCTCCCAGAACCTTCGCTCTCTCCCTCAACCTATGACTCGCTTCCGCTTCCATCGTTCCATCCGCTATCAAGTCCATTCCCAGATATCTACAACACTTCACTTTCTTCACTTTTCTCCATTCAAACTTACCTTCCAATTAACTTGTCCCTCAACCCCACTGAACCTAATAACCTTGCTTTTATTCACATTTACTCGCAGCTTTTTTCTTGCACACACTTTACCAAACTCAGTCACCAGCTTCTGCAGTTTCACACCCAAATCAGCCGCCAGCGCTGTATTATCAGTGAACAACAACTTACTCACTTCCCAAGCTCTCTCATCCACAACAGACTGCATACTAGCCCCTCTCTCCAAAACTCTTGCATTCACCTCCCTAACTACCCCATCCATAAACAAATTTAACTACCATGGAGATCCCACGCACCCCTGATGCAAACAGACATTCACTAGGAACCAATCACTTTCCTCTCTTCCTACTTGTGCACATGCCTTACATCCTTTGTAAAAACTTTTAACTGCTTCTAGCAACTTGCCTTCCACAGAGGATCTGTATCCACCCTATCCTATTCCTTCTCCAGATCCAAAAATGCTACCTAAAAGTCCATCTGTATTTCTAAGTGTTTCTCACATTCATTCTTCAAAGCAAGAATAATAGTAATAATGATAATGATAACGATAATAGTAATGACAATAATAATAGTAATGATAATGTTAATAATAATAATAATAATAATAATAATAATAATAATAATAATAATAATAATAACTAATAATAATAATAATAATAATAATAATAATAATAATAATAACCTCCCCAGAACTTTTTTAAAGGGGAAGTAAATGTTTATAGTTGTGTTACTGGAGTGATAGTTTTCATACATGGTGCTTTGACAAGAAAATAGTGAAATTGGAAAAAATGTAGCTTAGACATTGAAGCTTATTGATACAGTGGTTAAATTGATGAGAACTACTATTGACGTTTGTGTAAATAAATTAAACATTTCCTTTTTCCATAGCCAGAGGTTGAACCATTATGTGACATTCATTTTTTCATTTCATTTCAAGCTAGAAGTTTCAGTTTTCTAAATTGTTTCTTACATTTTTCACATGTATATATATGGATGTGTGTGTGTGTGTGTGTGTGTGTGTGTGTGTATGTGTGTGTGTGTATATATATATGTATATTATCCCTGGGGATAGGGGTGAAAGAATACTTCCCACGCATTCCTCGCGTGTCGTAGAAAGCGACTAGAGGCGACGGGAGCGGGGGGCCAGAAATCCTCCCCTCCTTGTATTTTTTTAACTTTCTAAAATGGTGGCTGATTCATGTGAGAAACTGCAGAAGCTGGTGACTGAGTTTGGTAAAGTGTGTGAAAGAAGAAAGTTAAGAGTAATGTGAATAAGAGCAAGGTTATTAGGTACAGTAGGGTTGAGGGTCAAGTCAATTGGGAGGTGAGTTTGAATGGAGAAAAACTGGAGGAAGTGAAGTGTTTTAGATATCTGGGAGTGGATCTGGCAGCGGATGGAACCATGGAAGCGGAAGTGGATCATAGGGTGGGGGAGGGGGCGAAAATTCTGGGAGCCTTGAAGAATGTGTGGAAGTCGAGAACATTATCTCGGAAAGCAAAAATGGGTATGTTTGAAGGAATAGTGGTTCCAACATGTTGTATGTTTTGCGAGGGTGGCTATGGATTTAGGTTGTGGCAGGAGGAAGGATGTGTGGAAATGAGATGTTTGAGACACTGTGTGGTGTGAGGTGGTTCGATCGAGTAAGTAAACGTAAGGGTAAGATAGATGTGTGAAATATAAGAGCGTGGTTGAAGAAGCAGAAGAGGGTGTTTTGAAATGGTTTGGTCCCTATGGACAGAATGCGGAGGAAAGATGACAGAGGATATATGTGTCGGCGGTGGAGGGACCGAGGAGGGAGGGAGACCAATTGGAGGTGGAAAGATGGAGTGAAAAAGATTTTGTGTGATCGGGCCCTTAATCTGTGAAATGCAAGGATGTTATATTCAGTTTTTGTCAATTTTAATTTTGTTTTTTATTTGGGTGTGTTTGATGTTGTTGAATGTTGTTTGGAATGATGAAATAAATTTGAATGTTGTATGATGATTTGTGATTGTGAATGATGGTGTGTGGTGTGTGATTGCTGTGTTTGATTGATGTTTTGTGAATAGAATGTGACTGTTTGAATTTATTGTCTGAAGTGATTTGAATGAATTGAGAAATGATGTCGTGTGATGAATGATGATTTTTGGTGATTTGTTGTGAAATTTTGGAATGATTTGTGATGAATGAATGTTTGTGTGAAATTGATGATGATTGATGAATGAATTGTGTTTGAGTTTTTGAAGGACTTTCTTGAATGAATTGATGTGGATTGTTGATGATTTGAATTGAATGAATTAATGAATGATGTTATGAAGTGAATGTGAATTGTGAATTGTGAATGTGTTGATTGATGTGTGTTGATGATTTGAAAGTTGAATGATGATTGATGGATTGATGAACAATTTTTGAATTTGTTGATATGAATGAATGGTGTGAATTTGAATTTTTTTTTGATGAAATGCTGAAAGTGATGTGTGTGATGTGATTGAATTGGATGTTTGATTTTGGATGATTGAATGAATGTTTTGATGGTGTTTTTTGAATTGATTTTTGTGTTTCGATTTGGAATGTTTGAATGGAATTTTTTGATGATGAATTGTAATTGAATGTTTGTTGTTGGAAAGAACTTTGTGAATGATGAATTTGTGTTTGTGTTGAATAAGAATGGGTGTGATAGACATTGGGATTTTGAATTGGTGACTGAATGAGAATTTGGAATGGGAATGAGTTGATGATGATTTTGGATGGTGAAAGGATTTTGTGATTGTTGGTGATTGAAATTGAATTGGTGGTTGAAAGGTGAATTTGATGAATTGAAAATGAAGAATGAATTTGATGATTGTTTTGAATTGTGAATGGTTGAAAGTGTTGAATTTTGATTTGAATGATTGAATGAAGGTGGAATGAAATGTGTGATTGAATGATGGGTGTGATGATGTGTTGATGATTGATTGGAATTGATTTGTAATGTTGTGTGAATGTTTTTTTGAAAATAGGTGTGTGGTGATTAGAATGTGTTTTGTGGATGGATTGATGTGGGTGTGATGTTGTTGAGTGAAATGAGTGATGATGAATTTGGAATTGATGATGATTTGTGGGTGGAATGAAGTGATGAAGGAGTTTACTTTTTGGTGTGTGGAAATGATGTTTGATGTTGAAATGTTATGGAAATTTTGTGATTGTTGATTTTTTGATGTTGATGTTTTGAATGTGTGATGAAATTGATGTGATGAAGATGGGAAACAAAAATGGTGAAATGATTGATGATGAAATGATGAGGAATGAAAGGTTGAATTGTTGAAATTTGATTGGAAATTTGTGTTGATATAGTGTGATGAATGAGAAATGTTAGATTTTTTGAATTTGATTTGTGAAAGGATGTCTTTGTAGGTTTTATAGATTTTGTTGATTTGATGGTGAAAGGATTGATGAAATGATTGAATGATTTGATGTTTTGATTTGTGTGTGATGTTTTGAATTGTGATTGTGAATGTTTGATTTTGGATGAATTGATGGATGATTTGTGAATTGTGTTGAATGGTGATGATGTGAATGATTTGGGTGTTGATGAATTGATATGAATTGTTGTTTGAATTGATGAAAGGATTGATGTAGTGAATTTTGTGATTTTTGAATTGTGTGATTTTGATGGATAATTGATAGAATGAACTTTTTGGTGAATTTTGATGAATGAGTGTTTTGATTTGGATGATTGGATTTTGAATTGATTTGAAGAACTGTGTGTTGATAGTTTATTGATTTGATGAGTGATGTGTGTTTGGATGTTGTTTGAAATGAATGTGAATTATGGTGTGAAATGATGTGTGATGAAAGGCGGGCAAGGACTAGAATGAATTGGAGCGATAGCGAGTGGTTATACCGGGTTGAAGTGCTGTCAGAGGCATTGATCAAGGCATGTGAAGGTCTGGGGTAAACCATGGAATGCTGTGTAAGGATGTATATTTGAGTGTGTGGACGTATGTATATACATGTGTATGGGGGTGGGTTGGGCATTTTTTCGTCTGTTATAGGGCTACCTCGCCACTGCGGGAGACACGACAAAGCAAAAAAAAAAAAAAAAAAAAAATAATAATGATAATAATAATGATAATAATAATAATAATAATAATAATAATAATAATAATAATAATAATAATGATAATAATAATAATAATAACAATAATTATAATGATGATAATGATAATAATAATAATGATAATAACAACTTATGCGTACATATATATTTCAGCGCCTACATACACAGACAGCGAGACAGTGGCAGGAATACACAACAAAGGCCACATTCGTTCACACTCAGTCTCTAGCTGTCTTGTGTAATGCACGGAAACCATAGCTCCCTTTGCACATCAAGGCCTCACAGACCTTTCCATGGTTTACCCCAGACGCTTCACATGTCCTGGCAATCTTTCCTCACTCATTATCTCCATATGTCCAAACCATTTCAACACACCCTTTTCTGCTGTGGACCACTTTAACAAAGGTTACTACGTATTTACCCAATTTCGACGTCATTTGAATCAGGTAAATTGCTGGACGAAGAAGTACTATGGCAGCGGTTACCAGTGTGCGCAGGACCAAAACTGTTATTACAACGGCGCCTCCAGCCAACAGCCTACAACAGAAAATCAAACTGAGTGCTGCAACGATGAAGAATTCCTCGATGAGGCCTCGAGGAGAGAGAGGATTCTTAAGGTGTTGTTTGTAATGATTGTGCCATAGTCTCCAAGATCACTGCTACTCTGAAGACAACTGACCATACAGAGATGCTGACCTTTGTGACCATCTTTACGATGAGTACAAGAATGCCAGTGAGCATCATCTTTGCCACCTCCACGACAAGTGCCACAACTATCTCATCCAAGAATATTATAAGGACTTTCGGTGTGACCTGCACAGCGTAGTCAACCGTTCTAATGATAGGAACCATTACCTCCACCACCACCATTCTCACGAGGATGATGAACACTAAGAGGAACATAGTCACCTGGAATATGAGTTCCCGCACGATATTCCTCACAACTCTCCGCACAAGACCTACGAGCCATCTTATTGCGCTCACTACCAGACGGTCCATCACGCTCAAGAACTCCTGTTCGAGAACGAAGCAGGTGACTACAATGACCCAGATGGTGTAAAGTGCCAGGCGAACACCCTTACGAAGACATGAGAGAAACACACGCCTGCACATACCCACAAGGTACAACAATGCCGGTGCAAAATATGGGAGGGTAACCAATGACCAGGTGGATCCACTGCGCCATGGTAGCCGGTCCAGGAGCATGAGCAGCATTTCTTTAGGTTTTGTTGATCCAATCTTTGGCAGGACAAGATGAACGTTTTTGTGCACAATGCACATGATGATGGATGATCTGTTTTTGTTTTAGTGAGAGATTGTTGATGACATGTTCTCTTGATATCCGGGATAGGTAATATAGTATGGTTGTAAACTTCGTATGGTTGTAGTTATGTTTTTGTATTGTCTCGAGTAGTTATGATAATACTTTTGGTAGGCATGAATATGAGCATATCAAGGATGGTTAATCCTGTTAAAATGTAGGGTAGTTATGATAACCTTGAAGTACAGGAAGAAGAAGTGAAAAAGAAAGAAAAAGCAAAAGAAAAAGAGAAGAAAGAACAAAAGAATAAAGCAAGAAAAAAGGAAGTTAAAGAAGAAGAAGATTAAAGAAGAAAGAACAATTAATAAAGGAAAAGAAGAAAAATAGAAGCTAGAAAAAGAGTAAAAAAAAAAAAGAAATAAAAAAAAAAAGTGAAGAAAAAAGAAAAAGAAGGAAAAAAGTAAGAAAGAAGAATAAGAAGAAAAGCAAAAAGATGTTAGCAGAAACGACAAAAAAGAAAGAAAGAAACAACAAAAAGAAAAGAAGAAAAAAGGGGAAAAGAAAAGGAAGATGAAAGAAATAAGAAAGAAAAGAAGCAAGAAAAAAAGAGGGTAAAGGTAGAACAGACAGACAAAAAAAAAAAAGAAAGAAAGTGAGACAAAAAAAGAAGACGAAAAGAAAGCAAAAAAAAAGAAGAAAAAAAAAGAGGTCAAAAGAAAAAAAAAAAGAAAGAAAAGACGAAAAAAAAAAAAAAAGAAAAAAAAAAAAAAAAAAAAAAAAAAAAAAAAAAAAAAAAAAAAAAAAAAAGAAAAAAAAAAAAAAAAAAAAAAAAGAAAAAAAAAGAAAAAAAAAAAAAAAAAAAAAAAGAAAAAAAAAAAAAAAAAAAAAAAGAAAAAAAAGAAAAAAAAGAAAAAAAGAAAAAAAAAAAAAAAAAAAGAAAAAAAAAAAAAAAAAAAAAAAAAAAAAAAAAAAAAAAAAAAAAAAAAAAAAAAAAAAAAAAAGAAAAAAAAAAAAAAAGAAAAAAAAAAAAAAGAAAAAAAAAAGAAAAAAAAAAAAAAAAAAGAAAAAAAGAAAAAAGAAAAAAAAAAAAAAAGAAAAAAAAAAAAAAAAAAAAGAAAAAAAAAAAAAAAAAGAAAAAAAAAAAAAAAAAAAAAAAAAAAAAAAAAAAGAAAAAAAAAAAAAAAAAAAAGAAAAAAAAAAAAAAAGAAAAAAGCGTGTGTTTTGATAGGGAAGTGTAGTGTGCTATGTAGAGTAAGGTAAATATTTGATAATGATATGTGTATGGGAAAGACGTCACCATCTTTTGTCACACACGATAGATCACTACTGCTGTATTGTACGTAACGTACAGTAATGATAATACATAAGTTAGATTGGTGATATAATTGTATGTTATGGATGGTAAAGATGACAGTGATCAAAATTACAGTGAATTTATTCATGAAAGTGATAATTATGCCACTGGCGGGGATTGGTAACTGTGTTAATTGAATGATAACATTTCTTATTAATAAACCAAAACGCCGACATTGTTTCCCTTGATAGTATCACATGCCATCCTGTTCACTCACGGGTCAGGTTAAGAGCCATCTTCACTACAAACTTTACATTACTTGAAGATGTTTTTTGCCTGCTGGCGCTTACAGGATCATATCAAGCATATCTTCACTATACCATGGTGATATTCATTATTGAAGAGAAAAATGAAATTAATCGCACAACCAAGATGCTTTCCTCATACAAGGATAATTGTTTATCTTATGTATGACATATACACATACATACTTGCTTGCCTTCATCCATTTCTGGCGCTACCCGGCCCCACAGGAAACAGCACCGATATTAACAAACGTGACTGAGGACTTAAAGAATCTGATAAAACATGATGGTCATTGTGATGAATGATTTGTTCATTATAATTATGTATTGTGTTGCATTATAATGGTTGTTTAGAACCAAGATCTTTAAGCCTGAATCCTTAATGTTATATAAGAAATGATAAAACGTATCAAAAAATAAACATTTATGATTATAAAGAACAGAATGCATTATCATGTGGGTATCTAAGTGAAAATGCAATATAAGGAGCTAGTCTAAGGCAGGAGTATTTCATCTTTTAACAAAATATTTACCTCTACCTCCCTTTTCTTTCATCATCATCTTTTATGTTTACTATCATGAAATGCCTCTTATCTTACATAAAAATTCTGTATAGGTATTTGATTAATGTTCTCCAACGACGCGTTGTATAACTCTTCGTTAGTGAAGTTCATTTCGTGTAATGGATCATGCATTACAAAGCTGTGTCTATCCACACAAGTGTTACACGTCCCAGGTAAAGATATACTCTAGAGATAGTGTATATCTAACATATGTATGTGTTTTATAAATATTCATAAAAAGTTTTCCTGAGGGACAATACCCAAGACTTTCGTATTAAAGTTGATCAGTTGTAAGTGATCAAGCATTACAAAGGTGTGTCCATTACCACAGGTGCTACTGATCCCGGGTAAAGGTATTTCATCATCTTTGTATCTTTAACCTTTCTAGTTATAGATGTTTCATCCCTGATTCCATCCTTACAATCGATGTATGTGGTTTGTGTTGCCTTTATCCTTAACATATCATTAGTCAGTTGAAGTGGAGAATATGCTTCTGACCCTAGCCACTCTACTCCGTCTTGCATATGCTATTCAAGAGGTGTTACCGGATTCCGCCGATAATAGAAGTGCTTACGTCATGAGAGGGCTTCTTTTTTATAACTTTTGATGATTTATATTATTTGGGTTATGTATTTCGTTTTGTGATGTTAATAAAATTGTTGAAATTCACATATCATATTCTTTATTTGTCATTTAATGAGCTCTAGTTTATCAAATTTGATTGTTTGTTGTTTTTTTTATATCAATATAGATTTTCTCTGAAAAATACTTTAGTTTAATTCATAAATGATATTTCTAAGTAACACGCGGATAATTTTTTCATTAGTGTTCATTATATGAGTATATATACTTACTCCTTTACTTATCTACATCTTACATACATACATACATACATATAAATCTCCAACAGCCAGGATCGAACCCGGCGCCCTTGTGTAAGAGGAGGGAATGCTACCACTAGGCTATGGGCCTGGCAAAATAGGAAATAACGTTATTCGAATACTATGTTCTCGAATACCCTTCGTCTCACTTTGGTGAGCAACCGGGTCTACACCGGTCATTTCCCAACAGGCGCACATAGCCAGCAGATGGCATTTTACCGAACCTAATTATAGATTGAGAGGTTTATTATTTTCTTAAGCGAAAAGTCCTTGTTTCCAAGTTCTGGAGAAATTAAAGTACATTTCAATGTAAACATGAAGTAAAAAGTATAGAAATTTAACGTTTTCCCCGATGCCGTCTCCAATCAGTACTGTTTACTATCTGCTTGGGACTCCGCGATGACCTTCAAGTCTCGAACCATGCGGGGGCGTGGGTACTGGTCAATGAAGTAAAGAGTATAGAAATTCAACGTTTTCCCCGATGTAGTCTCTCCACTCTGCTATCTGTTTGGGACTTTGCGATGACCTTCAAGTGTCGGATCAAAGAAAGCAGACTGGGGCGCTGGAATTGGTCAATATCAGTGGCGAGATGGACAAGCTGGCACAGGCGGTGTCGGACTCCGTCGTTCTTCTGATCCTCAGCCAATTGGGCAATGAGTTACCCGAAGGAGTAGACGTCGTTAGCGGGAGCAACTGGCTCTCCCTCAATGATTTCGGGGGCTATCCAGGGACATTGCGCTGGGTCACCTGTTATAGGAGGCACGTCACCAGCGTAACTGCTCAGACCGTAGTCGATGATATGGAAGACTGGGCCATGGTGGCGGGTCTGGGTTACGGTAACATTATTCATCTTGAAGTCAAGATGAATGACCCCCTTATCATGAATTTCTTGAAGTCTCTTCCCAATGGAGATGAGAGACTCAATAACCTCCTGGCCGCTGCAGTTTTCTAAGTAGCTGACGTAGTTTTGACCAGTGTAGGACATCAGGAGTCTTGCTGGATGGAAAGCCAGACCCTTGACCAATGGGGCCCCTCCAGCGCCGGACAGGTAGATCTGAATGTCAGCTTCGCGAAGGAGAGCGTACCTCGCGTCGTTTTTCTTCATGGTTTTAAGGACACTATATTCATAATTGAAGCGAACGAGCTGAACTGATCCATTGCCGCCCTCGCCAATATCGGAAACGATTCGAATCCACCTTAACTGGTCCTCGCTGAGGATGTAGTCCTGAAGGTCTGCCTCCAAGCTGAGATCGGCCACGTCTAGGGAAGGGTAGGCAGTTGGTGAGCTGGTGGGTTGGGCCGCGACTGGAGGGAGGGATTCAGTTGATGGATGTGTGGGTTGTGCCACGAGTGGAGGGAGGGATGCAATTGGTGGGTTTGTGGGTTGGGCCACGACTGGAAGGGGGGATGTAGTTGGTGGGGGTGTGGGTTGGGCCACGAGTGGAGGGGGGGATGCAGTTGGTGGGTGGATGAGTTGGGCCTCGACTGCAGTTGCTGGTGGGGTGGGTTGTTGCACGGTGTTGGGGGAGTCTACAACGTCCCCACAGGTGACTAGTATTTGTATCCCGCGAGCTGCAAGTCTCTCCCGCAGAGCGGCAGCATTGCGGGCAGCAACAAGGCGGTTCACTCTCGCCTGCCGCTCGTCCACCACATGCTCCTGACGAGTGCGACGGCGTTCCCGACGAACGGTGTGCCGGCCACGCCACGCAATAGCCTGTTGACGCTCCCAGTGGCTCGCTCTTCTTCGGGTTTCGACGATTCGAGTAACTCGGTCCATAGGAGGGGTATATGTTATTGTCCTTTGATGAGATTTGACTAGGACCCATCAATTTCATATACGTGTTGAGTCAAAAATATGGTGGTATTTAGTAAAGATAGAAACAGTTAACATATATAGTGGTGTTATGTAGTTAAGATAGAAACAGTTAACATACTCTGGCTAAGATAGAAACCTAAGGACATAAGGAACACAAAGGTGTTGTGAACATGTCATGAATTTGAGATGAACATAAGCGTAGTGGACATTCAATGATAAAGGTGAGGATGGGCTTAACTTATGGTGAAGAAAAGGGTGCATTAAACAAATAATGAACATTAGGTAGTAATGAACATGTCATGTCACGTAAATGTGTGGTGAACATATGATGAACGAAAGGGTGTAGTGAACATTTATTGAACATAAGTGGGTAAAGAGCGTATGATTAACGTTATAGTGTGGTGAATATTAAGTGATGAACATGATGTAGGGCTTCGCAGATGATGAACATAAGTGTTTAGTGAACAGATGATGAACATAAAGGGTGCAGTGATCATATAGATGAACTTGGATGATCATATAGATGAACTATAATTCTATCTATTTAAGATAGAATTATAGATTGAGAGATTTATTATTTTCTTAGGCGAAAGGTCCTTTTTCCAAGTTCTGGAGAAATTGAAGTGCCTTTCAATGGAAACATGAAGTAAAAAGGATAGAAATTTAACGTTTTCCCCGGTATCGCCTCTCCAGTCTGCTATCTGCTTGTGACTTCGCGATGACCTGCATGTGTCGGAATGATATAAGGAAGAAATAGCAAGGAATGATTAAACAGGAAAGCGATGGAAACGAAGAACATTTGCTCCCAGGATCGTGGTGGTGGAGGTGTTGGCCAGGGTGGTGGCTGGAGTTGTCTGTCGGTCCGTCAGGTGTGATGATGGCGACACGTCTACAAGGGACGGGTGGCGGGCGGATGATGGACATCTTCCCTTTACTTCCCTACGAATGATATTCATTATTTCTATTTCTGAAGCGCTAAACTTTAAATACTGCAGACTTGCCAGCCATGTCACAGCCGGTTGGAAGGTATGTAAACCACAGACACACTTAGAGAGGGCGTTAGTGTGAAGATAGATTTATAAACCCGCCATATTTCGCGAGTAATATGCAGCAATATGATCCTTCCCCCTGCAACACTAGTACAGCCAGCCATGGTCATCACTGCAGAAGGAGACACCCTTCAACGCATCTTCACTACACCTTGAACCATACGTCACCTTCAACCCTCAACAAATGCACAGCGGAACTACAACCCTGTTGTAGGGTTTGACCTGAGGCCAACCTCACTACATGCTTATCTTCACTACAACCGAAAGACCGTCATATTCCGCGTCTCATCTCACGTCTGTCCAGGTGGGCTAAGCTCGTCTGGTCTGAATGAACCATATACAAGTAAGGCGTATCGCTGTTGTGAGTCTCAGTACATATGGAGGCAATATGGTTGTGCAGTCTCTCTCTCTCTCTCTCTCTCTCTCTCTCTCTCTCTCTCTCTCTCTCTCTCTCTCTCTCTCTCTCTCTGTGAGAGAGAGAGAGAGAGAGAGAGAGAGAGAGAGAGAGAGAGAGAGAGAGAGAGAGAGAGAGTTAAAGGGTATATGCATCGCATTTTGATGATTTAACAATCATATGTAATACAAAATATATGCTTCTTCCAAAAATTTCCTGGAAATTGGTTGAGGTAGAGCGGAGGTATCGTGGCAAAGTTGTGTGTCACACAAGAACGAGTTTTCTAATTGGTTGAGGTAGAACGGAGGTATCGTGGCAAAGTTGTGTGTCACACAAGAACGAGTTTTCTAATCGCCTGGTTTTACTGGCGGCCTCGTTGTGACGTCACTACATCAACACCGACATTTCGATTTAAAAGTTAATTGCAAGATGACTTTGCTCCGCTGTGTGTGTGTTTTCAATACTTTTCGTGTTTGTAATATTATTTCGTTTGTATTCTATAGTTAATAACTTTGTAGTGAGTTTAGTTTCGTTGCTGTAGTTGTAGTATAGTGATTTATAGCTTGTATATGAACTAAATCAGATGAGCAGTGTTGAGGATGACCCTGGGCCATTTTCATGTAGTAATGCAGAAGGGAGTGACCACAGGCAGGCAGTAGTGGTGTTTACCAAGCCATTCCCAACACCATCGTACTGGCTACCTCTGTGTAATGTACCACATTCCTCTGTTGAAAAAGGAATAGAGAATTTCACTGAATTGCAGACTGGGCTGTTAATGTGCATCTTTCTAAATTGTTTTATTTTGTCTTCGTTAAGAATTTCTTCTTGTGTTTGATGTACATTGTTTTGAGAATTCTTTGTTATATAACAAAACATGTTCTGTATCTACTGTTTCCTGTCTTTATTTAGATAAGTATTTTTGTTATTGATTTTATGACTATGTTGTTTTGCTGTAACATTTATAGACTTTTTTTGCTATTTGATAATGTTTTTCTTCTTGTTCTTCTATACCAATGTGTACAATTCTATTACGTAGCAATGTTTTTCTTGTTATTTTATACAAATGTGCACAATTTTGTTCTGTTAAAGATTTTTGGACGCATTGATTTGTTTTACTGTTGTCTTTGTTGTTGTTGTTGTTGTTGTTGTTGTTGTTGTTGTTGTTGTATTACTTTAGTTAATTAAGTGATTCCTGGTACGTGCCACTATCTAGCTGGGGGCGAATGTTGAGTTGCTTTCGGCCCTAGATGATGGGCCGCATCTTAAATGTTGCCTTAAATGTTCCCTTTAGCAACAATAATACTATACACAATATCTTAATCAGGAATTCACCAGAAAATTCTCTTGGTTGCATCTATAAAGTGCCATGTGGAAATTGTGATGAATTTTATGTTAGGCAGACTGGTAAGGATCTTTCTGTTAGACTTAAGCAACATAAATATAGCATAAGAACGGGACAAGAATCAAATGCCTTGTTTAATCACGTTAAAAACTATGATCATTGTATTGACTGGAGTAATGCCATCTCAGTTATTAACTCTAACTCTATTACCACGAGAAATATCATTGAATCTCCTTTTATTAAATACACAAAGAATTATAATCTTAATATTAGTGATGGTCTATACAAATTAGATAACTTTATTGTTGATAGAATTTGCAAAATGATAAGTTTAAGATACACTCGTTGTCTGTCTTGGACAATCACATGTTTACCATATGGCGTCCTAGCTACGTCTCTTCGATGTATATCAAATGACTGTTATATTTCTCTCTTGTGTCTTCCCTGATGATGTGATTATCACACGAAAGTGCACTTGGGTATCTTATCGTGTTTCATTTTCCATGTGGACTCATAGGAATATATATACACATGTACATATTCTCACCTTGCTTGCCTTTATCCATTCTCGGCGCTACTCCGTGTGTGTGTGTGTGTGTGTGTGTGTGTGTGTGTGTGTGTGTGTGTGTGTGTGTGTATGTCTGTCTGTCTGTCTGTCTGTCTATTTGTCTGCATACGTATCTTCTGCATATCGTGGAAGGCGACTGAGGGTTGGGAACTGGGGGGGTTGGAAACCTTCCTCTTCTGTATTACTTTTCAAATGAAGGAATAGAGGAAGGAGCCCAACTAAGTTTCCCTCTAGGATTCATTCACTTATTCCTGACGCTCCTTGTTCTTGCGGGAAATGGCAAACAAATATGAAAAATAAAGTATGAAAGAAAAAAGACAGTGGACAAGTGTTATGTGTTCTGTGTCCTTGATAACCATTTGATCTGACTCATTCAGATAAGGTCCAAAACGCCAGTTGTGAAGATGTACAAAGGATAATAGAACGGTGTATGTACGTACGTAGTGTGAGTATCTTGACTGATAGAAAGTACTGAAAGCGGCAGGAAGTAGTGAGATATTGTACTGTGCTTCGTACAAGACTGGCGGGCGACTCCGTCCTTCGTGCTGTGCCACACACAGTCTGGTGATTGTCGGGATGTGTAGCCATAATGTTTGATCTTATGACCATTAGTGATACATCATGTGATGTTTACTATCACAACATCGGCTTCTTCCTCCTCCTCCAGGAGAGTGGCAATCAGGTGGCGGTTATTGTGGTAGCCCGGCACGTGCAATTGTAAGATTTCAAGCAACATTGTGAAAATGAGACACATTATAAAGAGTTCCATAATTTCTCTAATTCCTCCCCAAATTCATGTGGACCTGCAACGCTGAAAATGTTTAAATACCGCTGGTGTAGAGGGAGGGAGAGGGAGGCCTTGGATGAGAGTGAGGCTTTGTAGGAGAGAAAGGCTCGGGATGAGAGAGGCTGAACACAAGATGTTTGGCCGGAGAGTGAGGCTTTGAAGGAGAGAGAGGCTTGGGATGAGGGTTGGGTTGTACCAGAGAGAGAGGCTTGGGATGAGGGTTGGGTTGTACCAGAGAGAGAGGCTTGGGATGAGGATTAGGTTGTACCAGAGAGAGAGACCTGGGATGAGGGAGTCTGAACATGAGATAGGTTTGTGTGGAAAGTGAGGATTTGGAAGAGAGAGACTTTATGTGAAAAAGGAAGGACAGGCGGAGGAGGCTTGGGACGAGAGTCATGCAGGACAGGAGAGAGAGGCTTGGGACGAGAGTCAGGCTGGACAGGAGAGAGAGGCTTGGGACGAGAGTCAGGCAGGACAGGAGAGAGAGGCTTGGGACGAGAGTCAGGCAGGACAGGAGAGAGAGGCTTGGGACGAGAGTAGAGAAGTGAACCTTCATAACTTATCCTTCAATATAAAAGGGTTGTCTTGCTCCACTCAGTTGGAATGGGAAAGTAGTTGAAAATAACAAGTTGATGAATTTAATGTTTTAGTGTGGCAAAACCTGAACTGATTTTAAGGTCAGACATGAAAGAAGATTAACATTTCAGAAGGTTGAAGAAGATGAATATAAATGTCATTATTGATAGACTATTAGATTCATTAGAAGCCTCGATAGATGAATGTTCTTGTTATTTTTATTAAGAATGAGGATGAATTAGTAATTAAGGCACACGGCGCTAATATCTTTGGTTACTGAGCAATTTTGTTTTGCACTGGTGTTATATTAAAGAACTAGAGTATGAGTGACGGAGTGAGATGTGGAGATTATATATCATTGTGAGTTATTACATAAAGTGATCGTGATGAACGTTATGAAGATCAGGCAAACTATGAGGCTCATTATTCCTACATCAAATATAATAATGTCAATCATTCCAGTAATCTTACCATAATTGACCTCTTCCATCTAGGCAGCCTCCCTGCCTCCCTCTTATCTTCTCCAGAACAAACCTGGTTCATTCTTGTGAGAGACGATAGTGTTTACTAAACTCTTCCTGTGACCAACATGTAAATGGTGTGACTGACCACCACACCTTACCTCACCTACTTCCTCCACCTGATCAATCTGCATCACTCCTTCCATTGCTCACTTCCATAATAGAATTAACGTTTCTACTACAAATGACAAGATTCACTTGGCCATGTTTGTTAACATCAGAGCAATAATCTTGAAGACCGACCATTCCTCACTATTGACCTTTAAGGCAGGAATCATTATTTTCCTCAAACTATCAATTGCTATTTATGTGAGGTCGGTCGACTGTGGCTCCGGAGGGGTAAGCGACAACACAAACTCTGGTGGAGTTCCAGTAATGATGTTACTGAGTCAGTCGGGCACACACCACTGTGGTACACCTGGTGATATTTTGTTTGTCTTAACTAAGTCGATAAGTGGAAAACTGAGCAGCAGTTTACTTGCTTAGCTTGTGTACTTGTTGCTGGATTGTTGATGACGTTCACAATAACAGGTATAGGACTGGTCTTATATCTCTGTGTTCCAGCTGTGATTGGTACAAGTCGAGTGTACTGACGAACGGCGGTGCGGGGGGATGAGGAGAGAGAGAGAGAGAGAGAGAGAGAGAGAGAGAGAGAGAGAGAGAGAGAGAGAGAGAGAGAGAGAGAGAGAGAGAGAGAGAGAGGTCATTGTGCCGGGGGTGGGGCAGGGGGTTAGCTGGTGGTGTTGGTGGGGTGGACGTGGTCAGCCAGATGAGCACATCTTGGTAGGTGGTGTGAGATGGACCCAGGAGGATTGTGTGTGTTGTGTTCTGTATTGTGTCCAGCTGGTGCCTGTGTGTGTGTGTGTGGCTCTAGTTAGTCAGGAGGACCTGGCTGGGGCGCGGCTCAGGTACAATAAAGATGGTATAGACATTCCTGAGTTTGAACAGTGATGTCAGTCGGCGGTGAAGGTAGAGACAGTATGAGGAAGATTTGATGATAGAGTGAATGTGTTGAAAATGAAATGTCTGAGGACAACATGTGGTGTGACGCGGGTTGATCCAGTAAGTAATGATAGGGTAAGAGAGATGTGTGATGATAAATAGAGCATGATTGAGAGAGCTGAAGAAGGTGTACCGAAATGGTTTAGACATTTGGAGAGAGTGAGTGAGGGGAGGTTAAAGGAGGATACATGTGTCAGAAGTGTAGAGGACAAGATTAGGGCAACCATTTTGGAGATGGATGGAGGAAGTGAACAAGGTTTTGAGTGATCAGGGCCTGAATATGTTCAAGGTCACGTGAGAGGCGTGTATAGGATAAAGTGAACTGGGGTGAAGTGATTTACAGGGGACGACCTGCTATCAGTGAACTGAAGCAGGACATATGAATCAAATGGGGTAAACCACGGACAGGGTTGTAGGGCCTGGTTGTGGACTGTGGGCTGTGTTTTCGTTGCATTACATATGACAGGTAAGGAATGTATGTGAGGGTATGAAGCATTATCTTATGTTCCTGGTGCTATCTCGATACTGTGGACAACGGTGAACAGAACATCGTAGACACAGAGTTTAAAAGGCCATATTATGAATGGTAGCCAGGGAATGAATAGCACAGCTAAATGGAAGCATTTAAAAGTTCGCGTTAAGTGATGGACTTCAATAGAATGTACAAACTTCCTTTCCAGTAATTGAACTAAAGCTTATGTTTATTTCCAGAGACGAAGTTTAATGGTTCATTATATAAAGACAGACTTCAAAGGATATCCTTGAATTAAGTGACTATAATTTTTTTCAATTAAATGAGACATTTCCTAAAAAAGCTGCAATTTGACGGAGTTTAAAAGTTCGCAGTTGTTTGAGAGAATTTTAAAGTTATTGACGGGATCAAAAGTTTGAGTTTCAATGACGCTTTGCACAAATTTTCGTTTAAATGACATGTTTCAAGGTTTGTCTTTATATAATGTAGTTTAAAAGTCTCTGATCAAATAACGCAGCTGAAATGATAACGCTCGAATACTAAATGTTCCTGAATAAATGACGGAGTTGAATGGATGGATTTTAAGTTCGCGTTTGTGGGACTCATTTTTAAAGATTGTGTTTAAAAGTCAGAGTTTAAATGATCATATGTACCAGGTTGACCAGATGGCGGTAGTGTGTAGACACAGCCATACCAGGTCGTATTTATCATCATTAAAGTCACCTTCCTTACTTACTTATGGCGGCGATGAAATTCACTGGTTCTTGATTGTGCACCAATTAACCTATCAGATAATGGTACAATGTTTGCCTGGTGTTGCATATATCACGTCTGTTGTTGAAACACAAGAATGCCAGGTGACTTTGGGAGTGGATGATAATGTAAAGATCAATATAAATGTGGGAAATCTTGAACCGCCATCACCAGACACAACACATGTTTGGATCTGGCGGGGGGAGGGACTTGCCTGTGACGTCACGATGCCCCGCCTCCAGCCTGGCGCCGCTCTGTGTGTGTGTGTGTGTGTGTGTGTGTGTGTGTACTATAAATATTATCACGTGAGTCTTTTGAGGAGGGATTTGTACACTCGTGTTGCCCCGTCTCTTAACTTTGTAAGTGTAAAATATGTTTTCACTCCTATATGCACTCACACACACACACACACACACACACACACACACACAAACACACACATAACCTATAATATTATCTAGTATTTACATCAGACGGATATCTTACACCTTAATTATAAAAGCCAAAGAAAAATTTATAAAAACATATACATATATTTACACACGTGTAGATATATGTTATGTATTGAAATGTGGCGGAAAAATGCCTTATATATTAACAAACGTGATTGAGGACTTAAAGAATCTGGTACAAACATAATGGTTATTGTGATAAATGATTTATTTATGGTAAATATGTATTGTGTTGCATTATAATGGTTGTTCAGGACCAAGGTTCTTAAACCTGAATCAGTGAAATACTATCAGAAATAGAAAACCTGTTAAACATAAACATTTATTGTGATTAACCACAGAATATATTTTACTCTGGGTATGTAAAAGAAAATATAGTACAGGGAGCTAGTTTGAGGAAGAGTATTTCATATTTTAACAAAATATTTACCTCTAATAGCGTCCCTTATCTTTCGTCATCATTTCTTATGTTTACTATCAAGAAATGTCTTTTATGTAACATAAAAATTCTGTCTAGGTATTTGAATAATGTTGTCCAAGGATGAGCTACATGCCACACGTGGTCAGGTCACAGTGGTGGTGGTCAGGTCAGTGGGCGGTGTGTGTGTGTGTGTGTGTAGCCCCTGGGTTCATGTTCGCCACAGCCACCAACCGGCCGGTGGTCAGGTCAGTGGGGTGTGTGTGTGTGTGTGTGTGTGTGTGTGTAGCCCCTGGGTTCACGTTGGCCAATGCCACCCACTGGCCGGTGGTCAGGTCAGTGGGCGGTGTGTGTGTGTGTGTGTGTGTGTAGCCCCTGGGTTCATGTTGGCCACACCCACCGGCCGGTGGTCAGGTCAGTGGGCGGTGTGTGTGTGTGTGTGTGTGTGTGTGTGTAGCCCCTGGGTTCATGTTGGCCACAGCCACCCACCGGCCAGCCGGGCGGTAGTTTATAACTAAGACTGGTAGTTTCACATGCCACTTGGAGTGTCCCTCACTACAGAACTTGAGCAGCTCTTATCCTGAGGTGGAGCAGTTGATCCTCTCCACCAGGCTGGTACACTTGGTCTGCACCAGGTGGCTCCCTCCTGGTCATCCTGAGTGGTTGGTTGCTGTGTTGGATTTAATGACCATTGACTTGTGAAGGTCATTAGGCCAACCATCATTTTATCATCTGATAAAACATGATGCAACGCCAAATATTACATGATCCACCTAAACTATTGAGAATGATGAAGTCTGATATTGTTACGTTACGTCATCCAATCTTGCCACTCACATGTTACGGTAATCACGACTACATACATAGTGTTGTTACGACTGATATTACTGTATGTACTGTAGTAAAGTACTGTGGTTATGTGGACACCAGACGAGACCATCATTATGATGTGTCACCAACATGTATCTATAATGCTTCTATAACCAGCATGATCAAGAAGGTTATAACAACATTATCCTTGTGTCACCAACATGTATCTATGATACTTCTATAACCAGCATGATCAAGAAGGTTATAACAACATTATCCTTGTGTCACCAACATGTATCTATAATACTTCTATAACCAGCATGATCAAGAAGGTTATAACAACATTATCCTTGTGTCACCAACATGTATCTATAATACTTCTATAACCAGCATGATCAAGAAGGTTATAACAACATTATCCTTGTGTCACCAACATGTATCTATAATACTTCTATAACCAGCATGATCAAGAAGGTTATAACAACATTATCCTTGTAGTTGTTGGATCAGTGTAGAGCAGAGCAATACCTGGTGAACATTACTTCCTGGTTGGTGGCCGCCATAAATACCACCAGTGTTTATAAGCTCACACATCACCAGGGGTTAAGATATGGTGTTATCCCTCACTGCTCTATATAGCACCAGCCACGGTGGGTGGGTCCGCCTCCAGCTTATACCTCACTCCTACTCTTCTATATCCCTAACTTCCTTGTGATCATCTCACTTTGAATAACTAGATCTTCACATAACAGTTGTTTGTTGTTGTTGTTGTTGTTGTTGTTGTTGTTGTTGTTGTTGTTGTTACATGTTGTAGGTTTATGTTCTGCCACTGGACGACTCGTTCTCTGATCTTACCCAACATATAAATGTTTGTGTCGAGATTCGTCAGGTGTTTATCATACGGAGTCTGTAACACGTAAGTCTGTCTATCGTTCACTATACTGGATAGTAACTGGTAAAGGTTATTAAAGATATCTACACCAGAATCTGTGCCACACAACAAAACATACAAATCACGATATTTGCAACATGATAACATGTTTGACCATCAGCAGGTAAGGTCATCAAGCCGCACCATACATACGTCAGACAGTAACATCAGTTGTATAACAGGATGTATATATGTTGTTGGATTTAAGGGCTATCACCTAAAGGTCATGAAGCCAGAATGTGAACCATAAGTTCAACATAAAATGATGGTCCAGGTCCAGCAGGTAGCTGCATATGAAGCTATGAATGTCTGTCTTGATTACTGACGACGTAGAGGGAAGGGTTTGGCAGAAAGGGGAGTGTGGTGGAGTTTGCTGGAGGGTTCTCGGGAGTGTTGTGAGGAAGAGATAGAAAAACAGACTGAAAGGAGGAGGGTAACAAGTCCTTGGGCTCTACCCAGGTGCTACATTGTCACTCAAGCAAGACATCTAAAATAATCGCCAGGTTGGTTGGTTATTTGGGCTTGTGGCTCATCAACAGCCAGGTTAAGGTCATACACACGCTCACTAAATATTTGGCCCATATAAGTAAGGTTTTCACCCCTATTGATTGCAAGGGTCATACCTGCGGTAAAGGTCATGTTATAACCATCAATCGAATCATCTTGAACAGTTTTCCCAGGGGTTCAAGATGATTCTGAGACCAGACACGCTCTCACCCTGCTCGTACGACGAATGGTGCATTTAAACGGACAGCGACCTATGGAAGGTCATTAGGTCACTAAGCATTTATATGTTCCACTTTAAAGTCAGCTAACAATCCTTTCAACGTATTATTGTCTAAATGGTTGGGACAGTGAAATATAGGAAGGTGTACGTTCAAGGAAGACATATACAATGACAGAGTTACGTACAGCGACGACAAGTAGGACAGACAAACCTGAGAAATGGTTGTTGTTGATGGTGTGAACAGTATTATTATTATTACCACACATCACCAGCACACCTTTGATGGCGCTCCTACACCTTCGTGGCTGCTGCACTCTACACAGGAGCAGGGGAAGGTAGACATCTTTAAGCAAGAACATTTCCGACGAGACTGTACTATTTCTCTCCGTCCTTTGAGGATGACACAGCCTTGCTAAGGATGACTTGTCACTGGTGGTGACACAGGTGACGGATGGAGTCCTGTTACACCTTGTGAATAATATAACCAAAACAGTAGACTGGCCAGGTTGACAAGCGTATTGTACACTTCAACTGACTAATGATATGATCAAGAAAATTACAAACATAAATATCTATTGTAAAGATCAAATCAATGATGAAACAAATATAGTTTGAATGATTAATGAAACACAGTGTGGGAAGTGACACAACTTTGTGATGCTTGGTCAGTTACAAATGATTAATACGAAAGCGTTAGGTATCGACCCGCAGGAGAACGTGTTTACAGATCTTTATAGAAGACATATCTATGTTAGATAAACGCCATATCAAGGAAATATCTTAACCTGGGACGTGTAACACCTGTGTGGAGAGACACAACTTTGTAATATATGATCTACTCCACCGGTGAACTTTGACAACAGAGAGTTATACAACGCGTCGCTGGACAATATTCACCTAATACCTATAACAAATTTTTATATGATATACGAGACATTTGTTGGAAGTAAACATAAGAAATGATGATAGGAGATAAGGAGAGGGAAAGTACATATTTTTTTAAATGCTGAATGAATCCTGTTTTAACCTAGTTATTTTGCGTTGGATTTTATTTTATATATCCAGAGGATAATATATTCTGGGGCTTATGATTGTTATGCTTTCAACACCTTTTTCAATTTCTTATCATTTTTACTGGCTAAAAGGCCTTGATTCTTAAGAACCATTCAAATGCAACACTGTACATATTTATTATAAATCATTTATCACATTAACCATAATGTTTGTATCTTATTCTTTAAGTTGTCAGTCACATTCTTAAGTATATAATACATTCGTCTGACTCAAGTAGATACATATATCTACACGTTTACATATATACATATGGTTCTTAATTCATCATCATTTTATTCCAAATTTAAGTGATCCTTGTAAAGAAGATAGTAATCATTACCTTGGATGACGTACCTGAGTCTTTATAACAGAAATAATGAACAACTCCTGATTGTTGAGGTTGTGCATACCGCCGGTTGAAGACCATTAGTTCACCAATGTTGTACTGGTAATGATAAAAGTCAACATGTATATAACTTTAATGTTTGACATATACTATGGATTCAGGCTTTATGACTGTTCATATGTTTTCAAATATACCAACATTACATTGACTCTATACGAAATACTACCATTAAATTGTTTGGTCATAAAGGAGATATTCTGATCACTCCAATAATACACATGTATGTTTACCTGGTACAAAGAGATCCGTCATATTGTAAAGCCCTGTGCCAGCCAGGCAGCCAGCCTCCCTAACAACAAACTACCTGTTAGTCAAGATCAGATAAAGAGCCGGGTTGAGGTGAGGGCCCGTACCAAGCATAGACCTAGCGACCTGTCATGGTACAGACCACTCATATGGAGACCTGGTGAATCCAACAATTGGAAACATTCCATATTTGAGGAGACTTGGCAGGTCTAACTATGAACCAATTTCATCATGATCGTATGATATGACCCTGTGCCAATGCTGGGACAAATTGTAATATTGAATTGTATATTGATTTCATATTTCGATGGAATTAACAATAAAGATGAGTTGCCATAATTATGAGGAAACATGTCCACATTCACACTCACCAACCCTACCCAAACAACACGAGTCGTATTGATCATTTCTGAATTCATTGGACACATCCGGGAAGATACTTTTTTACCGTATTTACTTTACTTTAAAGTTACGTTCATTGGAAATAGAGCGAAACTAACTATCTGTATTACCAACAAAAATCACTATGAGGTATAGATATCTATCTACTAATGACGTCACGTCTGATGTCACTCGTAGTAATGATGGTGGGCAAACGTTTGACCTCAGATGAGGTGAAGTATTTTATCTTCAATATGATTGTTAACATGGAATAATGTACCAGTTAGAGTGGTTGGAAGCAGCATTATAGATACGTTTCACAATAAACTTGATAAACATTTCCCTTCAAGTTCAAGACTAACATTATTTGTGACTCATCATTAGTCACACTGACAATATACAGGTTTATCTTTAGATTATCTGTATGTCTTCCACTACACTAATGTGTGAGTTCCTGATATCTTCCACTACACTAATGTGTGAGTTCCTGATATCTTCCACTACACTAATGTGTGAGTTCCTGATATCTTCCACTACACTAATGTGTGAGTTCCTGATATCTTCCACGACACTAATGTGTGAGTTCCTGATATCTTCCACTACACTAATGTGTGAGTTCCTGATATCTTCCACTACACTAATGTGTGAGTTCCTGATATCTTCCACTACACTAATGTGTGAGTTCCTGATATCTTCCACTACACTAATGTGTGAGTTCCTGATATCTTCCACGACACTAATGTGTGAGTTCCTGATATCTGCCACTACACTAATGTGTGAGTTCCTGATATCTTCCACTACACTAATGTGTGAGTTCCTGATATCTTCCACTACACTAATGTGTGAGTTCCTGATATCTTCCACTACACTAATGTGTGAGTTCCTGATATCTTCCACTACACTAATGTGTGAGTTCCTGATATCTTCCACTACACTAATGTGTGAGTTCCTGATATCTTCCACTATCACCATCAGCCTCGAAGTGACCCAGTGGTCCACTGCTGTATGGATACCTTTACATTCCTTTGTATAATGGAATGTTTGTAACAACACAGTAATTAATCACATCTGAGCAATCGGGAATTTGACAAGGCATTATCAGCTCTACGTCCTATTGGCGGGCCATCATAGAGCTATAAGGCTGTGGTCATGTTTGTCTGGATGTTGATGACAGGGGCTTCCTCTCTTATGTGAATGGCTTCTAATCTCTGTAGTCTCCTGCGATCACTACAACTAGTAATGATTTTGATGTTATTCATTATAATCTCCCTCGTTAGTCTCGTTCCATGCTTTTGTTCATGATGATGTTTGATTCCACCTTCTTGTAAGTGGAGCGAGAGTCGGTGGCTCAGGGTGCAGGTGTACTGATCATGTTGAGATGAGTAATAATGGATATATGAGCATACATTAGTGGGTTTCCTGTATAAGCTAAACTTAAACTTGTTTCCTTGTCTATGGATCATGGAATCTAGAAATGGTAACATACCATTATTTTCATTTTTCTACAGTAAATTTGATGGAAGGTACTAAATTGTTAAGTAAGGGGAGAAATATTTGTAAATTTTCATTTGTTCGTCATACACAAAGAACATCATCTACATACCTAAACCAAATTGCATTAGAAGGTAAGATATCCTTTAGTAATTTTGTTTCAGAAAATTCCATGTAAAGATTACTTAGTACAGGTGAAAGAGGGTTACCCATTGCCATACCAAATTTTTGAGCAAAATAATCTCCATTGAATTGAAATACACAGTCTTTTATACACAATTTTATCAGTTCAATGAAATTAGACTTTGAAGCAGGTAAATGAATATCATCCAAGACATCAAATAAATATTCTAAAAGGTCATCAACTGGAACTTTAGTGAAAAGTGAGGAAACATCAAAGCTAACTAGTTTTAAATCAAAATTACCATTGATATTGTTTAGCTTGTTGACTAAATCTACATTGTTCATCATATTAGAAATTGATACCTTACCCACTAAAGGGCTTAAGAAAGAAACTAACCATTTTGACAATTCATATGTGATGGAGCCTACTGAACTCACTATAGGTCTTGCTGGAAAATTCTGTTTATGTGTTTTGATAAGTCCATACATATATGGCAATGAATGGGACAAAGATGGCAAACTTTTGATAAGAAAAATGTTACCTTTCAACAACAACTTCATTTCTTTATTGAAATGAGAATTAAATGCTTTTAAGGGATTTTTACTAAGTTTAGAATATGTTGTGTCATCATTTAGAAGATCATTCATTTTAGATAAATAGTTACTTTTGTCTAAAATGACAACAGAGTTACACTTATCTGCCTTGTTTAATCACGTTAAAAACTATGATCATTGTATTGACTGGAGTAACGCCATCTCAGTTATTAACTTTAACTCTATTACCAAGAGGAATATCATTGAATCTTCTATTATTAAGTACACAAAGAATTATAATCTTAATATTAGTGATGGTCTATACAAATTAGATAGCTTTATTGTTGATAGAATTTGTAAAATGATAAGTTTATGAACGCTCGTTGTATGTTTTGGACAATCACATGTTTACCAAATGGCTCCTAGCTTCGTATCTTCGATGTTTATCAACTGACTGCTATATTTCTCTCTTGTGTCTCCCCTGATGATGTGATTAATACACGAAAGTGCACTTGGGAGCTTATTGTGTTTCATTTTCCCCGTGGACTCATAGGAATATCTTGATGACGCGCAAAATTGTGATCCTTTCCAACATGGATTCCACACGGCTCTTCTATTTCTTCTCTACAAGCTGTCCTGGACTTTCTCCTTTCGTTACTGCTTTCTCCAAATCGCTAATCAAGGCTTACCAACTGAAGTTACGATTTGGATTCCTTAGGAAATGTCTTGATGAACAAATGATGCCAAGATCTGTCCTACCTCAACGTTTGTTTCAGCTGTCTGGTCGACGATTTGACCAATTCCAAAATATTATTTTAAAGAAAAACATTGAATTAAAGAAACATGAAATGGAGGAGGCTTTTCGCATTTCAAGAGAGAAGAAACGTGTCTTTCAAATGGCAATACCGACACACTGGAAGAACCGGATGTTGGACTATTGCTATGATAAATTAAGGAAAGAATGCAATAGGCTACAAGTGTCACTAAATTGTAAGTTGGACCATCTTATTGAAAACAGCGACTGGACCAAGAACACAAACCATCTTTTGTGGTAAACCTACCTAATAAACTAGATAAAGATTCCTTGTGTGCATTAGGCTATGGTTTGTTTTGTGTGCTCTGACAGGGAAGCCAGCTGTGTTGATGTCACAAAGTCTTTTTGCAATTTAGAAAAATACAGTAATTTAAGTAATGAAATTAATATCTGTAAGGGTTTAGTGTATGCCAGTTTGTCAAAACCAGTGGAAGCTAATTGCCCTAAAAGATTCATAAGAGCTATTAACACCTTAAAGAAAGACAAGGATATACATATTACTAAAGCAGATAAGTCTAACTCTGTTGTGATTTTAGACAAAAGTAACTATTTATCTAAAATGAATGATCTAAATGATGACACAACATATTCTAAACTTAGTAAAACTCCCTTACAAGCAATTAATTCTCATTTCAAAAATGAAATGAAGTTGTTGTTGAAAGGTAACATCTCTCTTATCAAAAGTTTGTCATCTTTGTCCCCTTCATTGCCATATATGTATGGACTTATCAAAACACATAAACAGAATTTTCCAGCAAGACCTATAGTGAGTTCAGTAGGTTCCATCACATATGAATTGTCAAAATGGTTAGTTTCTTTCTTAAGCCCTTTAGTGGGTAAGGTATCAAATTCTAATATCATGAATAATGTAGATTTAGTCAACAAGCTAAACAATATCAATATTAATTTTGATTTTAAACTAGTTAGCTTTGATGTTTCCTCACTTTTCACTAAAGTTCCAGTTGATGACCTTTTAGAATGTTTATTTGATGTCTTGGATGATATTCATTTACCTGTTTCAAAGTCAAATTTCATTGAACTGATAAAATTGTGTATAAAAGACTGTGTATTTCAATTTAATGGAGATTATTATGCTCAAAAATTTGGTATGGCAATGGGTAACCCTCTTTCACCTGTACTAAGTAATTCTTATATGGAATTTTCTGAAACAAAATTACTAAAGGATATCTTACCTTCTAATGCAATTTGGTTTAGGTATGTAGATGAAGTTCTTTGCGTTTGACGAACAAATGAAATTTACAAATATTTCTCCCCTTACTTAACAATTTAGTACCCTCCATCAAGTTTACTGTAGAGCTTACAAAAATCCTATACATGAATATTATTTTTATTCACCTTTGCACATTGTTCAGTTAGCCTTTGTACTGTGATTCAACTTTGCTACCTCATTGGTTTTTGAGAGCTACACCTGGTTGGATTGTGATTACTATGTGCTCTAAGATCATACCTATTGCAAGTTGCCTTATAGGATTTTTGTAAGCTCTACTTTAAGATTTATATTGTATTCCTGATAAAATCTCTGTTTTAACTCTTCTGAAGACCAGCTCTTTCATGCGTGTCATGCTACAGTATAATTCATTTTCTCTTATCTTTCACCACTGTCATTCCATTTCCCTACACCTTGTTTTCAGTTTCTGTGAGAAATGTTAGATCAGAGTTTCATTTTTCCACTTGACAGGAAATTATTTGGTACTGATGGGTGGTGAGCACACCACTAGATAGCCAGCTGCGCCCTGCTAGTGATTCCCGTATGTGTGCAAGTAAGTCATAGTATTTAAAACCTCCACATTGCTCTCTCAATATGACAATGTTATGATAGTTCAGCATAAAACAGGCGTGGCATGATGCCAGCAGTAGCAGACAAGTCTTTTTTCTCAAAGAAGCCAAAAAAAAGGGCTCCACTACTTTAAGAACCACTTACTCTTTGAACATGAAAAAAGATTCATCATACGAAACCCCTACAACATGTATGACATTTTAAAGTAGCCTTTACCACGAACATATACAACATAGCTCTGAAAGTTCTACATTGCTGCAGGAATTTTCACATTACAGAGAAAAGATTCATTTATGTTTGACCTTGGAATAGTTGGGTTGTTGGTCTGAACAAGATGGCTGAGACTGCAGGGTCTGCTGACTTTTCTGAGGAGGGATTGGCAGTTTCTAGAAATTATGATGCTTCCTAGTCAAGCATCTGTATGCTTAAGTGCGTGTAAATCTTCTCCATTATTTGCTGCAACATCTTAATGCGCTTCATTTTGAATTAAGCAAGCAAGGGCTCAGGGCAGGATTCATCAAACTGATTTCTGAAAAATAAACCGATTATACTTTCCACTGTCAGGAAAATAGCTACATAGTTGCACAACAAACTGTATATCATATCAATTCTCTTAGATACAAGCTTAAACAATGATTCTTGACCTTCTCTACTTACAGGTCATTGGCCTTGAGGACAGCAGCATCTGTTGTTCTTCAAGACCTAATAGATCCATCAATGTGGAGGCAGACTTGCCTTCAAATATGCCTTGGAAAGTCACCAAATAGAATATTAAGCAACAAAAATGCATTTTAAAGGTGCAAGTCTAAGGGCTACATAGAACTGAAAGGATGTTAAAATATAACCTCTATCAAAGGTACAGTTTCTAGATATCAGAGCAGCGAGGACATCTAATATATAAGAAACTAATGGAAGTTTTTAAATCCTTAGCTGAACCTTTGATTGTGAAACTAACACAATGTTTACATATTTCCTGTTGAGGTCACATTGTTATCCTTACTACCCATTTTTTTTAATGTGCTCACATACGCTAAATAGACTCACAAAATTTAGGCTAAATAGACTCAGAAAATTTTAAATTTTAACATAATCAATGAGTACGACAAACCTTAATTATCTATTTTCATTGCATATGTAAAGTCTGTGGGACTTCTGTCCAGGAACACTGTTTTAGGTGGTGGAAGACTGGTTTTGTGACTGCTGCATTTGGGCAGTTCAAGAGCATGTTGGTGAGAGGCTTCCAAACCCATTAGCAAATGGACCATAGTGTTTCATGTGAAAGTCTATTACATTATTAAGGTCTGTAGGAGGAAAGTTCCCTAAGATTTTAAAGTCACTGTTTGTATTAGTGGGAGTGAAGAGTACGTGGGCGATTGTCTCTGAATGGATTTTGGGTAGATTTTTCACAACTTTCCTTTTTAAAGGCGAGATTGGTTTGTGGGTAATTTTTGAGAAGTATCTCATGAGTATGTTTGTAAGTTCTTTGTGACAATGGATTTTACTGTGATGAGTCAGGTGTGCTTCATGAGTGAGGACTGGTGAGACGAGTGGTGATGTGGGTCTTTCGGTTCACTGTGTTGATGAAGGAGTGCCAGTTATCTGTTTGCCTCTATATGATTAGGTTAATGATAGATTTATTTAAGAATATTGATTTGATCTCTGATTTCTATCAATGGTGAGTGGTTATGTGTAAGGTGGTTTCTTTACTTTACGATGTGTGTAATTTATGGGAGTAGGTAGTAGTTTGTAGGAAGCTAACAACCAGGGAGGTATATTACCAGTACTAACCGCCTGGGTATCTGGAGGGTTAGTGACGCCTGTTTAGTGATCCAGCACTCAGGTGGTCGTCACGTTGCACTCCTCTGACCCAGGTAGCTGTCTTTTGTATTGACTGGGTGAGCTGGATGGAGTGTGCTCAGGATGGGTAAGTGGTCAGAGGATAGTTCCCGTAGCATCCTTCCATGTAATGCTGGTGTGAGCAGAATGTTGTTTCACAAAGTTAGCTGCAGGAGGTGGTGGACTGGGAGTCTGGTTGGTTGGTTGGTTGCATAGGTTAAGTATACTGAGAAGTTACAGTTGAAGAGATTCACCTCAGAGAATGCTGAACAAAGTGGACATTCAAATCTTTGATAATGGTAGCATCTTACCGAGGTTCTGCTGTTGGGTAGTGTATCTTATGGGGTATGTAGAGTGAGGAGGTATGCAGATGTTGATTATCTTGCACCTAGTACTGTGTCTATAGGATATTGTTGTTGTCTGTGAGCTGTTGTATGGTGTCAGTTGTGGAGAAAATTATGGTTTGGTGAATAAGTGTCATGAGTACCTACTCCTTGTCTGTTATTTCTTACAGCTGTGAGATCTGGATGTGAGACTAGCTTCTTAGATGAGTGCTACAAGGATACTGCATTCTCTTAATTAGCTGAGAATTTCTGTGTATTTGTTCTTATCATTACTAGCACTGAACTGCAAAATCTTTAGTTTGTCATTGCAGTTCTGTGGCGTAGAATGATCTATTTGTGAAGACTGAAAATGCGCATTCTGTAATGCTGTTTATTGGAAATTTGTGCTCGAGGTGAAGGTGTTTGTGACGGAGTTTTGTAAGTTATTTTCTGAATGGCTGCTGTACGTCCAGTGTTCTGAGTAGTCTCCAGTGGATGACAGTGGTGTACAGTGGAGGTGATACCACTGACTGTAGTTAAAGCACAAATTGTAGTAGTGCTTTTTGATATAATTGGCACTATGAACACATGTCATAAGCTGGAATTAGTAGTTAGATGACCTGGCCATTACCTCCCTGTAGTTAACATATGTGTGAATTCTTCAGATGCCTGAGTATAACCTTAAATAACACACTGTACAAAAATCAACTTTACACCAGTGAATGAGAGGTCTCAAATTGATCACCTGTTAGCTTTAAAGAGGTTGGTATGTTATCAGATCTTTTAGTCGTTATGTCATTACATTACTTTGAAAGTGAAAATACCATTTTTATACTAGTTTTCTGAAGAGACGTAGTAAGAGCAGCGGTAAAGGGAAAAAAATATTGTCAATCACACCAATGGGAAAAAGATATTGCTAAGCTCATTAAATGAAAAATAATATTGTTAAGCTTACTAAAGGAAAACAATATTGTTGTTAAGGTTATGGCAGTATAGATTTCCCATATAATATCCTTCATGTCGAAATATACAAGGAGTAGAAATATGGCATTAAATCAATATCCCAACGATGGTCTAATTCAAGAAACAAAACTGATAACTAAAACACACAACACCACAGTGGCAGTTGGTAAGGGAGCTGTGAACATGGTTTAATACAAACATAATATTATGATCGTAGGAAGACTTTCCATATATAATATATCAAATAAAAAACAAAAATAGCCTCTAACATAGAAGCTAAAGATAACATATGGAACACAGAGCACTAAAATGTCCAGGATAAAAATATAATAACCTTAAACACAAAACTGACTGCAATCATGTACATAAACTAATTTACTGGTAAACAATAACACTGAGAGGAATACATATGAAAATTATTGGTTTGATGCAAGGTACAAAAAAAAGGCAACTGGAGGTGTACAGTACATAGCAAAGATAAACAATGAAACAGTTTACATGGATTAGTAATATTACAGCCAATTTTGTTGTCGCTAGACTGGTGAAGCCATAATGCAAGAATAAACTGGAGACCAAATATAAAAATCAAAAGTACATAACGTGTTGTGAAAACTGGTACCAGAATGAAATAATTAAACACAAGAAGATAGATATCAGCATAAAGCATGGAAAATCCATAACATAAAATTATCATTGGAATAATCATAGTTCCACACAAATAAATATTTCATGCAGTTTCAAGGAAAAACAAACTAGCTCAACTAAATACTTTAATGTGGCAACATGAGGAAAAGAGAAAAGCTTTGGAATTGTTTTACATCTTGTACAACAATGTTACTTCACAATAAGAGTATTCTCTTAAACAGGGTCATCTTGGGGCTCAGCGAGGCCATTCCTTTCAAATTACAGTTTGGAAACAACACACAAATATATAAGGTCATTCCATTCAAATTACCGTTTGGAAACAACACAAATATATAAGTACGAATGGAAAATTTAGGTAGGCTAAACATTAATTGAAAACATCAGGGGAGACCCATTATGAAGAAGAACAAAGTAACTTGTCAACTTTACCGTTTACTGCAGATAATATCTGAAGAATTAATTTCAATGAGTCCTTAACTTTACAGAGATGCAGAAGTGTCTTGTTCTTCTGAAAAATATAAAGAACAAAATGGTAATCAGCAGTGTAGTTACAAGAGGATGGAGGGTAGGCCCCAGGAACCACCGACTGTTTAGGGTTTTTATGATATCCAATTCTGCCTAGCTCCTAGGTTGCCATCCAGTCAATTTGGCCGTGATAATCTTGGCAAATCTATCCCCAAGGGTCCCAAATATCTAAACGCCAGTGGTAAATAGCACCTCGACTTAACTCAAAATATCACATATTGTTTACTTGACACTTATAGAGCCTAGCTTTCATGTGGTAATCAATAAGATTTGAAAAAGAACTTTGTCTAAATACAACACAAACACTTTAAACAGCTAATGTTAGAAATGAAAAGTACTAATCAATAATAACAAATATAAACAAACCGTAACTTTTATTCTGTCCCTTACCACCATGCATGTCTGTTCAAACAAAACAAACTGACCAAAAATAATTCTTTATGAACGTCTCGATTAACTAGAATTTCCCAAGAAACAATAACATATAAGAGAAGTTTTAGTCTGCAAACAAAACAAATACTTAAAACAGGTAACACAAAAGTAAAAAATAGATATCATAAATGATCATAAATTAAAGCCAGTAACTATCAATAGCTGTCGCTTACACTCACGAATGGCTGACCCGTACCATATTTTGGTCTTCCGCTTCACTTACAAATCTTGATCTATAACAATTCTAAATTATAATTAATATAATTTTCTTTAATCATTATATTACAATTTTCTTATGTTAATGATTAGTATAACAAACACAAACAAAAACTGTAGAAGTATCAGAAGACAAATTTCAGGCAGCAACTATGAACAAGCGGGAAGGTTTGATCATTTCTCTCCTGCTCCTGCCTCTCTCTCCATCTCCCATATGGCCTTCCCATACACCAAGATGATATATATATATATATATATATATATATATATATATATATATATATATATATATATATATATATATATATATATATATCTGGCCAATTCCCTGATCAACTTTGTTAAAGTAGGTTGCATAAAATATACAAAATCACTAACCTCATTACAGGTTACTATATCATAAGAAATAATTTCATAGATTTTTGTTTATACTCCATAGAATTGAGACACTTTAAAAGCCTAGCTTGTATACTAAGATTTTCATCCTCTGAGCGAAGCCATACGATAATCGTCCTTATCTACTCTGAGCATTGGATAGCCTCCTGATGATCAAGATTGCTGTTTTGGTTGTCCGTTTCCCTTGTTACTGCTGTGCCTCACTGCACACCTTACATGAGTGCCTTCCACAGTATTAGGGACAGCTGCTGGGCCTCACTGTAGCTACTTCTGGGACGGTTGCCAATCTTCCTCGTATTCCCTCATGACCACAACGCCAAACCGACTCCCGCCATCAGGCCGAAACGCACAAACATTTCTGACAAAATTGAGACAACCGCTTTCGCGTCAGTTTTGACACCAAGTGAATTTATACGACAATTACGTTCAAGATGCTTGGTTTTTCGTTCATGGATTGAACAGAAGCAACCAACGATGGTTGCTACTGCCCAATCCATGAAGTCCCCCCCACCACGGAAAGGTAACCAAGCTTCGGGGGGGATGGGTGTTTACCCTGACGCCAACAGAGAAACTCAATATGATATTGTCATTACAACTTTCCTTAATCTTGAAAAATGAATCAATCAGAGGGAAGAATAGCCCCAGCCATATGAAGATTGGCTAACCGAATCCTTGAGCATTGTGTAGAAAGTGATTTCTTTGAGGGTTGCTTTTTGGAAGGCACGGTAGCGTCGGAAGAGTTTCATTTTTTCTTTGAAGACGAAGGAAATTATCCCCGTAAATTTATGTATTTTTTGGGGGCGGGATAATGTTCCCATTTTTTTTCTTTCTTTGTTTTTCAACGTCCCTATGTAGATATTATGTGTCATCCACTACCGGGAGAAAGCCAGACTTCCGCCAGATTAACGTTATCCTTGGCGAGGCGAAACTAAAGTTGTCTTGGTGTTGGTTCCTCAGTGATAACCAAAACACAAACACAAACACACCTCCAGTGTCCACTCTAGGGCCGTGTTCTCCTGCAGCACCAGCAGGAAGAAAGAACTCAGGTTCCTCACCAACTGAATCTTTTGGCACTGGGAGCGTGTGTCATCTCGACACGCCTTTTAACGCCCGTACGTTGTGCGGAGTGCAGTCGGTCTGTAACGTAGGACATGTCATGTGTTATTGGTCCCAGTCGGTCTAGAACGCTGGGCCTGACATGTGTTGGGGGGCCAAGGCGGTCTTGAATAGTGGGCCTGACAGGTCTTGAGACCTGCCATGTCTCCCTGAAGGTGGGCCTGACAAGTGGGGAGGGCTGCATATCCACATGGATGGTGGGTCTGGTAGGGCGTGTGGGCTGCAGTGCCACTTGAGTGGGCGAGGTCACTTGGTCAGCATCAGTGGGACGGTGAGATTTCACTTTTCCAAAGTGACCGTTGACGGAAAGTGGTATCACGTTGGCAAGAAGTGCCTTCTTGAAGGAGGCATAGCAGGGGTACTGGATGACGGCAATCCCGCGGTGGTTCTCGTACGTGGATGCAGCCAGGATACTTCTCCGTGGTGGGGCTCGCTTCGTGGTTGGTGGATGTGGCCCTCCTCGCCACATGGTCACAGTGGTTGACCTATTTTACGTCAACACATTACGAGGTCAACCTTCACCAAATCCATATGGCGTTCATACCAGCTTCACCCATATTCCATTTCCTCCAATTCCACTTCAGGGTATTCCACCTCCATATCCACACAGCCAAATTCCACTCCATCCATCACTTCCACGTCTGGGTATTCCACTTCCATGTCCACACAGCCATAGCCCATGTCAAATACATGGACATATTCAAATTCCATCTCCTGGACAAAGGAGGATCGTCCTACCTCCTTGGTGAACATTATTATATTGAAGTGTTCGAGGAAAGGTTGAGGGAGCTTGCGAGGCGGAGTAGAGATGTTCACTCGATAGAGGTCACAGCTCAAATGATGCTCTCGGTCCCGGCTCCCGCCCTTATATAACCTGGGAACTGATCATATCCTAGAATAGCTTAATATAGAGAAGTCTAATATAGTGAAGTCAGTACTTTAATACAGTTAAGTTTATTTCTCAATATTTTAATACATGTGCCAGACAACAGTTCCTTCACCCGTACAATGTCCCATCACAGAATACAAGGATTGTCATTATAATTCGTTTTTATCAGCAGAAATTAGATTAAAGTGACTAAAGATAAGTGGTTTAATATGTTATGTGTGTTCTCTGTCATCATAAAGATGGCCATCTACCCTGATGTGTAAAGAAAACATCAATTTTGTCGAGGCTGTGGTGAAGATAAGAACACAATGATATGATAATGTGGTCATACAATGGTGTAGTCAAGATGTTGTGTTAGAACTATGTAGTGAAGATGGGAGTGTAGTGAAGAGGAGGATTTAGTGAAAATATATATGTTTCTTCACGCTGAGCCATTCCATATAGATGAATATATCTATAATCTAATTGCGGTAAATTACCATATGACTTTAACGGCACCAGCCAGCAGGAAAAATGTCGGATATAGGAGTGACTGAATATTTTGTCGGGTACATAAATAATTGAATATTTGGTACGATCGATCAAAATGCTTTTTATAGGCAAATAATTACTGATTTTTCAAATGATTTTTTCCATCTGTTGGAACTGGTGTAAGTAATTAAAGATATGAAAACCGATGGAAAAGTTCAGTTTAACGCTTTTATGAATGTCTTGCTGCGTGTTTGGGAAGAGCAGTAAACTACAGGAATATATTGGTCTAATGTCCCCTGCTCGTCCAACAGCAGGTATTGTATGGTCTGAGACATTATTTCTGGTGGAGGTGGATTCTCTCCGGCATTGCGTAAATCACTTCCACAAACTTGCGCCATTTTGCACAAATACAGATCCGATATGATGCATTTCCCAGCTCTGTTACGTTATGGACCCTATTCATCCTAGCCTAGCCTAGCCTAAATTAAAAGGTGTGGAATAATGTGCAACATTTCTCCTTCATTGCAAATGATAATAAACCTAGGCTATACAGCAACCAGGAACGTCCATATTTGTCTAACTTCTCACATGTCTGTGTCATCTGTCTGCAAACATGTCGACCATTACCATGAAGGCAATTGCGGCTTTTGATTTTGAATATCACACGTTTCCTCTCTGCCGTGAGATCTTCATACTTAAATAAAATGGTGGGCCGTAAAAAATATACGTCCATCGAAGGTCAACTATATGGCTCAGTTCCATCATCAGTTTCTAAGAAAACTGAAAAGGTGAGGTGCCAACGAGATTCGAACTCGGATTGCTGGATCCAAAGTCCAGAGTGCTAACCCTTACACCATGGGACCTGATAAGAAAAGATGTGATTTCATCTAAATGTTTTACATATAATCAACCAGAGGCCATTCCTCCCTCCCTGCCTGCAGGGTTCAAGGTTTTCTAGAAGGTTCTCGAAGATTCTGGTAAGATCATTACCTTTGAGAGGTCGTCGTTAGATGACAGTCAGGTTCACTCTATGGTTGGTGTTTGTAGTTGGTTGTCCGAGGATGTTGTTATACTTGATCAATTTTGTAATTGTTGACTTTCAGGTAGGAAGTACTCATTTACGATGCATCCTTGTACTCACAACAACCTTATGAGTCACTTCAAGATTTATCTTCACTACAACTTTATCTTCACTACACTATTAAGGTTGAAGTCAATGGTCACATTCACTACAATCTCAACACGACTGGTCTTATACCTAACCCATATTATCACTAAATCCATGTACATGTATTTCTTGCAGAATAACGCAGATATCAATGATTATGTGAAAGTTGACATATACAGCCTTCCTTATCTATCGATCTATCTAATATCTGTTCTTTACCTATCTATCTATCTATCTATCTATCTATCTATCTATCATTCTAAATCAGAAAGTCAACAACAATATCATTAATGATACGTATAATTACGTCCTCTCAATGGCAGTTCCTACCCAGAATCTTCGAGAACCTTCTAGAAAACCATAGTTTTCTGGAAGGTTCTAGAAGATTCTGGTGAGATAATTGCCATTGAGAGGACGTTGTTATACTTCATATATCAATGATTCTATTATTGTTGACTTTCAGATAAAGATAGATATATAGATAGATAGATAGTTAGATTGATAGACTGATAAAGCGATATTTAGATAGGTATATTGATAGATAAGTTTCATCAATACTGTATCTTACGCCATCTCCTGTTGCTGGACATATGTTCAACCAGCATTGGGAAAACCTCCAGTAGACCTTAATGTAAAGCAAGATAATAACAAAACCTGCAATAAAAGAATACGATCAACTCCCCAGTGCAGAAATATTGTGACCAGAAAGTCTTCTAGCAAGATGTCAGACGCTTCCACGGGAAACACGAAGATAACATTAATATCTGAAAGTCAACAATAACAAAACTAATGATGATAATGAAACTATAACAACAAAAATGATAAACATATGGAAAATAGTGCTCTAGATTATGCTTCTAGAAAACAAACTTTAACGAAAACTGAAAAGAAATACCCATCTGGCTGATACGACACAGTAAAAGGACCATCCCACAACCAACTCTAAACTGAACCTGACTGTCCCCTAACAACGTCCTCTCAATGGTATTTATCTTACCAGAATCTCGTAGAACTTTCCAGAAAATCAAGAACTCTGCAGGCAAGGAGGGAGGAATGGCCTCTGGCTGCTGATGATAACCACATTATTCTATATATATACTTTTACCTACAATCGAAGGTTGACCGGCCAGCCCAAGTGGCTACAGAGGTTGTATCCATGAAAGAAACGGACCCACCAGCAGACGAATTCGGTTGGCAGGTTGTATCGAAGAAGAGGAAAAAGAAAGTTGCCCAACCAGCCCAACCAGAAGGGTGTAGCAAAGAAACGAAAGAAGGCTGCCCAACCAGCATGGGTGGTAGTAAGGATGGCTGCTCCACAACCCCAGGTCGTTAGGCAAACTGTAGCCATGGAAGAAAGGAAGGCTGCTCGTCCACCAGCCCAGGTACCGAGTGAGCGTGTAGCTATGCTGGCTGACCCACCAGCCCGGGTAGATAGCTACGCCCAGATGGCTATATCGGGTGCAGCAAAGAAGCAAACCCCACAACTACTCCACGAGGTTTGAAAGCCTGCACCCAAAAAGATGAAGACGAAGGTTGCCACACTACCCAATGCACCACCACATGTCTAGAAAGGGAAAAGGTGGACAGAATGGCTGGAGGTCCCACTCCAACAAGAAAATCACCTTATATATATATATATATATATATATATATATATATATATATATATATATATATATATATATATATATATATATATATATATATATATATATACACAAACTACATTGCAACTTACATATGAATAGAATCATCAAGCTTCACTATATCAACTTTACTATATTTGAATATAAACAAGGTCTAACCGAGGTTACTTGGTTGAGCAAGACGTGAGAATATCATCAATTGGCCCTCCAGCCCTGGGTTCAAATTGTCGTTCTGACGCATTTCGAGTTCAGTGCTGATACAGGACCACTGATTAGAGGACTATCTTGTTAGTCTGTGTTACTTCGCCTGACACAGTCCACGTCTTCAATGGCCTTCTGTTACTACAAACGGGATTACAAAGGAAAGGCTTCCTTTGTTAGTTTCATGAATACCTTCGTTCAAATGAAGGGAAAGACTATTACTATGAAGCGGTACCTTATCAGCAGGAAAGAGCTGCAGCAACGGTATGAAAGTTACTGCAAGATACATAACGAGCCCGTGGCTTCCAACGTAAACATCGGCCGCCATTTGGGTTCACTCGGCATCATGTGTGACACCAAGATTGGACCCGTTGGGAAACAGGAACGATACTATTCTGGTATCATGTGGCTCGATGGCGCAGGATCACCAACTGAAATGCAAAGAAAATGGAGAAAGCCGCCCAAACGTATCATGAAGGCCGTGCAAGAGAAGATCGAGAGGAATCGGTTGAGAGACGATATCGCTCACAGTATATTGAAATTTATGCCCAAGACTTCCCCTGATCTCCAGACACAGCCAGTCACAGAGACCACCAGCCCCGCTTCCCAGACACAGCAAGTCACAGAGACCAACAGCCCCGCTTCCCAGACACAGCAAGTCAAAGAGACCACCAGCCCCGCTCCCCAGACACAGCCAGTCACAGAGACCACCAGCCCCGCTCCCCAGACACAGCCAGACACACAAGCCACCAACCCAGTCCCCCACACAGAGCCACAAGATCCTGATATTGAGGAAGCAAATGAATTTCTCGATGACTTTTTGCTTTCACTGGAGAAGAACTGATGAGTTCCTTCTAGACAAGACAAAATGTTAAAAAAGGAATCTATATAAGTTCACTTATGGAGTGAGATCTTTGACGGAGCTGTGCTGCCTATAGCACAGCCTACCAAAGGGTGATCTTTGCTGTCGTGCAGTAACATCATGAGGGCGGAGTCCGGCTACACTTTCTTTACCGAGGAAAAGGTCTCTGCACTAATATTGAGTTTCTCCGTTGGCGTCAGGGTAAACACCCATCCCCCCCGAAGCTTGGTTACCTTTCCGTGGTGGGGGGGACTTCATGGATTGGGCAGTAGCAACCATCGTTGGTTGCTTCTGTTCAATCCATGAACGAAAAACCAAGCATCTTGAGCGTAATTGTCGTATAAATTCACTTGGTGTCAAAACTGACGCGAAAGCGTTTGTCTCAATTTTGTTAGAAATGTTTGTGCGTCTCGGCCTGATGGCGGGAGTCGGTTTGGCGCTGTGGTCATGAGGGAATACGAGGAAGATTGGCAACCGTCCCAGAAGTAGCTACAGTGAGGCCCAGCAGCTGTCCCTAATACTGTGGAAGGCACTCATGTAAGGTGTGCAGTGAGGCGCACCAGTAACAAGGGAAACGGACAACCAAAACAGCAATCTTGATCATCAGGAGGCTATCCAATGCTCAGAGTAGATAAGGACGATTATTGTATGGCTTCGCTCAGAGGATGAAAATCTTAGCCGTGAAAATCAACAAGTAAAATAACTAGTAGTTACTGGTAGTGAAGTGGAATTACCGCATTTCTGTGGTCTTAATAGTATAACGAAACTTTTCGTTTTCTCCATCAATCTAGAGGTGTTGTAGACCACCATCCTTAAGGTTGTAAGGTAATGGTAACTACAAGGTTATGACCTCAGCAAATTTGTGATGGAAAGTGCAGGAAATGTGGTAATGTGTATGATATAAATGATATATAGTTGTATGATAAATGTGTAGTAATATTTTGTCTTCTCTGTTCCCGTTCATTAATTCAAATACAGGTAAGTTTTCTCTCTAACGAAGTGGGATAAGCTACGTGCACTCGGCTTGTAAATGTGGTTACTTTCCCTTCATTACCACAATGGTGTGCTGAACTGAAGATGTAGAATTCCGTAGACGAAACTAAGATGGGAAATCAATCTACATCAAAAATTGAACGTATGCATCTTTCGATGGACATGAAACAAACGGACAGAGGGGCACACTGGAGCAAATAAATTTCAATATCAACACTTAAAGTAGGTCTTTCAACTAGTTATGACTTTAAAGCAAACATTTTCAAGCCAAGTTTTAGATAGCACCTAAACTAATCCCCACGACCTTACCTTAAGAAATATTTTCAGAAGGTACTGTCTGAACATATTTCTAAGGTAAGATCATTTAGGTTTGTTTTAGATGCTACCCTAACCTAGGCTAGAAAAAGTTTCATTTGCTTCAGAGCCCCAACTACGTAGACGGGCTACTGTTGATATTAAACAGTAACAGAAAGGAGATAAAACTGAGATGAAATGAATAAAAATATAGAATGGATCAGTTGAAAGTTGAAGTATTTGCTAAATACAGTTTTTGACATATCCAAATGCATCCTAAGGTCAGTCACTTAAATCACAATGCTAAATATTGTTTTAATTGTTGGAACTAGTTACAGGAAGTAAAAATATCAAGCTTAAAGGGATGCCATTACAATAACTTCATACACCTGTATAGGATCTCTTAAACTTCTTTTCCCTAAAGCTGAGTGGGTTTAAGTCGTTTAATCTGCTCTATGAATTTGTTTCTCAGTCCAGTAATCATCTTTGGAGATTACCTCAGTAATTTCTCCATTCAATGTCTTCCTTTTCAAATTAGTTGACGGACACAGCAGTACAATATCCAAGCTCGGATGGCTATGTTTTGGGAAGGCTAGAGGTCAGGTTATGCAAGAATGTTAGAAATGGCTTCCATCAGTTTCTACCCTATCTACTCAAAATATTTTGGGTTATTAGAACTTAAAGATTTATGAGTAAATAATACTGAAAGTTGGTTTAAAGTTGCCTGACCCAACATAACAACTCCTTGGTAATGGTGACCTGATGAAGGATACTGAACCTAACCTAACCTATATTAACACCTGACTAGTGATTATATGATCAAGGATGCCTTAGCTATCCTAACTTTAACGTTAAGCTCTATCTCACTTTCCTTAACCTTTATTTTAAGGATAACATCAAAAGCGAACCTCTTTAACATCGACGATAATATATTCTATGTACTCAAGTGATTAAAGTGGGTGGAGCCGTTCCAACATTACTTAGTAAAAATGGGCCTGGATAAGCAACACAAACGTATTAGGCTTTTATGATTTTTTTTTATTTTCTGTTTGATTTTGTTGAAGAACAAATTTCATTCTTTCTTGAAAACTTATTGCCCTCTAGATATAATTCAATTTACTACTTTCTCAATGGAATAAATACAAAGGTTTTCACCACTATTCAGTATTCTATCTTTCTTTAATGAGCACCTCTTTTGTACGTATAATTCACTCCTGCCATTTTATTGATATTTGCACACACACACACACACACACACACACACACACACACACACACACACACACACACATGATTAAACAAGGCATTTGATTCTTGTCCCGTTCTTATGCTATATTCATGTTGCTTAAGTATTACAGAAAGATCCTTACCAGTCTGACCAACATAAAATGTCTTGTTTAATCATTTTAAAAACTATGATCATTGTATTGACTAGAGTAACGCCATCTCAGTTATTAACTCTAATTCTATTACCAAGAGAAATATCATTGATTCTTCTATTACTAAATACAAAAGAATTATAATCTTGATATTTGTGATGGTCTATACAAATTAGATAACTTTATTGTTGATAAGATTTGTAAAATGATAAGTTTATGAACACTCGTTGTATGTTTTGGACAATCACATGTTTACCAAAAGGCGTCCTAGCTTCGTCTCTTCGATGTATATCAACTGACTGTTATATTTCTCTCTTGTGTCTCCCCTGATGATGTGATTATTACACGAAAGTGCACTTGGGAACTTTTCGTGTTTCATTTTCCCCGTGGACTCATAGGAATATCTTGATCACGCCCAAAATTGTGATCCTTTCCAACATATATATATATATATATATATATATATATATATATATATATATATATATATATATATATATATATATATATATATATATATATATATTTTTTTTTTTTTTTTTTGCTTTGTCGCTGTCTCCCGCGTTTGCGAGGTAGCGCAAGGAAACAGACGAAAGAAATGGCCCAACCCACCCCCATACACATGCCTTGATTCAATCCACTGACAGCACGTCAACCCCGGTATACCACATCGCTCCAATTCACTCTATTCTTTGCCCTCCTTTCACCCTCCTGCATGTTCAGGCCTCGATCACACAAAATCTTTTTCACTCCATCTTTCCACCTCCAATTTGGTCTCCCTCTTCTCCTCGTTCCCTCCACCTCCGACACATATATCCTCTTGGTCAATCTTTCCTCACTCATTCTCTCCATGTGACCAAACCATTTCAAAACACCCTCTTCTGCTCTCTCAACCACGCTCTTTTTATTTCCACACATCTCTCTTACCCTTACGTTACTTACTCGATCAAACCACCTCACACCACACATTGTCCTCAAACATCTCATTTCCAGCACATCCATCCTCCTGCGCACAACTCTATCCATAGTCCACGCCTCGCAACCATACAACATTGTTGGAACCACTATTCCTTCAAACATACCCATTTTTGCTTTCCGAGATAATGTTCTCGACTTCCACACATTCTTCAACGCTCCCAGAATTTTCGCCCCCTCCCCCACCCTATGATGCACTTCCGCTTCCATGGTTCCATCCGCTGCCAGATCCACTCCCAGATATCTAAAACACTTCACTTCCTCCAGTTTTTCTCCATTCAAACTCACCTCCCAATTGAATTGACCCTCAACCCTACTGTACCTACTAACCTTGCTCTTATTCACATTTATTCTTAACTTTCTTCTTTCACACACTTTACCAAACTCAGTCACCAACTTCTGCAGTTTCTCACATGAATCAGCCACCAGCGCTGTATCATCAACGAACAACAACTGACTCACTTTCCAAGCTCTCTCATCCCCAACAGACTTCATACTTGCCCCTCTTTCCAAAACTCTTGCATTCACCTCCCTAACAACCCCATCCATAAACAAATTAAACAACCATGGAGACATCACACACCCCTTCCGCAAACCTACATTCACTGAGGACCAATCACTTTCCTCTCTTCCTACACGTACACATGCCTTACCTCCTCGATAAAAACTTTTCACTGCTTCTAACAACTTGCCTCCCACACCATATATTCTTAATACCTTCCACAGAGCATCTCTATCAACTCTATCATATACCTTCTCCAGATCCATATATATATATATATATATATATATATATATATATATATATATATATATATATATATATATATATATATATATATATATATATATATTATCCCTGGGGATAGGGGAGAAAGAATACTTCCCACGTATTACCTGCGTGTCGTAGAAGGCGACTAAAAGGGAAGGGAGCGGGGGGCTGGAAATCCTCCCCTCTCGTTTTTTTTTTAATTTTCCAAAAGAAGGAACAGAGAAGGGGGCCAGGTGAGGATATTCCCTCAAAGGCCCAGTCCTCTGTTCTTAACGCTACCTCGCTATCGCGGGAAATGGCGAATAGTATGAAAAAAAAAAAAAAAATATATATATATATATATATATACATATATATATATATATATATATATATATATATATATATATATATATATATATATATATATATATATATATATATATATATATATTGGAAAGTATCACAATTTTGTGCGTGATCAAGCGATCTCAGTTTCACAGAGTTAAATTATCATCATTTCAATCTATGTTCCATAGGGCATTACGTATTTGTAGTCCATAGTTTACTGATAATGTGCTTAAGAGGATATATTCCATTGGATCTAAGTTGAAGTAAACTAGATCTTTCACTAATAAATCCCTTAAATTAGCAAAGAAATCATTTTATAGAGTTGAGCCCATACCTTCCACTGACACGAAGAATATTTTAGTTCTCCCTTTTGATAATAACTTTACTTTTCTTCCCATATTGCTTAGATCCTTTAATGTAAATGTTGCCTTCAGCAACAATATTACCATGAAGAATATCTTAATCAGGAACTCACCAAAAAATTCTTCTGGGAGCATCTATAAAGTGCCATGTAGAAATTGTGATAAGTTTTATGTTGTGCAGACTGGTAAGGATATTTCTGTTAGACTTAAGCAACATAGATATAGTATAAGAAAAGGAAAAGAATCGAAACTTGTTTAATCAAGTTAAAAACTATGACCATTGTATTGACTGGAGTAATGCCATATCAGCTATTAACTCTAACTCCAGTACCACGAGAAATACCATTGAATCTTCTATTATTAAATACACAAAGAATTATGACTTTGATATTGATAAATGTCTATACATATTGGACAACTTTATTGTTGATATGATTTGCAAACAATCCGCCTTTTTCTCCACATAATAAGTCTATGATACACTAGTTGTCTGTCTTGGACAATCGCATGTTTGCCAAATGGCCTCCTAGCTACGTTTATTCGTTATATATCAACTAATTGTTATATATATATATATATATATATATATATATATATATATATATATATATATATATATATATATATATATATATATATATATATATTTTTTTTTTTTTTTTTTTTTTTGCTTTGTCGCTGTCTCCCGCGTTTGCGAGGTAGCGCAAGGAAACAGACGAAAGAAATGGCCCAACCCACCCCCATACACATGTATATACATACGTCCACACACGCAAATATACATACCTACACAGCTTTCCATGGTTTACCCCAGACGCTTCACATGCCCTGATTCAATCCACTGACAGCACGTCAACCCCGGTATACCATATCGATCCAATTCACTCTATTCCTTGCCCTCCTTTCACCCTCCTGCATGTTCAGGCCCCGATCACACAAAATCTTTTTCACTCCATCTTTCCACCTCCAATTTGGTCTCCCACTTCTCCTCGTTCCCTCCACCTCCGACACATATATCCTCTTGGTCAATCTTTCCTCACTCATTCTCTATATGAGCCCAAACCATTTCAAAACACCCTCTTCTGCTCTCTCAACCACTCTCTTTTTATTTCCACACATCTCTCTTACCCTTCGTTACTTACTCGATCAAACCACCTCACATCACACATTGTCCTCAAACATCTCATTTCCAGCACATCCATCCTCCTGCGCACAACTCTATCCATAGCCCACGCCTCGCAACCATACAACATTGTTGGAACCACTATTCCTTCAAACATACCCATTTTTGCTTTCCGAGATAATGTTCTCGACTTCCACACATTCTTCAAGGCTCCCAGAATTTTCGCCCCCTCCCCCACCCTATGATCCACTTCCGCTTCCATGGTTCCATCCGCTGCCAGATCCACTCCAAGATATCTAAAACACTTCACTTCCTCCAGTTTTTCTCCATTCAAACTTACCTCACAATTGACTTGACCCTCAACCCTACTGTACCTAATTACCTTGCTCTTCTTCACATTTACTCTCAACTTTCTTCTTTCACATACTTTACCATACTCAGTCACCAGCTTCTGCAGTTTCTCACATGAATCATCCACCAGCGCTGTATCATCAGCGAACAACAACTGACTCACTTCCCAAGCTCTCTCATCCACAACAGACTTCATACTTGCCCCTCTTTCCGAAACTCTTGCATTCACCTCCCTAACAACCCCATCCATAAACAAATTAAACAACCATGGAGACATCAAACACCACTGCCGCAAACCTACATTCACTGAGAACCAGTCACTTTCCTCTCTTCCTACACGTACACATGCCTTACATCCTCGATAAAAACTTTTCGCTGCTTCTAACAACTTGCCTCCCACACCATATATTCTTAATACCTTCCACAGAGCATCTCTATCAACTCTATCATATGTCTTCTCCAGATCCATAAATGCTACATACAAATCCATTTGCTTTTCTAAGTATTTCTCACATAAATTCTTCAAAGCAAACACCTGATCCACACATCCTCTACCACTTCTGAGACCACACTGCTCTTCCCCAATCTGATGCTCTGTACATGCCTTCACCCTCTCAATCAATACCCTCCCATATAATTTACCAGGAATACTCAACAAACTTATACCTCTGTAATTTGAGCACTCACTCTTATCCCCTTTGCCTTTGTACAATGGCACTATGCACGCATTCCGCCAATCCTCAGGCACCTCACCATGAGTCATACATACATTAAATAACCTTACCAACCAGTCAATAATACATATATATATATATATATATATATATATATATATATATATATATATATATATATATATATATATATATATATATATATATATATATATATATATATATATATATATATATATATATATATATATATATATATATATATATATATACACATGTACATAATTCGTACTGTCTGCCCTTGTTAACTTCCGTCGCCACCCCGCCACACATGAAATGACAACCCCCTGCTCCCCCATGTGCACAAGGTAGCACTAGGAAAAGACAACAAAGGCCACATTCGTTCACACTCAGTCTCTAGCTGTCATGGATAATGCACCGAAATCACAGCTCCCTTTTCACATCCAAGCCCCGTAAAACTTTCCATGGTTTACCCCAGAAGCTTCACATGCCCTGGTTCAATCCATTGACAGCACTTCGACCCCGGTACACCACATCGTTCCAATTCATTCTATTCCTTGCACACCTTTCATCATCCACCATGTTCAGGCCCCGATCACACAAAATCTTTTCACTCCATCTTTCCACCTCCAATTTGGTCTCCCACTACTCCTCGTTCCCTCTACCTCTGACGCATATATCCTCTTTGTCAAACTTTCCTCACTCATTCTCTTCATGTGGCCAAACCATTTCAAAACACCCTCTTCTGCGCTCTCAACCACACTCATTTTCTTACCATACACCTCTCTTACCCTTTCATTACTTACTCGATCAAACCACCTCATACCACATATTGTCCTCAAACATCTCATTTCCAGCACATCCACCCTCCTCCGCACAACTCTATCTATAGCCCACGCCTCCCAACCATATGATATTGCTATAACCACTATTCCTTCAAACATACCCATTTTTGCTTTCCAAGATAACGTTCTCGACTTCCACACATTCTTCAACGCTCCCAGAATTTTCGCCCCCTTCCCCACCCTATGATTCACTTCCACTTCCATGGCTCCATCCGCTGCCAAATCCACTCACAGATATCTAAAACACTTCACTTCCTCCAGTTTTTCTCCATTCAAACTTACCTCCCAATTGACTTGACCCTCAACCCTACTGTACCTAATAACCTCGCTCTTATTCACATTTACCATCAGCTTTCTTCTTTCACATACTTTACCAAACTCAGTCACCAACTTCTGCAATTTCTCACCCGAATCATCCACCAGTGCTGTATCATCAGCGAACAACAACTGACTCACTTCCCAAGCTCCCTCATCCACAACAGACTGCATACTTGCACATCTTTCCAAAACTCTTGCATTCACCTCCCAAACAGCCCCATCCATAAACAAATTAAACAACCATGGAGATATCACACACCCCTGCCGCAAACCAACATTCACCAACTTAACTGAGACTGTGTCTCCTCTAATTGCGGTAAATTACCATATGACTTTAACGGCACCAGCCAGCAGGAAAAATGTCAGATATAGGAGTGACTGAATATATTGCCATACATATCATATTTATCCCCGAGGATAGGGGAAAAAGAATATTTCCCACGCATTCCTCACGTGTCGTAGAAGGCGACTAAAGGGGACGGGAGCGGGGGGCTAGAAACCCTCCCCTCATTGTATTTTGACTTTCTAAGAGGAGAAACAGAAGAAGGAGTCACGCGAGGAGTGCTCATCCTCCTCAAAGGCTCAGATTGGGGTGTCTAAATGTGTGTGGATGTAACCAAGATAAGAAAAAAGGAGAGATAGGTAGTATGTTTGCGGAAAGGAACCTGGATGGTTTGGCTCTGAGTGAAACTAAGCTCAAGGGTAAAGGGGAAGAGTGGTTTGGGAATACCTTGGGAGTAAAGTCAGGGGTTAGTGAGAGGACAAGAGCAAGGGAAGGAGTAGCACTACTCCTGAATCAGGAGTTGTGGGAGTATGTGATATAGTATAAGAAAGTAAATTCTAGATTGATATGGGTAAAACTGAAAGTTGATGGAGAGAGATGGGTGATCATTGGTGCATATGCACCTGGGCATGAGAAAGATCATGAGAGGCAAGTGTTTTGGGAGCAGCTGAAAGAGTGTGTTAGTGGTTCTGATGCACGAGACCGGGTTATAGTGATGTATGATTTGAATGCAAAGGTGAGTAATGTGGCAGTTGAGGGAATAATTGGTATACATGGGGTGTTCAGTGTTGTAAATGGAAATGGTGAAGAACTTGTATATTTATGTGCTGAAAAAGGATTGTTGAATGGGAATACCTGGTTTAAAAAGAGAGATATACATAATGAAACGTATGTAAGTAGGAGAGATGACCAGAGAGCGTTATTGGATTACGTGTTAGTTGATAGGCGCGCGAAAGAGAGACTTTTGGATGTTAATATGCTGAGAGGTGCAACTGGAGGGATGTCTGATCATTATCTTATGGAGGCGAAGGTGAAGATTTGTAGAGGTTTTCAGAAAAGAAGAGAGAATGTTGGGGTGAAGAGAGTAGTGAGAGTAAGTGAGCTTGGGAAGGAGCCTTGTGTGAGGAAGTACCAGGAGAGGCTGAGTACAGAATGGAAAAAGGTGAGAACAAAGGAGGTAAGGGTAGTGGGGGAGGAATGGGGTGTATTTAGGGAAGCAGTGATGGCTTGCGCAAAAGATGCTTGTGGCATGAGGAGCGTGGGAGGTGGGCAGATTAGAAAGGGTAGTGAGTGGTGGGATGAAGAAGTAAGATTGTTAGTGAAAGAGAAGAGAGAGGCGTTTGGACGATTTTTGCAGGGAAATAATGCAAATGAGTGGGAGATGTATGAAAGAAAGAGGCAGGAGGTCAAGAGAAAGGTGCAAGAGGTGAAAAAGAGGGCAAATGAAAGTTGGGGTGAGAGAGTATCATTGAATTTTAGGGAGAATAAAAAGATGTTTTTGAAGGAGGTAAATAAAGTGCGCAAGACAAGGAAACAAATGGGAAGTTCAGTGAAGGGGGCTATTGGGGAGGTGATAACAAGTAGTGGTGATGTGAGAAGGAGATGGAGTGAGTATTTTGAATGTTTGTTGAATGTGTTTGATGATAGAGTGGCAGATATAGGATGTTCTGGTCGAAGTGGTGTGCAAAGTGAGACGGTAATGTCATGTTATCTTTATTGTCACGGTGGTTGTATTGTCATCGTGGCTATACAGTCATGTTGGCTATATTGTCATTAAGATTACATTGTTATGGTAACTATATTGCCATGGTGGCTGTATATTTTCATAGTAGGATGATTGTATTATGGCGATTGTATTGCATTTCTGAGTATATTGTCATGGTGACTGTGTTGCCATAATATCTATATTGTCATTTAATTTGTTGAATTGATGGAAATTTTGTGTAAGAAACGGTACTGTCATGTTATCTGTATTGTCATGGTGGTTGTATTGTCATTGTGACTATATAGTCATGTTAGCTATATTGTCATTAACATTACATTGTTATGGTAACTGTATAGCCTTTGTGGCTGTATTGTTAGGTCACTATATTGCCATGATGGCTATTTGCCATTTTTGTTATATAACAAGGAGGTGACTGTCTTTTCATGTTGGCAATATTGTCAGAATAGCTATATTGTCGAGTAGTAGGTACATATATTTCTATTCTGGCGTTATATTATAATGATGGCAATAATAACGTTTTGGAGATATAGTGTCTTGGCAGCTGAACTCTTATTGTAGATATTTTTCAATTCAAATATTTTATCATGGTAGGTATATAGTCAAGGTTACTATATTTTCATGGTAGCTACATTGTCATGGTGAAGACATTGGCATGGTGGCTGTATTGTTATTTTCAATATAATGCCGTCCTGGCTTCATTATCTTGGTCGCTATATCAACTTGATGGTTATATTGCTATGGTTAATTTTGTCGTTCGGGATATATTTTGTTATTAGCTACAATATTGTTGTCATTATATGATCATGATAATAATATTCTCATGGCGGCTTATTTGGTATTGTAAGTGTAAGTGAATGGATATCATCTCATCATGTCACTTAAATTGTCATGGTTTTTACACTGTGATATTGTTTATGTCAACCTGCTGATTATATAATCATGATTGGTGTATAATTATGGTAACTATATTGTAATGCCGTTTTATTTCATTGTGATAATTTTGTCATGTTGACTACAATCACATGACAGCTATAATGTTATGACTATATTATAATGATAAATCCTGTCTGAGTCACTGTTCTTTCACAGAGATTATATTGTCCTGGAGTCTATATGTTTTCTATGATCTGAAAGCGACTATTCATTTACAGTATCTATACTGTCAGGTGGTTATATTGCATTTGTGAATATAAGTTGGATGTTTCTATATTTTTCCTTTGACTATATTATCATATCAGTTATATGATCATGGTAACTTTATTGTCATAGTGAATACATTGTCGTCGTGACTATATTATCATAATGGCTAAATTGTCATAGCTAATATGTTGACATGGGGGCTATATTTTCATGATATTTACAAAGTCATTGTAAGATTGGTATCAAAGTGACTCTAATGTGCTGGCGATTGATTTATAACGTGACATTATTGTCAAGATGGCTGTATTGTCATGGTGGCTATATTGTCGTTTGCTGTATTTTCAATTTTACGCTTTTGTGAAGATAGCTTTACTGTCAGTGTAGCTATAGTGTCATGGAGATTATATATTCATAGTGGTAGTATCGTCATTATGAACATATTGTCATTTTGGCTATCTTCTTATTTTGGTTACATTACTATCATGTATATATCGCCACCTTGGCTATATTAGCAATGTGATATATTTTGTAGGTGCTATATTGTCATTTTTTAATCATTCATATTTTGTCATAAGTGATACATTATCATGATAAATATAATATCCCGGTGAATATATATTGACCCTGTGACTATATTGTTATTATGACTATAATCTCATGTTGGATATCTTGCCAAGATAACTACATTGTATTATCTACTCATAAATCTCTAAGTTCTGATAACCCAAAATTTTAAGAGTAGATAGGGTAGAAACTGATGGAAGCCATTTCTAACATTCTTGCATGACCTGACTTCTCGCCGTCCCAAAACATATCCATCCCAGCTTGGATATTGTACTGCTGTGATCGTCAACTAATTTGAAAAGGAAGACATTGAATGGAGAAATTACTGAGGTGATCTCCAAAGATGATTACTGGTCTGAGAAACAAATTCAGAAAGCAGATTAAACGACTTAAATCCATTCAGCTTTAGGGAAAAGAAGTTTAAGAGATCCTATACAGGTATATGAAGTTATTGTAATGGCATCCCTTTAAGCTTGATATTTTTACTTCCTGTAACTAGTTCCAACAATTAAAACAATATTCAGCATTGTGATTTAAGTGACTGAATTTAGGATGCATTTGGATCTGTCAAAAATTGTATCTAGCAAATACTTCAACTTTCAACTGACCCATTCTATCTTTTTTATTCATTTCATCTCAGTTTTATCATCTTCCTGTTTCTGTTTAATATCAACAGTTGCCCGTCTACGTAGTTGGGGCTCTGAAGCAAAGGAAACTTTTTCTAGCCTAGGTTAGGTTAGCATCTAAACCAAACCTAAATCACCTTATCTTAGAAATATGTTCAGACAGTACCTTCTGAAAATATTTCTTAAGGTAAGGTCGTGGGGGTTAGTTTAGTTGCTAACTAAACCTTGGCTAGAAAAAGTTTGCTTTAAAGCCACAACTACTTGAAAGGCCTACTTTAAGTGGTGATATTGGAATTCATTTGCTCCAGTGTGCTCCTCTGTCCGTTTGTTTTATGTCCATCTAAAGATGCATACGTTCAATTTTTGATGTAGATTGATTTCCTATCTTAGTTTCGTCTACGGAATTCTACGTCTTCAGTTCAGCACACCATTGTGGTAATGAAGGGAAAGTCACCACATTCATAAGCCGAGTGCACGTAGCTTATCCCACCTCGTTAGAGAGAAAACTTACCTGTATTTGAATTAATGAACGGGAACAGAGAAGACAAAATTCTAATACACTTTTATTATACAACTATATAATTTATATCATATACATTATCACATTTCCTGCACTTTCCATCACAAATTTGCTGAGGTCATACCCTTGAAGTTACCATTACCTTACAACCTTAAGGATGGTGGTCTACAACACCTCAAGATTGATGGAGAAAACGAAAAGTTTCGTTTTACTATTAAGACCACAGAAATACGGTAATTCCACTTCACTACCACTAACTACTAGTTATTTTACTAGTTGATTTTCACGGCTAAGATTTTCATCCTCTGAGCGAAGCCATACAATAATCGTCCTTATCTACTCTGAGCATTGGATAGCCTCCTGATGATCAAGATTGCTGTTTTGGTTGTCCGTTTCCCTTGTTACTGCTGCGCCTCACTGCACACCTTACATGAGTGCCTTCCACAGTATTAGGGACAGCTGCTGGGCCTCACTGTAGGTACTTCTGGGACGGTTGCCAATCTTCCTCGTATTCCCTCATGACCACAGCGCCAAACCGACTCCCGCCATCAGGCCGAAACGCACAAACATTTCTGACAAAATTGAGACAACCACTTTCGCGTCAGTTTTGACACCAAGTTAATTTAAACGACAATTACGCTCAAGATGCTTGGTTTTTCGTTCATGGATTGAACAGAAGCAACCAACGATGGTTGCTACTGCCCAATCCATGAAGTCCCCCCCACCACGGAAAGGTAACCAAGCTTCGGGGGGGATGGGTGTTTACCCTGACGCCAACGGAGAAACTCAATACAATATTTTTATTATAACTTTCCTTAATCTTGAAAAATGAGTCAATGAGAGGGATGAATAGCCCCAGTCATATGAAGATTGGCTAACCGAGTCCTTGCGCACGGTAGCGTCGGAAGAGTTTCATTTTTTCTTTGAAGACGAAGGAAATTATCCCCGTGAATTTATGTATTTTTTTTTTCTTAGGGGGGGCGGGATAATGTTCCCATATTTTTTCTTTCTTTGTTTTTCAACGTCCCTACGTAGATATCATGTGTCATCCACTACTGGGAGAAAGCCAGACTTCCGCCAGATTAACGTTATCCTTGGCGAGGCGAAACTAAAGTTGTCTTGGTGTTGGTTCCTTAGTGATAACCCAAACACAAACACAAACACACCTCCAGTGTCCACTCTAGGGCCGTTTTCTCCTGCAGCACCAGCAGGAAGAAAGAACTCAGGTTCCTCACCAACTGAATCTTTTGGCACGGGGAGCGTGTGTCATCTCGACACGCCTTTTAACGCCCGTACGTGGTGCGGAGTGCAGTCGGTCTGTAACGTAGGACATGTCATGTGTTATTGGTCCTAGTCGGTCTAGAACGCTGGGCCTGACATGTGTTGGGGGACCAAGTCGGTCTTGAATGGTGGGCCTGACGTGTGTTGGGGGACCAAGTCGGTCTTGAATGGTGGGCCTGACAGGTCTTGAGACCTGCCATGTCTCCCTGAAGGTGGGCCTGACAAGTGTGGTGGGCTGCATTTCCTCATGGATGGTGGGTCTGGTAGGGAGTGTGGGCTGCAGTGCCACTTGAGTGGGCGAGGTCACTTGGTCAGCATCAGTGGGACGGTGAGGTTTCACTTTTGCACAGCGACCGTTGACGGAAAGTGGTGTCACGTCGGCAAGAAGTGCCTTCTTGTAGGAGGCATAGCAGGAGTACTGGATGACGGCAATCCCGCGGTGGTTCTCGTAGGTCGTGTAGGACTGCATGTCGAAGCGAACGATGTCGCCGAACTGCTTGAAGAATTCCCAGATGTTCGTCCTTGAGATTTTGTATGGAACGTTGACGACCCTGATGGTATACCTCTGCAGGACGGTTTTGAGAACCCCTTGCAACTGCTCGTTGGTGGGCACGATGACATGTATGTCGTCATCATCGCAGCCCAACTCATCTATATGTGGGAGTCGGGTCTCGTGTGGTGGACGGTCCAGCAAATCCTCCTCATCGTGGAAAGGCAGGTAGGCCTGGTCAAGGAGGGCGACCCAGAGCACCTGCTGCTGCTCGACCACCTCCACAACTGAGCTTTTTGCAAAAACTTCCATGTTGAAGATACTATGATTACGTTGTGCACTTTACGAAGTAACCTCGGTTATCCTTGTATGTCCACAAATATAGTGAGTCTAAATTGATATGGAAAAATATAGTAAGGTACCCCCATCCTCTAATATCCTACATAGAAATAAAAGCATAGTCGACTTCATACAAACAAAAGCATGTCGACTTCGGCGATTTTGAATGCAGAGACCATCTAAAATATTGTAGGTGGGTGAATGGTTGTTACATGGTGACCAGGGGTACAGGTGGATGGGACAGACTGGATATAGTGAAGATCGATAGGTGGGACAGACAGGGTATAGTGAACATCCATAGATGAGACAGACTGGGTACAGTGAAGATTGATAGATGGGACAGACAGGGTATATTGAATATCCATAGATGGGAGAGACAGTGTGTAGTGAAGATGCATACATGGGACTGACAGGGTACAGTGAAGATTCGTAGATGGGACAGACAGGGTATAGTGAAGATCCATAGATGGGACAGACAGGGTATAGTGAAGATTGATAGATGGGACAGGCTGGGTATAGTGAAGATCCATAGATGGGACAGATGGTATAGTGAAGATGTGCAGATGGGACACACATTATAATGAATTGATTGATGGGACAGACAGGGTATAGTGAAGATCCATAGATGGGACAGGCTGGGTGCTGGGTATAGTGAAGATCCATAGATGGGACAGAGGTTATAGTGAAGATTGATAGATGGGACAGGCTGGGTACAGTGAAGATCCATAAATGGGACAGAGGTCATAGTGAAGATGTGTAGATGGGACACACATTATAATGAATTGATTGATGGGACAGACAGGGTATAGTGAAGATCGATAGACGGGACAGACAGGGTATAGAGAAGATCCATAGATGGTACAGGCTGGGTATAGTGAATATCGATAGATAGGACAGACAAAGGAAGTGAGTCAGTTGTTGTTCGCTGATGATACAGCGCTGGTGGCTGATTCATGTGAGAAACTGCAGAAGCTGGTGACTGAGTTTGGTAAAGTGTGTGAAAGAAGAAAGTTAAGAGTAAATGTGAATAAGAGCAAGGTTATTAGGTACAGTAGGGTTGAGGGTCAAGTCAATTGGGAGGTGAGTTTGAATGGAGAAAAACTGGAGGAAGTGAAGTGTTTTAGATATCTGGGAGTGGATCTGGCAGCGGATGGAACCATGGAAGCGGAAGTGGATCATAGGGTGGGGGAGGGGGCGAAAATCCTGGGGGCCTTGAAGAATGTGTGGAAGTCGAGAACATTATTTCGGAAAGCAAAAATGGGTATGTTTGAAGGAATAGTGGTTCCAACAATGTTGTATGGTTGCGAGGCGTGGGCTATGGATAGAGTTGTGCGCAGGAGGATGGATGTGCTGGAAATGAGATGTTTGAGGACAATGTGTGGTGTGAGGTGGTTTGATCGAGTGAGTAACGTAAGGGTAAGAGAGATGTGTGGAAATAAAAAGAGCGTGGTTGAGAGAGCAGAAGAGGGTGTTTTGAAGTGGTTTGGGCACATGGAGAGGATGAGTGAGGAAAGATTGACCAAGAGGATATATGTGTCGGAGGTGGAGGGAACAAGGAGAAGAGGGAGACCAAATTGGAGGTGGAAAGATGGAGTGAAAAAGATTTTGTGTGATCGGGGCCTGAACATGCAGGAGGGTGAAAGGAGGGCAAGGAATAGAGTGAATTGGAGCGATGTGGTATACCGGGGTTGACGTGCTGTCAGTGGATTGAAGCAAGGCATGTGAAGCGTCTGGGGTAAACCATGGAAAGCTGTGTAGGTATGTATATTTGCGTGTGTGGACGTATGTATGTGGATGGGGGGGGGGGTTGGGCCATTTCTTTCGTCTGTTTCCTTGCGCTACCTCGCAAACGCGGGAGACAGCGACAAAGTATAATAAAAAAAAAAATGAAAAAGGACAGACAAGGTATCGTGAAGATCGATAGATGGGACAGACAGGGTATAGTGAAGATCGATAGATGATGGCAGACAGGGTATAGTGAAGATCGATAGATGGGGACAGACAGTGCATAATGAAAATAAATAGATGGGACAGATTGGTTATAGTGATCGATAGATGGGACAGACTGGTTATATTGGCGATCGATAGATGGAAATGTTGGCACAAACAAACAATGGCCAGGTGGTCCTGAGTAGCAGATCTCTGTTACTTGCAGGCCAGAACTTAATGATGGTGAGAGATAATGGTGTCTCCCTCTGTAGTGAACATGATATTGAGAGATAATGGCGTCTCCCTCTGTAGTGAACATGATGGTGAGAGATAATGGTGTCTCCCTCTATAGTGAACATGACGATGAGAGATAATGGTGTCTCTCTCTGCAGTGAACATGATGGTGAGAGATAATGGTGTATCTTTCTGAAGTGAACATGACGGTGAGAGATAATGGTGTCTATGATTCGGTACGTAGAACTCACATGAGATTAATCAGATATATGATTATGAGCAGAAAAAGATGTTATCTATGTGTGATATGTAAGAGGAGGAAAACTACTCCCACACATCACGTTTTACACACATTTCCACAGGACAAAGAAAGGTAAGGGGTATTGCTGTGATAGAATTGGTAAGACATTCATAAATATAAACGTAGGATGGGATAAATCTAAGACAAGTAGATAACAAACAACCACATTTTTCTACAAACTCAACAAAGACAAAGGCGAATTTTTTAGATATCAAGAAGTACATACCATATTTCCCCAATACCTACAGTTTTGTAATTAAAGAAAAAAATATTCTTGAGCTTACTTATTGAGGAGTCACTTATGCTAGTTAACTTTGTTTTCAAGCTCATTATTGTTAGAGTTTTTCCCATCATCTCTTATCTGCATAATCACTTCATCAGGATCATTAGGCTTACGTGGACCAATTACAGGATATGTATGTAAATATGTTACTTTAATGTTAAAGAATGAAATATGTCCTGGTTGATATGGCATGATTGTTGATGAAACCGTCTAGTTGATTTGGTCCCTAACATTGTGTTTAATGTTACCAACATATGTTATTGCTCATAGTTGTCTCAAGTCGTCCGTACAATAATTCATCCTTTGGGAAAAACATAAAAAAAACAAGTTTTAGATTTTTATCTTTTTTCAAACTGAAAACTCACTGTAAAGTTTTCGTCAACAAACAGACAGCCAGACAGTGCAAGGGTAATTAGTACCACCAGCTGTTGACAACGCGCACAATTAAAGCAGTCATTGCTCACGCGAGATTACTCCTGCTTTCCTGTCTTTCTTATATAGTCTTTGTACACAAACACACACACACACACACACACACACACACACACACGCACACACACACACACACACACACACGCACACACACACACACACACACACACACACACACACACGCATATACACACACACCATCAGTGATGTCATTATGTTTCCACTACAAGCTACATGACACTCTCCACAAGAGGTAATTCTGCCCAGTGTACACCCTCTATCGTATCCTGCCATCTTCACTATATTGATGTTTCATCTTCACTACACTAGTGCTTCAACTTCACTCTGTTACTCAATCATCTAGGATATTAAATCAATGAGGAAACGCTAGTCTACTATATTTTTGTGTGGCTTCACTATATTTTTGCAAGTGCTGGTCTATGAAAGTTTACTTCGTCAAGTAAATCACTCATCTCACCAGATCGCAGAAATGACTCACGTCCGCGCTGCCCATCGGTACCCTGGCAAGGAATCCTTCCTTGAATTTTTCGAGGCTCACATCCAGCAAACCGGGGCTGTTAAAGATTGTATAAGCCGAACTGAGCTATATTTGCGATACTGTGAATTCTGTGAAGGGTTCGGGTACGAGAAAGCTGCCGTCCTGAACGTCGGCAGAACACTGGGACGGTGGGGCATCAAGGCAGATCGCAGACTTGGAGGACGCAACGGCCGCCACCAGGAGTACGCCTACACCAGAATTGCCTGGTTGTCCGGCAGTGAGGGCCTGGCCCAGGGAGGAAAGCGGTGCCTTCCAGAATGCCAAAGGCCTTCCAGGAAGAGATCACGTCTGGATATCGAACCCGTGCACGAGAGAGTAGTGGTGAAGATCCAGACTCGGCATCAAGATGATGATGACCTGTGCAAAGGCGGACCCAGCGAGGAAACTGGTGTAGTTGACACAGGAGCAGCCGCCATCCCCATCAATGTTTCTTTGGCTCCCACCAAACAACGGGGCAAAGTGATGCCTACCACTGAATTGGTGACCTTGATCCCCTACTTCTATGGGGATGAATCAGGCTTGGTGGATCCCGACGTACTCGTACTGGTCGTCGATGAAGACCCTGATGTGTCCGTCACTGCGACTGGAGGATCAGCAGCACCTGCAGCAGCAGCCGACCCTAAAGCTGAAGCTGCCGTGTTGAAGATTAAAGTCCACACCACCAACATTCATCCCTGAAATTCCTTGAACCTTAAGTTCCCGTCCCTGAGATTGGAGAAGCTGCTCCTCCTCCAGCAGTCGACCCTGTTATACCCGGTCCTCAGAAGACACTTCCTATGGCAAAAGTTCTCATTCAGTTGCAAATTATTGTCAAACTATTGCACGGATGAAGCGGTTATCATAAAGGATTAAATCCTTAGGAAACGTTCCTACCATTTATCAGTCCCATCTACTGGGAAGGAAAAAAAAATAAGAAAAATACATCCATTGTGTTGGGTGCCATAAACATGGCACAAATGGACCCTAAGTCGAACTGCTGACCTCCTAGTGGTAGGGTCCGGGCAACTTTGAGGGAACATTAACCTTCAAAGGCTAACAGCAGTCGCACAAAAACAATAAAGATTAATCATTATTAGTCATTTACAATAATCATAGACGATGGTTATAGCCTCGCCTATCTATCATCTCATTCGCTGTGTACGAAATCATAGGCGACTCTGATTGCACCTACATCTATCAGTTTGCCTATTTATTCAACCATCTATCTATCTGTCTATCGTCCTTGTTTGAAGATTTTCTGTATCATGTAAATCTCAGCCATTGAAATGTCCTTAGATCAATGTCGAAGAAGTGAACAAAAGAATTCTAGTTTGAACTGAAATACTTAGCCCTGTTTTTGCACATTTTCTCACCATTTATCCACCATTCATTCCTCTTAAGGATCTACAGACTATCTTCAGAGTTGTATTACAAATATATGAAACATGTCACCAACTCACTGTTTTGTTCATATTTCTTGCTATATTACATCTGTCAGTTTCTAAATGCAATCATCTGATGATTATGGCTGTGTCTACACACTCTCACCATCTGGCCAACCTTGTGCATATGATCATTTAAACTCTGACATTTTAACAAATTGTTTCAAAACGACTCCATGAAACGCGAACTTAAAATTCATCCATTTAACTCCCTCATTCATTAACGAACATTCAAACATCATCATTTGAACGTAAATCTTCCAGCTGCATTATGTTAACAAAGTCCTTTTACATACGTCATTAGGTTAGGTTGGGTTAGGTTAGGTTAGGTTAGGTTAATCAACCTCGTCAATTAAACACTTTAATACTACCATGCAACAGTGAACTTTTACACACCGTTATATTGCAGCTGTTGTATGAAATGCTTCACATAACTAAAGAATTTAAAGTGAATTATTTTAACGATATTCTTGGAATTCTGCACTTTGATATGTACCTTTAAATTCTGACTGTAGAGGTGCACATGACCTTTAAATTCCACCAGAGCAATGGGAGTTTGTACAATTAATTTAACTCTGCCACTGAACGCGAACTTTTAAATTTAGCTCGGCGGCCTCTTATTCCCTGGCTGCCATTCATACTTTGTTCTTTTAAACTGAATGTTTATATCGCTCTCATTCATCCTTAATTTCGATCGTCTCTGATATTTCAGTCGTAAAATTTGTTCATGTTGCCATATTGCATTAGTTAAGGTCTATAGTTAAACCAAAAGATTCCACAGTGTTTACAGTGACGGAGCCACCTGTATGTTGTACCAGACAACCAGTAATGTATGGTGTCTGACGTCTACAGTGAGGGAGCCACCTGTAAGTTGTACCAGACAACCAGTAATGTATGGTGTCTGACGTCTACAGTGACGGAGCCACCTGTATGTTGTACCAGACAACCAGTAATGTATGGTGTCTGACGTCTACAGTGAAGGAGCCACCTGTATGTTGTACCAGACAACCTGTAATGTATGATGACTGACGTCTACAGTGAGGGAGCCACCTGTATGTTGTACCAGACAACCAGTAATGTATGGTGACTGACGTGTACAGTGACGGTGTAAGACTCACGCACACTACCGTTAATTTTTCATTAGATATTTGTTATTATCATTTTATTGTGAGTTACATAGAGTTAGATGCATGTTACCACGGGCCCACTGTTCCTACGGGCTACTGTTAATCAGGATGTTTGAACACGTAAGAGCTGATCTGTTATTTGAACATGTTGCTGAATGGGTGTTGACGGACTCCCATACAACCCCTGCCAGTGTGACCTGAGGAGACACACTGGCCAGCATCGTCACACTGTTCACTAGAGTGTGTCGTAGTGTGTCATAAGACTATAGCCCAGAGTACTACAGATGGACGTACACGTTTTGTTGTAATAAATCTACAAAGGCCGCCTGATCTTCATTGAGTACCACAGACGAAGAAGACCTGATTTCCTTCCTATCAACTCAACCTTACAAATGGTGGCAGTGACGTAAGAACCCACGTGACCACACACGACCGTCACATCTACTTCATATTTCTACGTCTGGTGTTGCCAGCAGTCATACAAGCCTACCTGACACAGTCCTGGTGCTCCCTCCTGTGGACGTTAAGGGCGGAACCCACGGCCGGCTACGTGCTCCATCACCCGTACCTCAATGCATTGAAGATACGTCTTTATTGCATTGCTGACACTGTGTCGCTTGCAAGGGCATCAAGACAGCGCCACCGCCGTGGAGTGTTGTCATCACATCCAGACGTGTCAAGCAAGGTCAGCCATCCTGCCAACACCAACGTGGAGGTCATCTTGTCAACCGCTCCAGAGACGCGTCATCATCAGCCGTGGCGACATCCCAGACGTCAGCGTCGCGTGGTCCAGCCCTTGTCGCTCACTCAACTTTCCTGCTAGCGAGCCGCTACTCTGCACACATCTTCACCTCGCTACATCCAGCGAGCCGCTACTCTGCACACATCTCCACCTCGCTACACCCAGCGAGCCGCTACTCTGCACACATCTTCATCTCGCTACACTCAGCGAGCCGCTACTCTGCACACATCTCCACCTCGCTACACCCAAGACGCCTTCGTAAGCGAATCTCCCATTCAGATAAGAACTGTGTCAAAATGGTTCACTTTGTGAGGTACGCTCCTTTTGTGTGTTACTAGTTCCTAGTCTATAAATATAGACATTAATATATTTTGGGTAATATGATTATTCATCTTTGTACTTTAGCAAATTAGTCTAAGTTTTCAGTTATTCTTGCATATATTCTTTCTTATGTTTTCATACATTGGTACTATTGTTTTTAGTGATGAATACTTTCATATATAGAGTCCATTACTGATATTTTATACTATTATGTGCACATCCCATATACAGAGTCTTGTATTCATATGTTATACAGTTATGCCAGCCTTTTATTGCCTTTATTTCATTACAGTATTTTCAAATGATATTCATGTTATGTATTTTGTATTAAGTCAATAGTGTTAATTATATTTTAACCATTTTTGGGGGCTATTACTTACACACTTTATGTAAGATTGTATTACAAGTCCGATGAAATTCCACGCGGTAATCGTAAAGGTTCATATGTACTTAGGAATTTACCTAGAATCCCTTATTATAAACGGAACCAGCCTTCTAAAATGGTGACGTCACACAAAGTTGTTTTGACAGATTCTGGTGACACAGATGACACACAGAAACCTTCTCACACGTTACCACACCCACACCCACCTCCCCCGCCACCTCACAAAAACTTCACTTAAAACCGTTGCAACACTAAAAGAAGATAGGGAACCACACGAGTTATTTGATGGTAAACTGTCAAATTTTGATCGGTGGATCAGAAATGCAGAGGACATTGTTGAACATAATGGTGATTCAGGAGACAGAGCGCTTATATCGGCTGCTAAAAACCTCATTGATTTCAACCAGCCTAACAATTAAGCTAGGGTTGTCTATGACTCAGATGACATTGGAAACTGTACATCTTGGGAGGAATTTAAAACGTTGTTTACATCAGGTTGTGAGGAATCATTCTCAGATAGTTTACTACACGTCCTTTTACGTGCTCTTAACACAACATACTTGGATGATACGTCAGTCCCTGATCACTGGAGTACCTTACATGGAAGAATGAGATTAGTTAGGCAGGCTTATGAATCCTTACCCTGGATATCAGCCATGATGAATCCTGAAACTCATGTGCAAACATTCATGCGTTTATTACACATAACCTTCATTCTCAAGGACCTGACCTCCAGACGTAAGACGACGGTTACTTAATGAGAACATCGACCCATCATTGTGGGTCAGTAACAAAAGTGTTGAATTACACTCAAAAGAAATGTGGATATTCCAACACCAAGACACTGGGGAGAGTGTCGGCTTCCCAAAGTGTGACGTAACATTCTAGTGGTCATCACAATCATTCTTCTCATGGTCAAATACAGCGATTCAGTGATGACAAACACTCACATAAAGTGACGTGCTTCCGGTGTGGCCAACCAGGACATAAAGCGAATGTGTGTCCTTACACATGGGACTCATTCTCACGTGAGCCTCGACCAGAACAACAAACGCAGTCAACAACCCATGTCATCACAGCCTCGGTCGTCACAATTCTGCCGACCTAGTCATGATTTCCTCCAGTCAGACATCAGGCTGACCTTCACCCGCTCGCGCCCAACACCACCAAGCAGGTGTTCATATCATAGCAACGCTAGACACACTTCAGCGGAATGTCGAGCATTAGCTAGACAGACGTCATCTAACACAGGTTCATCATGTCATTATCAACAATGACAATCTCTCGCTCATGACAAGAATCCATCACATAAGGAACTCTTAAGACGTTTTCGTTCTTCGCCATTTTCTCACATTACAAGTTTCGATTTAGTGGGTTCTTTCCAGGATAAGCCAATCACAATCTTTCTAGACAGCGGCACGGAAGCAGATGTCATTCATTATGATTTTATTCAACCATTAATGGGGCGCACTCAACTTGTTCAATGCTCGGACTTTTACCCATCCCTTCAAAGTATCTCAAATGAAAGTCTCGACGTAAGGGGAACTATTAAAATGAACATTCGCATATGCGACTCGGTCATGACCGTCACCCCTTACATTGTTCGTGGTGTAACCTTTCCTGCTAACTTGTTACTAGGACGCCACTCTATGTGTGGCACAACATAAGATCTGTCCTATTTATCATTTGGTTTGTGTTGATAATACGTTCCTGCCATTGTCAGAGAAGAGTTCTCACTCAGTCAGAGTCATTAATACATCTGCTCCCACGTCCTGCTTCACGGTAGACAATACGCATCCTTTTTACTTTTCTACTCATCATTGTCCTGGTAAACTGAGAACCAACATGACTCTGCATAGTAACACATTACCGAAGGTTCCTCTCTCACTTTCTTGAACATGGATGAATGATCATGGACTGAGACATAGTCAGGGTGATCTCGCACTAAGAGTAGTTGCTGAACCTTCATCACTAACTGTCAAAGGACTATCGATGGATGACTCTCTTCATGAGACCCCAGATGGAGAGGTCACCATATACATTGCCAATACGGGACCCCACTCCTGTCCGTCTCCGTAGAGGGGCCAAGCTTGTGGAGTTCTCCGTTTTGGAGTCGAGAATTCAAGACGAGGAGTTACATGAGTTTACCATCCGTCTAGTCTCACATTCTATTAACCCACCACCACCTACTCCTCCTACCCCTGACTCAGCAGTGCACGGCTCGAGTCAGCTCCCCACCATCACCCCTGACATGATATCCAAGGTAGGATTAACCAAACATGTTGACCAGTTAACAGACTTACTTAACCAGTATAGGTCTACTATCGCCTTATCAGGAGAACCACTCGGTAGAACTCATTTGGATGTTCACATTATTAACTTAGAGAAAAACACACGTCCCGTTGACGTCCCAGCCTATCGATTGCCACACACACGCGCACAGAGACATAGCAAACAAACTTGTTCAGGACATGTTGAAAGATAAGGTCATAGAGGAATCACGGTCACCATGGAATTCACCACTTCTGATCGTTCCGAAAAAGGACGGAACTTTTAGACCAGTCATAGATATTAGAAAACTCAACAACAAGGTCACTTTGAAAGATGGTTTCCCATTACCAGTGGTATCAGAGCTTCTTCATAGCCTCGGTAACAATAAGGTATTTTCAACTTTGGATTTATTGAGTGGATTTTGGCAGATTCCCTTGTCAGAGGAAAGCCGCCCCCTGACTGTGTTCAGTACGCCAGATGGTCATTGGCAGTTCATATGCATCATGCCCTTCGGTCTTCATTCCTCACCGGTGATCACCTTCTCAAGGTTAATGACTAACATTTGTCGTCACATGTTGGGCCAAGATGTATAATTGTCATGTCTCCAGATATTGCTTCTCATTTCAAAAGTCTTGAGAGAGTATTTCTACGACTTAAGGATGCAAACCTAAAAGTCAAGTTATCCAAATGTTCCTTTCTACAGACAAGAATTAATTACTTAGGTCACAGGTGATGAAAACGGTATTCAACCTAATGCATATAAAGTAAAAACAATTGTGGAATGGCCAGTCCCTTCCACAACAGACAAGGTCAAATCCTCCCTTGGTTTAGCAGGATATTATCGAAGATTTATCGCTAATTTCGCGAAGATCGCAAACCCACTCACTTCACTTCTGAAACAGGGAGTTACATTCCAGTGGTCAACAGCGCAAGACAATGCGTTTAACTTACTCAAGCGACACTTGATAGAAGCACCTATCCTTCGATTTCCCAACTTTGAGAAACCCTTCATTTTGCACACAGATGCTTGTAAACAGGGTCTTGGAGCTGTACTTATGCAGGAGTCAAATAGGGGTGGACTTTTTCCCATAGCTTATGCGAGCCGTACATGTTCGACGACGGAATCGAAATAATAACAGAATTGGAAGGTCTTGCAGATGTTTGGGCACTCAAACATTTTAAGGAATACATATATTGTTACCCTATTACAGTTTATACAGATCACAGAGCACTGTTAGGTATTTTTCAAAGACAAGATCCTACAGGAAAGTTTCAGAGGTGGTTTTTAACTATACAAGCATTTGACCCAGATTTTCGCTTTGTTTTGGGTTCCTACAATGTAGTTGCAGACGCACTCTCCCGCAGAGTGGGTACAGTCACTGTAGGTAATAGCCTCGTAGATTTTGATGTAGAAAGGTTGACACGACATCAACGAGATGACCCAGTCTGGGGTCCTGTCATAGAATACCTAGAGGGTTTAAGATATTCATTGGATGCTAAAACAGTTGTTCCAGTCAGAGAATTGTATTTAGCACAGTGAGGGAGTCTTGTGCAGGGACGCGAAATTAGGAGTACCCGCCCGTGTTGTTAAGCAAACAATAATTCCAACAGCATTAGTACAGGATTTCTTGAAGTTAGCACATGATTCAACCCAGGCCGCACACCCAGGCGCAGATAAATGCTATAAGCAAACTCGTTTGAGGTATTTCTGGCCAAGAATGCAGAAAAACATTAAGGATTATATTTTGAGGTGCCAAACATGTAACACATACAAGGGAAGTCCCACTACCCCGTAGACTGTGTTGAAATATCCTTTACCTACATACCCATGGGAAAGAGTTCATATGGACATATTAGGAGGTTTTCCTAGGTCCATGGCAGGATACAGATACATTTTAGTAATTACTGATGCCTTCACGAGATATTGTGAATTAGTCCCAGTTCAAAATAAAGACACAGCCACGGTCGCTAAGGCGTTCAAAAATGTATCTTAGACATAATGCTCCTAAGATTTTGGTTACAGATAATGGAGGGGAATTTAATAACTCATTATTAGAAGAACTCTGTAAATTGTATAACATAAATAAATGTAACGTAATGGCACATCATCCAGCCTCGAATGGCCTGGCAGAGAGATTGAATCGTAGAATCCTCCAGTGTCTTCCCACCAACATTAATTTTGATCATGATGAATGGGATGAATACCTGTCTGATGTCCAATGTTCATTAAACTCTGGATATCATAAGTCAGTTGGAGACACACCCTTCCACGCCTTACACGGTTTTGATAAAGTGTTGCCGTATGACATAATAGCGTCCCCTCCTTCATGTCCAGCGGTCCAGAAATCAGTTGTAGCGGAAAAATATCGCACGACTCAATTGATTCATCAAAGGATCAAGGAAAATCTCGGTGAAGCCACTACAACCTTCACGAACCAGGCTGATAAATCCGCGAAACCATCAAAGGTACGTGGCTCCCGGACTCTTGGTAATGGTGCAGGAATTTAACACAAGAAGTGATGTTCCTAAACTTGACCCAAAATTTTCTTGTCCCTATAGAGTCTTAGCTCATTTAAAGGGACATAAGTTTTGGGTTTGACATCTAAATACAGGTGACATTCGTGAAGAACATGAGGACCACTTGAAAGTTTTACAGTATTCTGAACATGATCATCCCGGTACCACAACAGACAACACTCCTCAAACCCCAAACAATGTCACCCAACCAACTTCTACCACTGTTCAGACTGTCCCCACACCAGAACCGACCACCCTCACAACACCACCACACACACATCAGTATTCATTAAGACCTCGCCTTTAAGAAGTTGCTAAGTTTATCATTTTACAGGTTCTTCCTTCTCATGTCCTTATGGTGTCTTCCTGTATATGACACCATGGCAGTACCAGGCGCCCTTCTCACGACTCCCCGCCAGGTCCGCCTCGTGAGGGACACAGTTAAGCTGGGCCTGGAGGGTCTACCCTACACTTATGATAATTTAGTAAATCTAATGGAGGCCGTACCTCGCTTACGGTCTACCTTACTCAAGTTTTACACCAGTGCGTCCATCAGAAACTCTAGTATTGCTCCTCCTCCAACTCTGTTACAACAGTGGACCTGGAAATTGAATAGTACCTGTGTGATTCTGTATGACATAATGCAACACATTGAATCTCCAGTAAATACTAATGCCAGGATAAACAAGAAAAAGCAAAGGAGAAGCAAGAGAGGTCTGCTTAATTTTGTAGGGTCCCTCCAATCATATTTGTTTGGTATTGCTACTCAGGAAGAACTTAATTCAGTTAGGAATCAGGTTAGATCCTTACAATTTCAACAACTTCTTAACAACAGGTATATTAAGACTAAAGCTAAGATCTTAAAACAACATTTTAAATATTTGAATGACATAATGTTAACTGTTAATAACTTGACACAACATGAAGCACTACTGTCAAAGTCTCTTAATCCCATATATGCTATAGTGACTATTTCCACATATGTTGATAGTTTATATGTCCAGATCACTTATCATGCACATTATTTCACTGGCTTATTGGAAGATGTTAATAATCTGGTAAACCAAGTTGTCATACCATCATTTTTCCCTTCTCGGAACTCACACGTATCAGTAAACAAGCGATGACGAAATTCGGTTGCACCCCAGCTCTCCCTCTGCATCACGTGGCCAGTTATTACTCCTTACTAACGGTTGACGTGATCCTCGAAGCGGTCATTATCCACATACCATTCACTGACTCCAATACTTACAGCCTTGTGAACGTAATACCATTCTCTTTTAATTATACAAAAGGGTCGCAAAAAACTATCGTCCTTGCTGATAACATGAATTTTCTATTATAAAATATTTATTCCTCATTGATTGCACATCTCTCCATGGATGATTTAGCATTGTGCCATAAACCATTGCTTGACAACTTGATTTGCCCCCACCCCCCAATACCTTGGTTTTTCATGATTTACAAACAAATTCATGTAAGTACCAACTACTTTTTGGGCATCAACAAAATGTTCTTCGTTTTTGTTCCTTTAAGGAAATTGTTGTTAATGAACCTTGGATTGAAAGTATGGACCAGTATCACGTACTGTTTTTCCCAGACCCACAAAATGTTCTTCTTCATTGCCCACCTAATCATCCCAAATCTTATTTATTTCTGGGACACATTCAGTTAGGACAACAATATATTCTTATCAGTTCCAGTTTCAAATTGTTCGCCACTCATGGTCATTATTTGGGACAAATTGATAGAACTATCCCGAGTTTAGGACGAATCCCCCAAAACATCAACCTACCAATCATCGATGAAGTAAAGATCCAACATCTTCCATCTATGGTTCAGAACGATCTAGATTCTACAATAGATGTTCTGGCTTTTGAGTCCACGGGGAAAATGAAACACGAAATGTTCCCAAGTGCACTTTCGTGTAATAATCACATCATCAGGGGAGACACAAGAGAGAAATATAACAGTCAGCTGATATACATCTAAGAGACGAAGCTAGGACGCCATTTGGTTGCATCTATAAAGTGCCTTGTGGAAACTGTGATAAATTTTATGTTGGTCAGACTTGTAAAGATCTTTCTGTTCGACTTAAGCAACATAAATATAGTATAAGAACGGGACAAGAATCAAATGCCTTGTTTAATCATCTTAAAAACTATGATCATTGTATTGACTGGAGTAACGCTATCTCAGTTATCAACTCTAACTCTATTACCAAGAAAAATAGCATTGAATCTTTTATTATCAAATACACAAAGAATTATGATATTAATATTAGTGCTGGTCTATACAAATTAGATAAGTTTATTGTTGATAAGTTTTGTAAAATGATAAGTTTATGAACGCTCGTTGTATGTTTTGGACAATCACATGTTTACCAAATGGCGTCCTAGCTTCGTCTCTTCGATGTATATCAACTGACTGTTATATTTCTCTATTGTGTCTCCCCTGATGATGTGATTATTACACGACAGTGCACTTGAGAACTTTTCATGCTTCATTTCCCCCGTGGACTCATAAAATATATATATATATATATATATATATATATATATATATATATATATATATGGTAGTGAGTGTTGGGATGAAGAAGTAAGATTAATAGTGAAAGAGAAGAGACAGGCATTTCGACGATTTTTGCAGGGAAGAAATGCAAATGAGTGGGAGATGTATAAAAGAAAGAGGCAGGAGGTCAAGAGAAAGGTGCAAGAGGTGAAAAAGAGGGCAAATGAGAGTTGGGGTGAGAGAGTATCATTAAATTCTAGGAAGAATGAAAAGATGTTTTGGAAGGAGGTAAATAAAGTGCGTAAGACAAGCGAGCAAATGGGAACTTCAGTGAAGGGGGCTAATGGGGAGGTGATAACAAGTAGTGGTGATGTGAGATGGAGATGGAGTGAGTATTTTGAAGGTTTGTTGAATGTGTTTGATGGTAGAGAGGCAGATATAGGGTGTTTTGGCCGAGGTGGTGTGCAAAGTGAGAGGGTTAGGGAAAATGATTTGGCAAACATAGAACAGGTAGTAAAAGCTTTGCGGAAGATGAAAGCCAGCAAGGCAGCAGGTTTGGATGGTATTGCAGTGGAATTTATTAAAAAAGGAGGTGACTGTATTGTTGACTGGTTGGTAAGGTTATTTAATGTATGTATGATTCATGGTAAGGTGCCTGAGGATTGGCAGAATGCTTGCATAGTGACATTGTACAAAGGCAAAGGGGATAAGAGTGAGTGCTCAAATTACAGAGGTATAAGTTTGTTGAGTATTCCTGGTAAATTATATGGGAGGGTATTGATTGAGAGGGTGAAGGCATGTACAGAGCATCAGATTGGGGAAGAGCAGTGTGGTTTCAGAAGTGGTAGAGGATGTGTGGATCAGGTGTTTGCTTTGAAGAATGTATGTGAGAAATACTTAGAAAAGCAAATGGATTTGTATGTAGCATTCATGGATCTGGAGAAGGCATATGATACAGTTGATAGAGATGCTCTGTGGAAGGTATTAAGAATATATGGTGTGGGAGGCAAGTTGTTAGAAGCAGTGAAAAGTTTTTATCGAGGATACAAGGCATGTGTACGTGTAGGAAGAGAGGAAAGTGATTGGTTCTCAGTGAATATAGGTTTGCGGCAGGGGTGTGTGATGTCTCCATGGTTGTTTACTTGTTTATGGATGGGGCTGTTAGGGAGGTGAATGCAAGAGTTTTGGAAAGAGGGGCAAGTATGAAGTCTGTTGTGGATGAGAGAACTTGGGAAGTGATTCAGTTGTTGTTCGTTGATGATACAGCGCTGGTGGCTGATTCATGTGAGAAACTGCAAAAGCTGGTGACTGAGTTTGGTAAAGTGTGTGAAAGAAGAAAGTTAAGAGTAAATATGAATAAGAGCAAGGTAATTAGGTACAGTAGGGTTGAGGGTCAAGTCAATTGGGAGGTAAGTTTGAATGGAGAAAAACTGGAGGAAGTAAAGTGATTTAGATATCTGGGAGTGGATCTGGCAGCGGATGGAACCATGGAAGCGGAAGTGAATCATAGGGTGGGGGAGGGGGCGAAAATTTTGGGAGCCTTGAAGAATGTTTGGAAGTTGAGAACATTATCTCGGAAAGCAAAGGTGGGTATGTTTGAAGGAATAGTGGTTCCAACAACGTTGCATGGTTGCGAGGCGTGAGCTATGGATAGAGTTGTGCGCAGGATGGTGGATGTGTTGGAAATGAGACGTTTGAGGACAATATGTTGTATGAGGTGGTTTGATCGAGTAAGTAATGTAAGGGTAAGAGAGATGTGTGGAAATAAAAAGAGCGTGGTTGAGAGAGCAGAAGAGGATGTTTTGAAATGGTTTGGTCACATGGAGAGAATGAGTGAGGAAAGATTGACCAAGAGGGTATATGTGTCGAAGGTGGAGGGAACGAGGAGAAGTGGGAGACCATATTGGAGATGGAGAAATGGAGTGAAAAAGATTTTGAGTGATCGGGGCCTGAACATGCAGGAGGGTGAAAGGCGTGCAAGGAATAGATTGAATTGGAACGATGTGGTATACCGGGGGCGACGTGCTGTCAATGGATTGAACCAGGGCATGTGAAGCGTCTGGGGTAAGCCATGGAAAGTTGTGTGGGGCCTGGATGTGGACAGGGAGCTGTGGTTTCGGTGCATTATTACATGACAGCTAGAGACTGAGTGTGAACGAATGGGGTCTTTGTTGTCTTTTCCTAGCGGTACCTCGCGCACATGAGGGGGGAGGGGGTTGTTATTCCATGTGTAGCGAGGTGGCTATGAGAATGAATAAAGGCAGACAGTATCAATTATGTACATGTGTATATATGTATATGTGTCTGTGTGTATATGTATGTGTACATTGAGATGCATCGGTATGTATATTTGCGTGTGTGGACGTGTATGTATATACATGTGTATGTGGGTAGGTTGGGCCATTCTTTCGTGTGTTTCCTTGCGCTACCTCGCTAACGCGAGAGACAGCGACAAAGCAAAATGATAATAATGATAATAAGATATATATATATGTATATATATATATATATATATATATATATATATATATATATATATAGGGGATAGGGGAGAAAGAATACTTCCCACGTATTCCCTGCGTGTCGTAGAAGGCGACTAAAAGGGGAGGGAGTGGGGGGCTGGAAATCCTCCCCTTTCGTTTTTTTTTAATTTTCCAAAAGAAGGAACAGAGAATTGGGCCAGGTGAGGGTATTCCCTCAAAGGCCCAGTCCTCTGTTCTTAACGCTGCCTCGCTAATGCGGGAAATGGCGAATAGTTTGAAAGAAAGATATATATATATATATATATATATATATATATATATATATATATATATATATATATATATATATATATATATATATATATATATATATATATATATGTTTGTGTGTGTGTGTGTGTGTGTGTGTGTGTGTGTGTGTGTGTGTGTGTGTGTGTGTGTGTGTGTGTGTGCAGATATCAATAAAATGGCAGGAGTGGATTATACGTACAAAAGGTGCTTATTGAATAAAGATAAGATGCTGAATAGTGGTGAAAACCTTTGTATTTATTCCCCTGAGAAAGTAGTAAATTGAATTACATCTTGAGGGCAATAAGTTTTGAAGTAATAATGGAATTTGTTCTTCATCAAAATCAAACAGAAAATAAAAAAAAATCATAAAAGCCTAATACGTTTGTGTTGCTTATCCAGGCCCATTTTTACTAAGTAATGTTGGGACGGCTCCACCCACTTTAATCACTTGAGTACATAGAATATATTATCGTAGATGTTAAAGAGTTTCCCTTTTGATGTTATCCTTAAAATGAAGGTTAAGGAAAGTGAGATAGAGCTTAACGTTAAAGTTAGCATAGCTAAGGCATCGTTGATCATATAATCACTAGTCAGGTGTTAATTTAGGTTAGGTTAGGTTCAGTATCCTTCATCAGGTCACCATTACCAAGGTGTTGTTATGTTGGGTCAGGCAACTTTAAACCAACTTTCAGTATTATTTACTCATAAAGCTCTAAGTTCTAATAACCCAAAAGTTTTAGAGTAGATAGGGTAGAAACTGATGGAAGCCATTTCTAACATTCTTGCATAACCTGACCTCTCGCCTTCCCAAAACATAGCCATCCCAGCTTGAATATTGTACTGCTTTGGTCGTCAACTAATTTGAAAAGGAAGACATTGAATGGAGAAAATACTCATGTAATCTCCAAAGATGATTACTGGTCTGAGAAACAAATTCAGAGAGCAGATTAAGCGACTTAAATCCATTCAGCTTTAGGGAAAAGAAGTTTAAGAGATCCTATACGGGTATATAAACTTATTATAATGACATCCCTTTAAGCTTGATATTTTTACTTCCTGTAACTAGTTCCAACAATTAAAACAATATTCAGCATTGTGATTTAAGTGACTGACCTTAGGATGCATTTGGATCTGTCAAAAACTGTATTTAGCAAATACTTCAACTTTCAACTGACCCATTCTATATCTTTATTCATTTCATCTCAGTTTTATCACCTTCCTGTTACTGTTTAATATCAACAGTAGCCCGTCTACGTAGTTGGGGCTCTGAAGCAAAGGAAACTTTTTCTAGCCTAGGTTAGGGTAGCATCTAAACCAAACCTAAATGACCTTACCTTAGAAATATGTTCAGACAGTACCTTCTGAAAATATTTCTTAAGGTAAGGTCGTGGGGATTAGTTTAGGTGCTAACTAAACCTTGGCTAGAAAAAGTTTGCTTTAAAGCCACAACTAGTTGAAAGGCCTACTTTAAGTGGTGATAATGAAATTGATTTGCTCCACTGTGCCCCTCCGTCCGTTTGTTTTATGTCCATCTAAAGATGCATACGTTCAATTTTTGATGTAGATTGATTTCCCATCTTAGTTTCGTCTACGGAATTCTACATCTTCAGTTCAGCACACCATTGTGGTAATGAAGGGAAAGTCACCACATTCATAAGCCGAGTGCACGTAGCTTATCCCACCTCGTTAGAGAGAAAACTTACCTGTATTTGAATTAATGAACGGGAACAGAGAAGACAAAATTTTACTACACATATATCATACAACTATATAATCTATATTATATACATTACCACATTTCCTGCACTTTCCATCACAGATTTGCTGAGGTCATAACCTTGTAGTTACTCTTACCTTACAACCTTAAGGATGGTGGTCTACAACACCTCTAGATTGATGGAGAAAACGAAAAGTTTCGTTTTACTATTAAGACCACAGAAATGCGGTAATTCCACTTCACTACCACTAACTACTAGTTATTTTACTTGTTGATTTTCACGGCTAAGATTTTCATCCTCTGAGCGAAGCCATACAATAATCGTCCTTATCTACTCTGAGCATTGGATAGCCTCCTGATGATCAAGATTGCTGTTTTGGTTGTCCGTTTCCCTTGTTACTGCTGCGCCTCACTGCACACCTTACATGAGTGCCTTCCACAGTATTAGGGACAGCTGCTGGGCCTCACTGTAGCTACTTCTGGGACGGTTGCCAATCTTCCTCGTATTCCCTCATGACCACAGCGCCAAACCGACTCCAGCCATCAGGCCGAAACGCACAAACATTTCTGACAAAATTGAAATAACCGCTTTCGCGTCAGTTTTGACACCAAGTGAATTTATACGTCTATTACGTTCAAGATGCTTGGTTTTTCGTTCATGGATTGAACAGAAGCAACCAACGATGGTTGCTACTGCCCAATCCATGAAGTCCCCCCCACCACGGAAAGGTAACCAAGCTTCGGGGGGGATGGGTGTTTACCCTGACGCCAACGGAGAAACTCAATATTAGTGCAGAGATCTTTTCCTCGGTAAAGAAAGTGTAGCCGGACTCCGCCCTCATGAGGTTACTGCACGACAGCAAAGATCACCCTTTGGTAGGCTGTGCTATAGGCAGCACAGCTCCGTCAAAGATCTCACTCCATAAGTGAACTTATATAGATTCCTTTTTGAACATTTTGTCTTGTCTATAAGGAACTCATCAGTTCTTCTCCAGTGAAAGCAAAAAATCATCGAGAAATTCATTTGCTTCCTCAATATCAGGATCTTGTGGCTCTGTGTGGGGGACGGGGCTGGTGGGCTGTGTGTCTGGCTGTGTTTGGAGAGCGGGGCTGGTGGCCTCTGTGACTGGCTGTGTCTGGGGAGCGGGGCTGGTGGTCTCTGTGACTTGCTGTGTCTGGGGAGCGGGGCTGGTGGTCTCTGTGACTGGCTGTGTCTGGGGAGCGGGGCTGGTGGTCTCTGTGACTGGCTGTGTCTGGAGATCAGGGGAAGTCTTGGGTATAAATTTCAATATACTGTGAGCGATATCGTCTCTCAACCGATTCCTCTCGATCTTCTCTTGCACGGCCTTCATGATACGTTTGGGCGGCTTTCTCCATTTTCTTTGCATTTCAGTTGGTGATCCTGCGCCATCGAGCCACATGATACCAGAATAGTATCGTTCCTGTTTGCCAACGGGTCCAATCTTGGTGTCACACATGATGCCGAGTGAACCCAAATGGCGGCCGATGTTTACGTTGGAAGCCACGGGCTCGTTATGTATCTTGCAGTAACTTTCATACCGTTGCTGCAGCTCTTTCCTGCTGATAAGGTACCGCTTCATAGTAATAGTCTTTCCCTTCATTTGAACGAAGGTATTCATGAAACTAACAAAGGAAGCCTTTCCTTTGTAATCCCGTTTGTAGTAACAGAAGGCCATTGAAGACGTGGATTGGGTCAGGCGAAGTTACACAGACTAACAAGATAGTCCTATAATCAATGGTCCTGTATCAGCACTGAACTCGAAATACGTCAGAACGACAATTTCAACCCAGGGCTGGAGGGCCAATTGATGATATTCTCACGTCTTGCTCAACCAAGTAACCTCGGTTAGACCTTGTTTATATTTAAATATAGTAAAGTTAATATAGTGAAGCTTGATGCTTCTATTTATATGTAAGGTGCAATGTAGTTTATTTAAGGTTCACCTTCCAGATGGGTTCCTGACATACCAACTTACATTCAGATATATATATATATATATATATATATATATATATATATATATATATATATATATATATATATATATATATATATATATATATGAATGTAAATTGGTATATCAGGAATCCATCTGAAAGGAAATATATGTCCAAAGAAACATATTTATGAAGATGTAGTGAAGATGGCCTTGACCAAGATAAAGGCCACTGATAATGAAAACGAGATGACTGTGAGGATGTAGTGAAGATACATTTTTATTAAGGTAGAGTTAAGTGCTGTGAAAGTGGCTTGACTATAAGGATGTAGTGAAGATGGCCTCACCAAAAAATACGCTAGTGATATTGAAAATATGATGATTATGAAGAAGTAGTGAAGATGGCTTTTATCAAGATAGAGGCCAATGATACTGAAAATTAGATAAGTATAAGGATGTAGTGAAGATAGTCTTTGACCAAGATATACGTCATTGATAATGAAAACAAGATGACCGTGAAGTTGTAGTGAAAATAACCTTAAAGCACAGAAAAGCCATTGATATTCAAAATGATTGTGAGGATGTAGTGAAGATGGCGTTTGACCATGATAAACGCCAGTGATGTTGAAAATAACATCTTAATAAGCCAAAATAAACAACTAACAATCAAATCAAATAATTAATTCAAAAGCTAGGGTAAGGAACCAGAAATAAAAAGTCTTAGAAAGTACAACAAATAACACCTAAACGAAAAAAACCTAAAAGAAATTAGATGGAATATTTCCTATGTATGTCCATTATTGTGTTTATATATGAATATAAGATATATATATATATATATATATATATATATATATATATATATATATATATATATATATATATATATATATATATATATATATATCTTTCTTTTTCTTTCATACTATTCGCCATTTCCCGCATTAGCGAGGTAGCGTTGAGAACAGAGGACTGGGCCCTTGAGGGAATATCCTCACCTAGGCCCCTTCTCTGTTCCCTCTTTTGGAAAATTAAAAAAAAAAGTGAGAGGGGAGGATTTCCAGCCCCCCGCTCCCTCCCCTTTTAGTCGCCTTCTACGACACGCAGGGAATACGTGGGAAGTATTCTTTCTCCCCTATATATATATATATATATATATATATATATATATATATATATATATATATATATATATATATACATATATATATATATATATATATATATATATATATATATATATATATATATATATATATATATATATATATATATATATATATATATATATATATATAGATGTTTGAGGACAATGTGTGGTGTGAGGTGGTTTGATCGAGTGAGTAACGTAAGGGTAAGAGAGATGTGTGGAAATAAAAAGAGCGTGGTTGAGAGAGCAGAAGAGGGTGTTTTGAAGTGGTTTGGGCACATGGAGAGGATGAGTGAGGAAAGATTGACCAAGAGGATATATGTGTCGGAGGTGGAGGGAACGAGGAGAAGAGGGAGACCAAATTGGAGGTGGAAAGATGGAGTGAAAAAGATTTTGTGTGATCGGGGCCTGAACATGCAGGAGGGTGAAAGGAGGGCAAGGAATAGAGTGAATTGGAGCGATGTGGTATACCGGGGTTGACGTGCTGTCAGTGGATTGAATCAAGGCATGTGAAGCGTCTGGGGTAAACCATGGAAAGCTGTGTAGGTATGTATATTTGCGTGTGTGGACGTATGTATATACATGTGTATGGGGGGGGGGTTGGGCCATTTCTTTCGTCTGTTTCCTTGCGCTACCTCGCAAACGCGGGAGACAGCGACAAAGTATGAAAAAAAAAAATATATATATATATATATATATATATATATATATATATATATATATATATATATATATATATATATATATATATCTTTTTCTTTTAAACTATTCGCCATTTCCCGCGTTAGCGAGGTAGGATTAAGAACAGAGGACTGGGCCTTTTTTGGAATATCCTCACCTGGCCCCTTCTGTTCCTTCTTTTGGAAAATTAAAAAAAAACGAGAGGGGAGGATTTCCAGCCCCCCGCTCCCTCCCCTTTTAGTCACCTTCTACGACACGCATGGAATACGTGGGAAGCATTCTTAATCCCCCATCCCCAGGGATAAATATATATATGTACAATCCCAAGGGATAGGGGAGAAAGAATACTTCCCAAGTATTCCCTGCGTGTTGTAAAAGGCGACTAAATGGGAAGGGAGTGGGGGGGATGGAAATCCTCCCCTCTCGTTTTTTTTTTTTTTTTTTTTTAATTTTCCAAGAGAAGAAAGAGAGAAGGGGGCCAGATGAGGATATTCCCGCAAAGGCTTAGTCCTCTGTTCTTAACGCTACCTCACTAACGCGGGAAATGGTGAATAGTATGAAAGAAAAAAAAAGATATATATATATATATATATATATATATATATATATATATATATATATATATATATACATATATTTATATATATATATATATATATATATATATATATATATATATATAAAGTATGAATAAATGTGGCGGGGTGGCGACGAGAATGAATGAAAGCAGTAATTATGAAGTATGTACATGTGTATATATATGTATGTGTATGTATGAATATGTATAGGTTGAAATGCATAGGTATGTATATGGGCGTTTCTGCACGTGTATGTGTGTATACATGTGTATGTGGGAGGGTTGGCCCATTCTTTCGTGTGATTCCTTTCGCTGCCTCGCTAACGCGGGATACAACGAGAAATTATAAGTAAATAAAGTATACAAGTAATGGGAGTGTGTGTTTGTGGTAGTAGTGGGTCGGTGTGTTAAGCGTGGAAAGGAAGGCCTGTTAAAGTCCTTTTTTGTAGACTGGAGGTTTGAAAACGGGGTTTAACGGGCCTCGGTGCCTCTATATATGGTGGAATACGTGCTTGCCATTGCTTGACAATGATCTACCAATGAGAGAGCTGCATTTGATATAGTTTGATAAGTTGTAAGGGTGAAATTCCTATGTATTGTTTGGGAAAAGTATCAGTAATTAGGTAATGTCGTCTTCGGTGGTGCGAGCGCGTTTTATGCACTAGCAGACACAAACTCCCTCCCTATTGGCTGAAGGAAAGCCATAAGCTCCGCCCACCCTGCCTCACTTGATCCGGATGAAGGTTGAAAGGCAATTTTTTACAATCATCTCTATGTATATAGGGAAAAAAGTAAGATATAATGGTGTCATAAGATAGAGCTTGCTGTGTGGTCCATGTTCCATAAGATACATACAAAGAAAAATGCACATATCACAAAAAGCACACGATGATAGGCACAGAAGGTACAACTGCTACTTTAACGTCCATCTGACCCGGTATATATAAGAATGTTCCTATGTATACATCATCTTTTCTAGCCATTCGAGAAGGTTCTTGCTGCTCCTGTCTCGGCCACGTGTTAACCACGTGGTTGATGGAGGATTAACCGCCAGATCCCACGAAGAGAGAAGAAAGAAGACAAAAGAGAGAAGACCGAAGAAAGAAGTGGATTGTAACGTTGCCTCCCGCGTTGGTCCTTCCCGCGGGAGACCGTTACGGTGACGACGCCGGCAGGCTGTTCCCTCACCACCCTCGCTGCTCCCCACACCCCCGCGTTGCCTCCACTCCATCTTCACATGTCTTTTTTATCTTTTATTTTTTATCATCCATCATCCATCTCTCGACCGTTTGGCTTGAGCAATCTCTACCCCAGCTTCCCCACCCCATTCTGGAAAACTCATTTTCCTGAGGAGTGGAGGCTGGAGTGGACCTGTTCTCACCTGACGGGGTGGAGACCCTCACACTATCTCTTACCTCTCCCCTACCTTGGACCGTCGAGCCTCCCTCACTCACGTTTTCTCGCACTAGGACACTGATGCCACCAACATGCCGCCCGACATACGTCTAAAATCCCTCAAAACTGATTGTCCCCCTCCTTCCACGTTCGAACTCCTGTCCATCGTCTTTAAGACCACTGAGATCCGTCCTACTAGGGTCATTCAATTCCCCTCGAACAAATACCAGTTTAAGATTTGCTTGGGCAAAGATAGTGATTTAGATAGAATCCTATCTAAGCCTCTCCTTGATGAACTAGCTAAAAAAAAACTACCAAATCGTTCAGGACCGCTGCCCCTTCAAGCTAGATGTACTATTATTGCCTACAATGTTGATGAATCTATCTTGTCCCTCAGCCCTTCGGAGATTGTTGAAGCCATCAATGGCGAAAACAATGACGTTAATGTCATCAACGTCTATAAACCGAATAACTCCAGATCAATAAAGATACAATGTTCAAACCCGACCGAGGCCGATCGCCTGCTCTCCCGGGGAGTCCTGTTCCCCATGATCGCTATGTCGGCACAATCCCTGAAGAAAGATGATATCTCGACGTACAGCAATGCTTCAAATGTCTACAATTCGGACATGAAACTAAGAACTGTAAAGAACCCCACCAAACCTGTAGTCAATGCGCGGAAACTGGTCATGGTTTTCGTGAGTGCAAGGCTCAGGCAGCGAAGTGTGTCAACTGTAAAGGTGAACACGTTGCTGTATCTGGGCTGTGCCCACGTAAGAAGGAGCAGCTCCGCGCAGTGCGTCAGGCACAAAAAACGAACTCACCTCCTTCCACAAACCCTCACCTCTACGCAACAGTTGCTGCTGCTGCTCCTCCCCCTGCCACCCAAGCTTCTCCTATCCCAACTACTAATTCTTCAGACCTCCTCACCCTACAAGGTAGGATGCATGCGTGCTACCTAAAAGCGTTGTTCCTGAGCGGGGAAGATAAGTCGGAATTCATCAGAATTTTCGATTTGCTTCTTGCTCATAACAACCTACCCAATGTACGAACTCCACCTGAACTCCTCAGCTCCCGCGCCAACAACCATCCCTCACCGACCCCTGTCTCGTCCGCCACCCTGACCCCTAACGAAAACGTATCCCAGGAGACCCCCAGTAACACTTCCAACTCTCCCCCAACTACTCAACCTGTCACCCTCCCAACTTCCAATACCCCCTCCGCACCCTCTAGCACAACTCCATCCACAACCCCCCCAACCCAACACCAACAATCCTACTGTCTCTCCAAATACCGATTCCTCTCCCACCCCCACCGTCCCAACTTCCACCACCACGACAGTTCCCCCAGAACCTCCACTCACCAATCCCCCCCTCCCCCCTCCCCCTCCATCCGTCCCCTACCTAACCCTCCCAGAGGAGCCCCAGCACCTGACCCTGCCGACACACCAGACAACCCACCAACGGTCAACCTTGACCTTCAACTCGTCGACAATGATCCTCTCCCCTCCTCTCTCCCCTCTCCTGACCCCTCACCAGATATATCCCGACCCAAGACTAGAAACATGATACACGTGAAACACTCAAACGGTTCGTCAACGGCCTTCATCGACAACAGACACAGAAGGCCAATAAACTTCCATAAGTCGTAAAATGCTAAAAATCTTACAGTTTAACGTGCGCCGCTATCACAATGGCCGTCATCTGATTGCCACTCTCCTCGAAGAGAAAAAACCCGATGTTGTGATACTTAACATCACATGTATCACCAACGGATACAAAATTAGACATTACGGGTATACATCACGACAGTCTCCAGACAGTAGACACGAGGGAGTCGCCATTCTCATACGCAACACCATCGAACACGAATACCTCGCCATCTCATGGCAATACGAACACTTTCTAGCAGTTAAGATAAACACAATACATGGCTTCATTATCTTCTGCACTACATACTCTCGACCCAACACTACCATTCCACTCCATGATCTCTACACAGTATTCAATCACACACATATCCCAGTCTACCTTCTAGCTAACCTCAACGCCCAACACAGAACCTTCCACCACAGCAGAAACAATTCTCATGGTGATGACTTATTCGCTTTATACTCTTACAAACGTCTTAACTTCCTAGGTCCTTACCTCCACACCGTCTTCACTGGCCCAGGAGGAAAAGGCAGACCTGACCTTGTCTTCTCCAACAGAGCCAGTAATAATCTTCATAATTTCTTGTCTCCAGGACCACTGTGTGGTTCCGAACAAATCTCTATCTTTCTTCATCTCTCGTCTAACCCTATCCTCGTCCCATCACCCTCACACTACCACTACAAAAAAGTAGACTAGGACAACTTCAAAGACACTCTCCAACTGCACTTACACGACAAACTATGAAAATCACCCAATAACACTAATAGACACAGAAATAGAACATATACATGGAACAATCACACAGGCAACTGACGCCTCTATCCCAACATCTTCATTTACCTCAAGATACTCCTTCTTCCTTTCTCCCAAAACAACCAGACTCCTCTCGTGCTACCGTCGACGCTTTGAGCATAACAGACATCGTTTGGGCCTAGTACGGTGGGACCTCACATCCCTACAAAACCACACACTCAACAGCCTTCTAGAAGACCACAATAGACACTGGAAATCTCTCATCACCACAACAGATCAACACCGAATTAAATCTCCTCAAGAGTTTTGGAGCAGAACCCGGAAACTCAAAGGAATACCAAAAACAGACTTCAATCGGCTAAATGACGACAACACTCTACACCCACTCTACCCACAAGACATCGCCAACATTTTTCAAAAACAGTGGGAAGGTATCTTTCACCCTCAACCCCCCACCCCCACCCCCCCCCCACCAACTACCCCCTCACCATCCCCACCCTCTGGCGTACGACCAATCGCTTTCACATGACCACCTTCTCACAACTCCCATAAGAACGAGCGAGGTCAAATTCCTCCTCTTCAAATCGCACAAAGTATTCCCAGGTAACTCAGGCATTGGTTACCAGCTACTTACACATCTCCGTGACAACACTATTAAAGCCATCACCTTCCTCTTCAACGCGGCACTAGCCTCTGGCTATTTTACCGCGGCCTTCAAAACAGCAACAACCACAATGATACCTAAACCCAACAAATCCAATAGGGACCCAGTGAACTACAGACCCATCAGCCTACTTGAGTCCATTGGGAAGACATTTGAAAGAATCTTAAACAACAGACTTAGACAACACCTAACATACAACAACCTACTCTCACACAAACAGTTTGGCTTTCGTCAACATCATACAAGATGAAGTCAACATAATCACTAACTACATTAAAAACAACACGCGGACACACAAAATGACCGCCTTCATCACAAATGATGTTGAAAAAGCCTTTGACACCGTTTGGCACGATGGATTGAGGTACAAACTAAGCACCCAATTTCAACTCCCACGACCCGCCATTAAACTTCTTTCTAACTATCATAGCAACAGAAAAACCCGAATCAAATACAGAAACACTTACTCAAACTACTTCTTCCTCAATGCCGGTGTATCTCAAGGCTCCGTGCTGGCCCCTACTCTTTACACACTCTACTCAAATGATCTTTCCAGTCCTATACACCTGGACTCCATCACTCTCCAATATGCAGATGATATTACTCAACTGATCACAGCCGTAACCCTCACACACTTAATCAGCAGAACCCAACAGGAAATTGACAACGTTTGGCTTTGGGAGTTAAAATGGAGTATTAAATCAAATCCTGCCAAATTCAACATATCTTACTTTAACGTACGTCAGAGATACAACATAAGTAATGTCTACCTACACTCCCGTATACACCGTCATTTAGCCATTCCCATCTCAAACACCAACACTGTCCTGGGCCTAAGTTATGATGTATACCTGAGAATGAACCGATATATTCAGTGTATAGCGGTTATTGCGAGAGCAGAGCTCGAGAAATTGTATAGATTTAGAGAGGTGCAATTCAAAACCAAATTGCACCTCTACAAAGCATTAATACGACCACTTATCATTTATGCCCCTTCAGCTCTCGAACTCGGAGCCAAATCCAACATCCATGCACTCCAAATACGTAATTCAGAACAATGCTCTACGTTGGGCTTTTAACATCAAATGGCACGAGTTCATCAGAAACACAGAACTTCACGAGAGAGTACGAATCCCTCCTCTAAACATCTACTGGAGGAAATTGTTTGAAAGACAAGTAGAGCGATTTCAAATACATCATACTCACTGGATTGATTACTTCAACAATCTCCTGGGAATAGACCACCCAGGTAACATGTTTAATATACAACCTGGACAACATCCAGTGACCATATATTAAAAACTAAAAACCACTATAGATCTTGCTGCTAAGTCCGTGCGGGGAACGCCTTGGTAAAATCAGTGTCCATCTGCCAGAGATAAGATCCATCTCCTCCTATATCCTTATTAAAAAGAAAAAATAAATAGATAAATAGATAAATGAATAAATGAATGAATAAATAGATAAATAAATAAATGAAAAATAAATCTACGAAAAGAATATCAATAAAAAAACAAATAGAAGAAAACAAACTCACCCTCCACTTATTATCTCTGCCCTACTTATTAGATTATTCCTATGCAAGCTGGGTTAAGCCCTGGCTCTTTTCCTCCCTCTAAAATTCACTTCCTCTAACAAATCTTGCTCTTCCCCCCCTTCCTCTCTTTTCCCGCTCTTCCTTGGAAGGGACTTTTCTATCATCATTCCTCATCATCATCACCAAACTAGTATGATTGGAGGGAACCTACAAAATTAAGCAAAGTTCTTTTGCTTCTCTTTACTTTTTCGTGTTGATCCTGGCGTTAGTATTTACTGAAGATTCAGTGTCTTGTATTATGTCATACAGAATCACACAGGTACTATTCAGTTTCTAGGTCCACTGGTTTAACAAAGTTGGAGGAGGAGCAACACTAGAGTTTCTGATGGACGCACTGGTGTAAAACTTGAGTAGGGTAGACCGTAAGCGAGGTACGGCCTCCAGTAGTTTCAGTAAATGATCGTAAGTGTAGGGTAGACCCTCCAGGCCCAACTCAACTGTGTCCCTCACGATGTGGACCCCGCGGGGAGTCGTGAGAAGGGCGCCTGGAACTGCCATGGTGTCATATACAGGAAGACACCAGAAGGACATGAGAAGGAAGAACCTGGAAAATGATAAACTTAGCAACTTCTTAAAGGCGAAGTCTTAATGAATACTGATGTGTGTGTGGTGGTGTTGTGAGGGTGATGGTGATGTGAGGGTGGTGGTGATGTGAGGGTGATGGTGTGGGGACAGACTGAACAGTGGTAGAAGGTGGTTGGCTTACATTGTTTGGAGGTTGAGGAGTGTTGTCTGGTGTGGGACCGGGATGATGATGATGATCATGTTCACAATAATGTACAACTTTCAAGTGGTCCTCATGTTCTTCACGAATGTCACTTGTATTTAGATGTCGAACCCTAAACTTATGTCCTTTAAATGAGCTAAGACTCTATAGGGTCCAGAACATTTTGGGTCAAGTTTACGATCCTCACTTGTAGAGTTAAATTCCTGCACCATTACCAAGAGTCCGGGAGCCACCGTTAATGGTTTGGTCGATTTATTAGCCTGATCCGTGAAGGTTGTAGTGGCTTCAACTAGATTTTCCTTGATCCTTTGATGAATCAATTGAGTCGTGCGATATTTTTCCGCTACAACTGATCTCTGGACCGCTGGACATGAAGGAGGGGACGCTATTATGTCATACCGCAACACTTTATCAAAGCCGTGTAAGGCGTGGAAGGGTTTGTCTCCAATTGACTTATGATATGCAGAGTTTAATGAACATTGGACATCAGACAGGTACTCACTCCATTCATCATGATCAAAATTAATGTTGGTGGGAAGACACTGGAGGATCTTACGGTTCAACCTTTCTGCCAGGCCATTCGAGGCTAAGTGATGAGCCATTATATTACATTTACTTATGTTATACAATTTACAGAGTTCTTCTAATAATGAGTTATTAAATTCCCCACCATTATCTGTGACTAAAATCTTCGGCGCATTATGTCTGTCTAAGATATGTTTTTTGAACGCCTTAGCGACCGTAGCTGCGTCTTTAATTTGAACTGGAACTAATTCACAATATCTCGTGAAGGCATCAGTAATTACTAAGATGTATCTGTAGCCTGCCATGGACCTAGGAAAACCTCCTAATATGTCCATATAAACTCTTTCCCATGGGTATGAAGGTAAAGGATATTTCAACACAGTCTGCGGGGTAGTGGGACTTCCCTTGTGTGTGTTACATGTCTGGCTCCTTAAAATATGATCTGTAATGTTTTTCTGCATCTTGGCCAAAAATACCTCAAACGAGTTTGCTTATAGCATTTGTCTGCACCTGGGTGTGCGGCCTGGGTTGAATCATGTGCTAACTTCAAGAAATCCCGTACTAATGCTGTTGGAATTATTGTTTGTTTAACAACACGGGCGAGCACTCCTAATTTCGCGTCCCTGCACAAGACTCCCTCACTGTGCTAAATACAATTCTCTGACTGGAACAACTGTTTTAGCATCCAAGGAAGATCTTATACCCTCTAGGAATTCTATGACAGGACCCCAGACTGGGTCATCCCGTTGATGCTGTCTCAACCTTTCTACATCAAAATCTACGAGGCTATCACCTACAGTGGCTGCACCCACTCTGCGGGAGAGCGCGTCTGCAACTACATTGGATGAGCCAGAAACAAAACGAAAATCTGGGTCAAGTACTTGTATAATTAGAAACCATTTCTGAAACTTTCCTGTAGGATCTTGTCTTTGAAAAATACCTAACAGTGCTCTGTGATCTGTATAAACTGTAATAGGGTAACCATATATGTATTCCATAAAATGTTTGAGTGCCCAAACAACTGTAAGGCCTTCTAATTCTGTTATTGAGTATTTCGATTCCGTCTTCGAACATGAACGGCTCGCATAGGCTATGGGAAAAAGTCTACCCTTATTTGATTCTTGCATAAGTACATCTACAAGACCCTGTTTACAAGCATCTGTTGTGTGTAAAACGAAGGGTTTCTCAAAGTTGGGAAATCGAAGGATAGGCGCCTCGATCAAGTGTTGCTTGAGTAAGTTAAACGCACTGTCTTGCGCTGTAGACCACTGGAATGTAACTCCCTGTTTCGGAAGTGAAGTAAGGGGGTTTGCGATCTTCGCGAAATTAGCGATAAATCTTCGATGATATTCTTCTAACCCAAGGAAGGATTTGACCTTGTCTGTTGTGGAAGGGACTGGGCATTCTACAACTGTTTTGACTTTATCTGCATTAGGTTGAATACCGTTTTCATCAACGGTGTGACCTACGTAATTAATTCTTGTCTGTAGAAAGGAACATTTGGATAACTTGACTTTTAGGTTCTCATCCTTAAGTCGTAGGAATACTCTCTCAAGACTTTTGAGATGAGAAGCAATATCTGGAGACATGACAATTATACATCTTGGCCCAACATATGATGACAAATGTTAGTCATTAACCTTGAGAAGGTGATCACCGGTGAGGAATGAAGACCGAAGGGCATGATGCATATGAACTGCCAATGACCATCTGGCGTACTGAACACAGTCAGGGGGCGGCTTTCCTCTGACAAGGGAATCTGCCAAAATCCGCTCAATAAATCCAAAGTTGAAAATACCTTATTGTTACCGAGGCTATGAAGAAGCTCTGATACCACTGGTAATGGGAAACCATCTTTCAAAGTGACCTTGTTGTTGAGTTTTCTAAAATCTATGACTGGTCTAAAAGTTCCGTCCTTTTTCGGAACGATCAGATGTGGTGAATTCCATGGTGATCGTGATTCCTCTATGACCTTATCTTTCAACATGTCCTGAACAAGTTTGTTTGCTATGTCTCTGTGCGCGTGTGTGTGGCAATCGATAGGCTGGGACGTCAATGGGACGTGTGTTTTTCTCTAAGTTAATAATGTGAACATCCAAATGAGTTCTACCGAGTGGTTCTCCTGATAAGGCAATAGTAGACCTATACTGGTTAAGTAAGTCTGTTAACTGGTCAACATGTTTGGTTAATCCTACCTTGGATATCATGTCAGGGGTGATGGTGGGGAGCTGACTCAAGCCGTGCACTGCTGAGTCTGGGGTAGGAGGAGTAGGTGGTGGTGGGTTAATGGAATGTGAGACTAGACGGATGTTAAACTCATGCAACTCCTCGTCTTGAATTCCCGACTTCAAAACGGAGAATTCCACAAGCTTGGCCCCTCTACAGAGACGGACAGGAGTGGGGTCCCGTATTGGCAATGTATATGGTGACCTCTCCATCTGCGGTCTCATGAATAGAGGCGTCCATCGATAGTCCTTTGACAGTTAGTGATGAAGGTTCAGCAACTACTCTTAGTGCGAGATCACCCTGACTATGTCTCAGTCCATGATCATTCATCCATGTTCGAGAAAGTGAGAGAGGAACCTTCGTTAATGTGTTACTATGCAGAGTCATGTTGGTTCTCAGTTTACCAGGACAATGATGAGTAGAAAAGTAAAAAGGATGCGTATTGTCTACCGTGAAGCAGGACGTGGGAGCAGATGTATTAATGACTCTGACTGAGTGAGAACTCTTCTCTGACAATGGCAGGAACGTATTATCAACACAAACCACATGATAAATAGGACAGATCTTATGTTGTGCCACACATAGAGTGGCGTCCTAGTAACAAGTTAGCAGGAAACGTTACACCACGAACAATGTAAGGGGTGACGGTCATGACCGGGTCGCCTATGTGAATGTTCATTTTAATAGTGCCCCTTACGTCGAGATTTTCATTTGAGATACTTTGAAGGGATGGGTAAAAGTCCGAGCATTGAACAAGTTGAGTGCGCCCCATTAATGGTTGAATAAAATCATAATGAATGACATCTGCTTCCGCGCCGCTGTCTAGAAAGATTGTGATTGGCTTATCCTGGAAAGAACCCACTAAATCGAAACTTGTAATGTGAGAAAATGGCGAAGAACGAAAACGTCTTAAGAGTTCCTTATGTGATGGAGTCTTGTCATGAGCGAGAGATTGTCATTGTTGATAATGACATGATGAACCTGTGTTAGGTGACGTCTGTCTAGCTAATGCTCGACATTCCGCTGAAGTGTGTCTAGCGTTGCTATGATATGAACACCTGCTTGGTGGTGTTGGGCGCGAGCGGGTGAAGGTCAGCCTGATGTCTGACTGGAGGAAATCATGACTAGGTCGGCAGAATTGTGACGACCGAGGCTGTGATGACATGGGTCGTTGACTGCGTTTGTTGTTCTGGTCGAGGCTCACGTGAGAATGAGTCCCATGTGTAAGGACACACATTCGCTTTATGTCCTGGTTGGCCACACCGGAAGCACGTCACTTTATGTGAGTGTTTGTCATCACTGAATCGCTGTATTTGACCATGAGAAGAATGATTGTGTTGACCACTAGAATGTTACGTCACACTTTGGGAAGCCGACACTCTCCCCAGTGTCTTGGTGTTGGAATATCCACATTTCTTTTGAGTGTAATTCAACACTTTTGTTACCGACCCACAATGATGGGTCGATGTTCTCATTAAGTAACCGTCGTCTTACGTCTGGAGGTCAGGTCCTTGAGAATGAAGGTTATGTGTAATAAACGCATGAGTGTTTGCACATGAGTTTCAGGATTCATCATGGCCGATATCCAGGGTAAGGATTCATAAGCCTGCCTAACTAATCTCATTCTTCCATGTAAGGTACTCCAGTGATCAGGGACTGACGTATCATCCAAGTATGTTGTGTTAAGAGCACGTAAAAGGACGTGTAGTAAACTATCTGAGAATGATTCCTCACAACCTGATGTAAACAACGTTTTAAATTCCTCCCAAGATGTACAGTTTCCAATGTCATCTGAGTCATAGACAACCCTAGCTTAATTGTTAGGCTGGTTGAAATCAATGAGGTTTTTAGCAGCCGATATAAACGCTCTGTCTCCTGAATCACCATTATGTTCAACAATGTCCTCTGCATTTCTGATCCACCGATCAAAATTTGACAGTTTACCATCAAATAACTCGTGTGGTTCCCTAGCTTGTTTTAGTGTTACAACGGTTTTTAGTGAAGGAGTTTTTGTGAGGTGGCGGGGGAGGTGGGTGTGGGTGTGGTAACGTGTGAGAAGGTTTCTGTGGGTCATCTGTGTCACCAGAATCTGTCAAAACAACTTTGTGTGACGTCACCATTTTAGAAGGCTGGTTCCGTTTATAATAAGGGATTCTAGGTAAATTCCTAAGTACATATGAACCTTTACGATTACCGCGTGGAATATCTTCGGACATGTAATACAATCTGACTTAAAGTGTTTAAGTAATAATCCTCTCGAAAAAATCAAAATACAATCAACACTATTGTCCTAATCCAAAATATATAACGTGAATATCATTTAAGAATATTATGATAAAATTAAGGCAATAAAAAGGCTGGCATAACAATATAACATATCAATACAAGATTCTGTATGTGAAAGTAATCATCGCTAAAAACAATAGTACCAATATATGAAAACATAAGAAAGAATATATGCAAGAATAACTAAAAACGTAGATTAATTTGCTAAACTACAAAGATGAATAATCATATTACCCAAAAGTATATATATGTCTATATTTATAGACTAGGAACTAGTAACACACAAAAGGAGCATACCTCACAGAGTGAACCATTTTGACACAGTTCTTATCTGAATGGGAGATTCGCTTACGAAGGCGTCTTGGGTGTAGCGAGGTGGAGATGTGTGCAGAGTAGCGGCTCGCTGGGTGTAGCAAGGTGAAGATGTGTGCAGAGTAGCGGCTCGCTGAGTGTAGCGAGGTGAAGATGTGTGCAGAGTAGCGGCTCGCTGGGTGTAGCGAGGTGGAAACGTGTGCAGAGTAGCGGCTGGCTGGGTGTAGCGAGGTTGAGACGTGTGCAGAGTAGCGGCTGGCTGGGTGTAGCGAGGTGAAGATGTGTGCAGAGTAGCGGCTCGCTGGGTGTAGCGAGGTGAAGATGTGTGCAGAGTAGCGAATCGCTGGGTGTAGCGAGGTGAAGATGTGTGCAGAGTAGCGGCTGGCTGGGTGTAGCGAGGTGGAGATGTGTGCAGAGTAGAGGCTCGCTGGGTGTACGAGGTGGAGACGTGTGCAGAGTAGCGGCTGGCTGGGTGTAGCGAGGTGGAGACGAGTGCAGAGTAGAGGCTGGCTGGGTGCAGCGAGGTGGAGACGTGTGCAGAGTAGCGGCTCGCTGGGTGTAGCGAGGTGAAGATGTGTGCAGAGTAGCGGCTGGCTGGGTGTAGCGAGGTTGAGACGTGTGCAGAGTAGCGGCTCGCTGGGTGTAGCGAGGTGGAGACGTGTGCAGAGTAGCGGTTGGCTGGGTGTAGCGAGGTGGAGACGTGTGCAGAGTAGCGGCTGGCTGGGTGTAGCGAGGTGGAGACGTGTGCAGAGTAGCGGCTGGCTGGGTGTAGCGAGGTGGAGACGTGTGCAGAGTAGCGGTTCGCTGGGTGTAGCGAGGTGAAGATGTGTGCAGAGTAGCGACTCGCTGGGTGTAGCGAGGTGAAGATGTGTGCAGAGTAGCGGCTGGCTGGGTGTAGCGAGGTGAAGACGTGTGCAGAGTAGCGGTTCGCTGAGTGTAGCGAGGTGAAGATGTGTGCAGAGTAGAGGCTCGCTGGGTGTAGCGAGGTGAAGATGTGTGCAGAGTAGCGGCTCGCTGGGTGTAGCGAGGTGAAGAAGTGTGCAGAGTAGCGACTCGCTAGCAGGAAAGTTGAGTGAGCGATAAGGGCTGGACCACGCGATGCTGACGTCTGGGATGTCGCCACGGCTGATGATGACGCGTCTCTGGAGCGGTTGACAAGATGACCTCCACGTTGGTGTTGGCAGGATGGCTGACCTTGCTTGACACGTCTGGATGTGATGACAACACTGCACGGCGGTGGCGCTGTCTTGATGTCCTTGCAAGCGACACAGTGTCAGCAATGCAATAAAGGCGTATCTTCAATGCATTGAGGTACGGGTGATGGAGCACGTAGCCGGCCGTGGGTTCCGCCCTTAACGTCCACAGGAGGGAGCACCAGGACTGTGTCAGGTAGGCTTGTATGACTGCTGGCAACACCAGACGTAGAAATATGAAGTAGATGTGACGGTCGTGTGTGGTCACGTGGGTTCTTACGTCACTGCCACCATTTGTAAGGTTGAGTTGAGAGGAAGGAAATCAGGTCTTCTTCGTCTGTGGTACTCAATGAAGATCAGGCGGCCTTTGTAGATTTATTACAACAAAACGTGTACGTCCATCTGTAGTACTCTGGGCTATAGTCTTATGACACACTACGACACACTCTAGTGAACAGTGTGACGATGCTGGCCAGTGTGTCCCCTCAGGTCACACTGGCAGGGGTTATATGGGAGTCCGTCAACACCCATTCAACAACGTGTTCAAATAACAGATCAGCTCTTACGTGTTCAAACATCCTGATTAACAGTCTTACACCGTCACTGTACACGTCAGTCACCATACATTACTGGTTGTCTGGTACAACATACAGGTGGCTCCGTCACTGTAGACGTCAGACACCATACATTACTGGTTGTCTGGTACAACATACAGGTGGCTCCGTCACTGTAGACGTCAGACACCATACATTACTGGTTGTCTGGTACAACATACAGGTGGCTCCGTCACTGTAGACGTCAGTCACCATACATTACTGGTTGTCTGGTACAACATACAGGTGGCTCCCTCACTGTAGACGTCAGTCACCATACATTACTGGTTGTCTGGTACAACATACAGGTGGCTCCGTCACTGTAGACGTCAGTCACCATACATTACTGGTTGTCTGGTACAACATACAGGTGGCTCCCTCACTGTAGACGTCAGTCACCATACATTACCGTTTGTCTGGTACAACATACAGGTGGCTCCGTCACTGTAAACACTGTGGAATCTTTAGGTTTAACCATAAACCTTAACTAAAGCAATATGGCAACATGAACAAATTTTACGACTGAAATATCAGAGACGATCGAAATTAAGGGTGAATGAGAGCGATATAAACACTCAGTTTAAAAGAACAAAGTATGAATGGCAGCCAGGGAATAAGAGGCCGCCCAGCTAAATTTAAAAGTTCGCGTTCAGTGGCAGAGTTAAATTAATTGTACAAACTCCCATTGCTCTGGTGGAATTTAAAGGTCATGTGTACCTCTACAGTCAGAATTTAAAGGTTCATATTAAAGTGCAGAATTCCAAGAATATCGTTAAAATAATTCACTTTAAATTCTTTAGTTATGTGAAGCATTTCATACAACAGCTGCAATATGACGGTGTGTAAAAGTTCACTATTGCATGGTAGTATTAAAGTGTTTAATTGACGAGGTTGATTAACCTAACCTAACCTAACCTAACCTAATGACGTGTGTAAAAGGACTTTGTTGATATAATGCAGCTGGAAGATTTACGTTCAAATGATCATGTTTAAATGTTCGTTAATGAATGAGGGAGTTAAATGGATGAATTTTAAGTTCGCGTTTCATGGAGTCATTTTGACACAATTTGTTAAAATGTCAGAGTTTAAATGATCATATGCACAAGGTTGGCCAGATGGTGGGAGTGTGTAGACACAGCCATAATCATCCGATGATTGCATTTAGAAACTGACAGATGTAATATAGCAAGAAATATGAACAAAACAGTGAGTTGGTGACATGTTTCATATATTTGTAATACAACTCTGAAGATAGTTCGTAGATCCTTAAGAGGAATGAATGGTGGATAAATGGTGAGAAAATGTGCAGAAACAGGGCTAAGTATTTCAGTCCAAACTAGAATTCTTTTGTTCACTTCTTCGACATTGATCTCAGGACATTTCAATGGCTGAGATTTACATGATACAGAAAATCTTCAAACAAGGACGATAGACAGATAGATAGATGGTTGAATGAATAGGTAAACTGATAGATGTAGGTGCAATCAGAGTCGCCTATGATTTCGTACACAGCGAATGAGATGATAGATAGGCGAGGCTATAACCATCGTCTATGATTATTGTAAATGACTAATAATGATTAATCTTTATTGTTTTTGTGCGACTGCTGTTAGCCTTTGAAGGTTAATGTTCCCTCAAAGTTGCCCGGACCCTACCACTAGGAGGTCAGCAGTTCGACTTAGGGTCCATTTGTGCCATGTTTATGGCACCCAACACAATGGATGTATTTTTCTTATTTTTTTTTTCCTTCCCAGTAGATGGGACTGATAAATGGTAGGAACTTTTCCTAACGATTTGATCCTTTATGGTAACCGCTTCATTCGTACAATAGTTTGACAATGATTTGCAACTGAATGAGAACTTTTGCCATAGGAAATGTCTTCTGAGGACCGGGTATAAAAGGGTCGACTGCTGGAGGAGGAGCAGCTTCTCCAATCTCAACGACGGGAACTTAAGGTTCAAGGAATTTCATGGATGAATGTTGGTGGTGTGGACTTTAATCTTCAACACGGCAGCTTCAGCTTTAGGGTCGGCTGCTGCTGCAGATGCTGCTGATCCTCCAGTCGCAGTGACGGACACATCAGGGTCTTCATCGACGACCAGTACGAGTACGTCGGGATCCACCAAGCCTGATTCATCCCCATAGAAGTAGGGGATCAAGGTCACCAATTCAGTGGTAGGCATCACTTTGCCCCGTTGTTTGGTGGGAGCCAAAGAAACATTGATGGGGATGGCGGCTGCTCCTGTGTCAACTACACCAGTTTCCTCGCTGGGTCCGCCTTTGCACAGGTCATCATCATCTTGATGCCGAGTCTGGATCTTCACCACTACTCTCTCGTGCACGGGTTCGATATCCAGACGTGATCTCTTCCTGGAAGGCCTTTGGCATTCTGGAAGGCACCGCTTTCCTCCCTGGGCCAGGCCCTCACTGCCGGACAACCAGGCAATTCTGGTGTAGGCGTACTCCTGGTGGCGGCCGTTGCGTCCTCCAAGTCTGCGATCTGCCTTGATGCCCCACCGTCCCAGTGTTCTGCCGACGTTCAGGACGGCAGCTTTCTCGTACCCGAACCCTTCGCAGAATTCACAGTATCGCAAATATAGCTCAGTTCGGCTTATACAATCTTTAACAGCCCCGGTTTGCTGGATGTGAGCCTCGAAAAATTCAAGGAAGGATTCCTTGCCAGGGTACCGATGGGCAGCGCGGACGTGAGTCATTTCTGCGATCTGGTGAGATGAGTGATTTACTTGACGAAGTAAACTTTCATAGACCAGCACTTGCAAAAATATAGTGAAGCCACACAAAAATATAGTAGACTAGCGTTTCCTCATTGATTTAATATCCTAGATGATAGATTAACAGAGTGAAGTTGAAGAACTAGTGTAGTGAAGATGAAACACCAATATAGTGAAGATGGCAGGTTACGGTAGAGGGTGTACACTGGGCAGAATTACCTCTAGTGGAGAGTGTAATGTAGCTTGTAGTGGAAATATAATGGTGTGTGTGTGTGTGTGTGTGTGTGTGTGTGTGTGTGTGTGTGTGTGTGTGTGTGTGTGTGTGTGGTGTGTGTGTGTGTTACGTAGTGATACAAAGACTATATAAGAAAAACAGGAAAGCAGGAGTAATCTCGCGTGAGCAATGGCTGCTTAATTGTGCGCGTTGTCAACAGCTGGTGGTACTAATTACCCTTGCGCTGTCTGGCTGTCTGTTTGTTGACGAAAACCTTACAGCGAGTTTTCATTTTAAAAAAAGAAAAAAGAAAATAATCCAAAACTTGTTTTTTCATGTTTTTCCCAAGGATAAAGTATTGTACGCACGACTTCAGACTACTATGAGCAATAACATATATAGGTAACATTAAACACAATGTTAGGGACCAAATCAACTGGACGGTTTCATCAACAATCATGCCATATCAACCAGGACATATTTCATTCTTTAACATTAAAGCAACATATTTACATACATATCCTGTAATTGGTCCACGTAAGCCTAATGATCCTGATGAAGTAATTATGCAGATAAGAGATGATGGGAAATACTCTAACAATAATGAGCTTGAAAACAAAGTTAACTAGCATAAGTGACTCGTCAATAAGTAAGCTCAAGAATATTTTTTTCTTTAATTACAAAACTGTAGGTATTGGGGAAATATGGTATGTACTTCTTGATATCTAAAAAATTCGCCTTTGTCTTTGTTGAGTTTGTAGAAAAATGTGGTTGTTTGTTATCTACTTGTCTTAGATTTATCCCATCCTACGTTTATATTTATGAATGTCTTACCAATTCTATCACAGCAATACCCCTTACCTTTCTTTGTCCTGTGGAAATGTGTGTAAAATGTGATGTGTGGGAGTAGTTTTCCTCCTCTTACATATCACACATAGATAACATCTTTTTCTGCTCATAATCATATATCTGATTAATCTCATGTGAGTTCTAAGTACCGAATCACAGACACCATTATCTCTCACCGTCATGTTCACTACAGAGAGAGACACCATTATCTCTCACCGTCATGTTCACTATAGAGGGAGACACCATTATCTCTCACCATCATGTTCACTACAGAGGGAGACACCATTATCTCTCACCATCATGTTCACTACAGAGGGAGACACCATTATCTCTCACCATCATGTTCAATACAGAGGGAGACACCATTATCTCTCACCATCATGTTCACTACAGAGGGAGACACCATTATCTCTCAATATCATGTTCACTACAGAGGGAGACACCATTATCTCTCACCATCATTAAGTTCTGGCCTGCAAGTAACAGAGATCTGCTACTCAGGACCACCTGGCCATTGTTTGTTTGTGCCAACATTTCCATCTATCGATCGCCAATATACCCAGTCTGTCCCATCTATCGATTACTATAACCAATCTGTCCCATCTATTTATTTTCATTATACACTGTCTGTCCCATCTATCGATCTTCACTATACCCTGTCTGCCACCATCTATCGATCTTCACTATACCCTGTCTGTCCCATCTATCGATCTTCACGATACCTTGTCTGTCCTATCTATCGATCTTCACTATACCCAGCCTGTCCCATCTATGGATCTTCTCTATACCCTGTCTGTCCCATCTATCAATCTTCACTATACCCTGTCTGTCCCACCAATCAATTCATTATAATGTGTGTCCCGTGTACACATCTTCACTATAACCTCTGTCCCATATATGGATCTTCACTATACCCAGCACCCAGCCTGTCCCATCTTCAATCATAAAATACACAAAGAATTATAATCTTAATATCAGTGATGGTTTATAGAAATTAGATAACTTTATTGTTGATAGAATATGTAAAATGACAAGTTTATGAACTTTCGCTCTCTATCTTGGACAATCTCAGGTTTACCAAATGGCGTCCTAGCTTGGTCTCCTCGATGTATATCAACTGACTGTTATATCTCTCTCTTGTGTCTCCCCTGATGATGTGATTATGACACGAAAGTGCACTTGGGAACTTAATGGGGTTCATTTTCCCCGTGGACTCATATTAATATCTTGAACACGCGGAAAATTGTGGTCCTTCCCAGTTTATATTTCGCGATTGTTCAAAAAAGAAAACTAGCAAGGTTAGCGGTTCCTGGCGTGAGAAGTGGTCGCCACTTTCAAGGAGAGAGTTCTATCGTATCTTTGGGGGAGATGGCTACCGTGACTGCTGATTTAGGCTTCGTGGTGTTCCAATCTGATTTAATATAAATCACTTTTTAAACAAAAACTTTCGTTAGCTATAAAAACGGCCTGAAGTATTTCCTGCAAATTTGGTATTTGTTTTTAGGGAAATAGATTTGCATACAAGCCTTAGGATAAGAAATATTTCTAATGATGAATAAAAATCCTATGTTAGAATTTTTAATGGCATCATCTGCACATCTTCACTATACCATCTGTCCCATCTATGGATCTTCACTATACCCAGCCTGTCCCATCTATCAATCTTCACTATACCCTGTCTGTCCCATCTATGGATCTTCACTATACCCTGTCTGTCCCATCTACGAATCTTCACTGTACCCTGTCATTCCCATGTATGCATCTTCACTACACCCTGTCTCTCCCATCTATGGATATTCACTATACCCTGTCTGTCCCATCTATCAATCTTCACTGTACCCAGTCTGTCCCATCTATGGATGTTCACTATACCCTGTCTGTCCCACCTATCGATCTTCACTATATCCAGTCTGTCCCATCCACCTGTACCCCTGGTCACCATGTAACAACCATTAACCCACCTACAATATTTTAGATGGTCTCTGCATTCAAAATCGCCGAAGTCGACATGCTTTTGTTTGTATAAAGTCGACTATGCTTTTATTTCTATGTAGGATATTAGAGCATGGGGGTACCTTACTATATTTTTCCATATCAATATAGACTCACTATATTTGTGGACGTACAAGGATAACCGAGGTTACTTCGTAAAGTGCACAACGTAATCATAGTATCTTCAACATGGAAGTTTTTGCAAAAAGCTCAGTTGTGGAGGTGGTCGAGCAGCAGCAGGTGCTCTGGGTCGCCCTCCTTGACCAGGCCTACCTGCCTTTCCACGATGAGGAGGATTTGCTGGACCGTCCACCACACGAGACCCGACTCCCACATATAGATGAGTTGGGCTGCGATGATGACGACATACATGTCATCGTGCCCACCAACGACCAGTTGCAAGGGGTTCTCAAAACCGTCCTGCAGCGGTATACCATCAGGGTCGTCAACGTTCCATACAAAATCTCAAGGTCGAACGTCTGGGAATTCTTCAAGCAGTTCGGCGACATCGTTCGCTTCGACATGCAGTCCTACACGACCTACGAGAACCACCGCGGGATTGCCGTCATCCAGTACTCCTGCTATGCCTCCTACAAGAAGGCACTTCTGGCCGATGTGACGCCACTCTCCGTCAACGGTCGCTGTGCAAAAGTGAAACCTCACCGTCCCACTGATGCTGACCAAGTGACCTCGCCCACTCAAGTGGCACTGCAGCCCACACTCCCTACCAGACCCACCATCCATGAGGAAATGCAGCCTACCACACTTGTCAGGCCCACCTTCAGGGAGACATGGCAGGTCTCAAGACCTGTCAGGCCCACCATTCAAGACCGACTTGGTCCCCCAACACACGTCAGGCCCACCATTCAAGACCGACTTGGTCCCCCAACACATGTCAGGCCCAGCGTTCTAGACCGACTGGGACCAATAACACATGACATGTCCTACGTTACAGACCGACTGCACTCCGCACCTCGTACGGGCGTTAAAAGGCGTGTCGAGATGACACACGTTCCCCGTGCCAAAAGATTCAGTTGGTGAGGAACCTGAGTTCTTTCTTCCTGCTGGTGCTGCAGGAGAACACGGCCCTAGAGTGGACACTGGAGGTGTGTTTGTGTTTGTGTTTGGGTTATCACTAAGGAACCAACACCAAGACAACTTTAGTTTCGCCTCGCCAAGGATTACGTTAATCTGGCGGAAGTCTGGCTTTCTCCCAGTAGTGGATGACACATAATATCTACATAGGGACGTTGAAAAACAAAGAAAAAAAATGGGAACATTATCCCGCCCAAAAAAAAATACATAAATTTACGGGGATGATTTCATTCATCTTCAAAGAAAAAATGAAACTCTTCCGACGCTACCGTGCCTTCCATGAAGCAACCCTCAAAGAAATCACTTTCTACACAATGCGCAAGGATTCGGTTAGCCAATCTTCATATGGCTGGGGCTATTCTTCCCTCTGATTGATTCATTTTTCAAGATTAAGGAAAGTTATAATAAAAATATTGTATTGAGTTTCTCCGTTGGCGTCAGGGTAAACACCCATCCCCCCCGAAGCTTGGTTACCTTTCCGTGGTGGGGGGGACTTCATGGATTGGGCAGTAGCAACCATCGTTGGTTGCTTCTGTTCAATCCATGAACGAAAAACCAAGCATCTTGAACGTAATTGTCGTAGAAATTCACTTGGTTTCAAAACTGACGCGAAAGTGGTTGTCTCAATTTTGTCAGAAATGTTTGTGCGTTTCGGCCTGATGGCGGGAGTCGGTTTGGCGCTGTGGTCATGAGGGAATACGAGGAAGATTGGCAACCGTCCCAGAAGTAGCTACAGTGAGGCCCAGCAGCTGTCCCTAATACTGTGGAAGGCACTCATGTAAGGTGTGCAGTGAGGCACAGCAGTAACAAGGGAAACGGACAACCAAAACAGCAATCTTGATCATCAGGAGGCTATCCAATGCTCAGAGTAGATAAGGACGATTATTGTATGGCTTCGCTCAGAGGATGAAAATCTTAGCCGTGAAAATCAACACGTAAAATAACTAGTAGTTAGTGGTAGTGAAGTGGAATTACCGCATTTCTGTGGTCTTAATAGTAAAACGAAACTTTTCGTTTTCTCCATCAATCTAGAGGTGTTGTAGACCACCATCCTTAAGGTTGTAAGGTAATGGTAACTACAAGGTTATGACCTCAGCAAATTTGTGATGGAAAGTGCAGGAAATGTGATAATATATATGATATAAATTATACAGTTGTATAATAAATGTGTATTAGAGTTCTGTCTTCTCTTTGCCCGTTCATTAATTCAAATACAGGTAAGTTTTCTCTCTAACGAGGTGGGATAAGCTACGTGCACTCGGCTTATGAATGTGGTGACTTTCCCTTCATTACCACAATGGTGTGCTGAACTGAAGATGTAGAATTCCGTAGACGAAACTAAGATAGGAAATCAATCTACATCAAAAATTGAACGTATGAATCTTTAGATGGACATAAACAACGGACAGAGGAGCACACTGGAGCAAATGAATTCAATATCACCACTTAAAGTAGGCCTTTCAAGTAGTTGTGGCTTTAAAGCAAACTTTTTCTAGCCAAGGTTTAGTTAGCACCTAAACAAACCCCCACGACCTTACCTTAAGAAATATTTTCAGAAGGTACTGTCTGAACATATTTCTAAGATAAGGTGATTTAGGTTTGGTTTAGATGCTACCCTAACCTAGGCTAGAAAAAGTTTCCTTTGCTTCAGAGCCCCAACTACGTAGACGGGCTACTGTTGATATTAAACAGTAACAGAAAGGTGATAAAACTGAGATGAAATGAATAAAAATATAGAATGAGTCAGTTGAAAGTTGAAGTATTTGCTAAATACAATTTTTGACAGATCCAAATGCATCCTAAAGTTAGTCACTTAAAACACAATACTGAATATTGTTTTAATTGTTGGAACTAGTTACAGGAAGTAAAAATATCAAGCTTAAAGGGATGCCATTACAATAACTTTATATACCTGTATAGGATCCCTTAAACTTCTTTTACCTAAAGCTGAATGGATTTAAGTCGTTTAATCTGCTCTCTGAATTTGTTTCTCAGTCTAGTAATCATCTTTGGAGATTACCTCAGGAAGTACTCCATTTAATGTCTTCCTTTTGAAATTAGTTGACGATCACAGCAGTACAATATCCAAGCTGGGATGGATATGTTTTGGGACGGCGAGAGATTAGGTTATGCAAGAATGTTAGAAATGGCTTCCATCAGTTTCTGCCTTATCTACTCTAAAACTTTTGGGTTATTAGAACTTAGAGATTTATGAGTAGATAATACAATGTAGTTATCTTGGCAAGATATCCAACACGAGATTATAGTCATAATAACAATATAGTCACAAGGCCAATATATAGTCACCGGAATATTATATTCATCATGATAATGTATCACTTATGACAAAATATGCATGATTAAAAAATGACAATATAGCACCTATAAAAAATATCACATTGCTAATATAGCCAAGGTGACGATATATACACGATAGTACTGTAACGAAAATAAGAAGATAGCCAAAATGACAATATGTTCATAATGACGGTTCTGCCACTATGTATATATATTCTCCATGACACTATAGCTACACTGAAAGTAAAGCTATCTTCACAAAAGCGTAAAATTGAAAATACAGCAAACGACAATATAGCCACCATGACAATACTGCCATCTTGACAATAAAGTCACGATATAAATCAATCGCCAGGACATTAGAAACGCGTTGAGAGTAATTTACAGACTTTATAGATGTCATGGAAATATTGCCCCCATGTCAATATATTTGCTATGACAATTTAGCCATTATGATAATACAGTCACGTCGACAATGTATTCACTATGACAATAAAACTACCATGATCATATAACTGATATGACAATATAATCAAAGGAAAAATATAGAAACATTCAACTTATATTCACAAAGGCAATATAACCATCTGACAATATAGATAGTGTAAATAAATAGTCGTTTTCGTATCATAGGAAACATATAGACTCCAGGACAATATAATCTCTGTGAAAGAACAGTGACTCAGACAGGATTTATCATTATAATATAGTCATAACTTTATAGCTGTCATGTAATTGTAGTCACCATGACAAAATTATCACAATGAAATAAAACGGTATTACAATATAGATACCATAATCATACACCAATCATGATTATATAATCAGCAGGTTGACATAAACAATATCACAGTGTAAAAACCATGACAGTATAAGTGACATGATGAGATGATATTCATTCACTTACACTTACAATACCAATTAAGCCGCCATGAAAATATTATTATCATGATAATATAATCACAACAATATTGTAGCCAATAACAAAATATATCCCAAACGACAAAATTAACCATAGCAATATAACCATCAAGTTGATATAGCGACCAAGATAATGTAGCCAGGACGGCATTATATTGAAAATAACAATACAGCCACCATGCCAATGTCTTCACCATGACAATGTAGCTACCATGAAAATATAGTAACCTTGACTATGTAGTTACCATGATAAAATATTTTAATTGAAAAATATCCACAACAAGAGTTCAGCTGCCAAGACACTATATCTCCAAAATGTTATTATTGCCATCATGACAATATACCGCCATAAAAGAAATATATATACCCACTACTCGACTATATAGCTATTCTGACAATATTGCTAACATGAAAACACAGTCACCTCCTTGTTATGTAACAAAAATGGCAAATAGCCATCATGGCAATATAGTGACCTAACAATACAGCCACCATGGCAATATAGTGACCTAACAATACAGCCACCATGGCAATATAGTGACCTAACAATACAGCCACCATGGCAATATAGTGACCTAACAATACAGCCACCATGGCAATATAGTTACCATAACAATGTGATCGTAATGGCAATATAGCCAACATGACTATATAGTCACGATGACAATACAACCACCGTGACAATACAGATAACATGACAGTACCGTCTCTAAGACATTATTGCCATCAATTCAACAAATCAAATGACAATATAAATATTATGGCAACACAGTCACCATGACATTATACTCAGAAATGCATTATAATCGCCATAATAAAATCATCCTACCATGAAAATATAGCCACCTTACCATTTTGGTTTCCATTACAATGTAGCCACAGTAATAAAAGATTTACCAAGACAGTACTGAAACCACAACAATATAGCATATCATGGCAATGTAGTCACCTGATAATTTAATCAAAATGACAATTTATCTTCTATAATGGCATATCCTCAAGGGCAATATCAACACCATTAAAAAAGCTTCTATGAAAATACAGTCACTATGACATTATAAATATCATGATAGAAAATCACCATGACAATATAGTTATCATGGCAATATAGCCACTATGACATTATAGATATCATGATAGAAAATCACCATGACAATATAGTTATCATGGCAATATAGCCACTATGACATTATAGATATCATGATAGAAAATCACCATGACAATATAGTTATCATGGCAATATAGCCACTATGACATTATAGTCATAATGACAATATAGTTGCTGTGACAATATTGTCATCATGATGATATGATTATCATGATGATATATCGATTATGACAAATTATACAAGAGTTAAATAATGACAATATATCACCTATAGATAAAGATCATCTTGCCAATATAGCTAAAGTGACGATATATACATCATAGCAATGTAACTAAAATGAAAAGATAGCCAAAATAACGGATTGTTCATAATGACAATACTGCCACTATGAAAATATGTTCCCCAACAGCCACTATGAAAATATGTTCCCCAACAGCCACTATGAAAATATGTTCCCCAACTGCCACTATGAAAATATGTTCCCCAACTGCCACTATGAAAATATGTTCCCCATGACACTATAGCTACACTGACAATAAAGCCATATTCACATAAGAGTAACATTGAAAATACAGCTACATTGTCATGGTGACGATATTGGCATGGTGGCTCTATTGTTATTTTCAATATAATGCCATCCTAACTACATTATCTTGTTCGCTATAATTACTTGCTGGCTATATTGCTATGGTTGATTTTGTCGTTGGGAATATATCATGTCATTAACTACAATTTTGTTTTAATCGTATGATCATAATAATAATATTATCATCGCGGCTTATTTGGTAATGTGAGTGCAAGTGTATGGATGTCTTATCATTGTAAGACTCACGCACACTTCCATTAATTTTTCATTAGATATTTGTTATTATCATTTTACTGTGAGTTACATAGAGTTAGATGCATGTTGCCACGGGCTCACTGTTCCCACGGGCTACTGTTAATCAGGATGTTTGAACACGTAAGAGCTGATCTGTTATTTGAACATGTTGTTGAATGGGTGTTGACGGACTCCCATATAACCCCTGCCAGTGTGACCTGAGGGGACACACTGGCCATCATCGTCACACTGTTCACTAGAGTGTGTCGTAGTGTGTCATAAGACTATAGCCCAGAGTACTACAGATGGACGTACACGTTTTGTTGTAATAAATCTACAAAGGCCGCCTGATCTTCATTGAGTACCACAGACGAAGAAGACCTGATTTCCTTCCTCTCAACTCAACCTTACAAATGGTGGCAGTGACGTAAGAACCCACGTGACCACACACGACCGTCACATCTACTTCATATTTCTACCTCTGGTGTTGGCAGCAGTCATACAAGCCTACCTGACACAGTCCTGGTGCTCCCTCCTGTGGACGTTAAGGGCGGAACCCACGGCCGGCTACGTGCTCCATCACCCGTTCCTCAGTGCATTGAAGATACGCCTTTATTGCATTGCTGACACTGTGTCGCTTGCAAGGGCATCAAGACAGCGCCACCGCCGTGCAGTGTTGTCATCACATCCAGACGTGTCAAGCAAGGTCAGCCATCCTGCCAACACCAACGTGGAGGTCATCTTGTCAACCGCTCCAGAGACGCGTCATCATCAGCCGTGGCGACATCCCAGACGTCAGCATCGCGTGGTCCAGCCCTTGTCGCTCACTCAACTTTCCTGCTAGCGAGTCGCTACTCTGCACACGTCTTCACCTCGCTACACCCAGCGCGCCGCTACTCTGCACACATCTTCATCTCGTTACACCCAGCGAGTCGCTACTCGGCACACATCTTCACCTCGCTACACCCAGCGAGTCGCTTCTCTGCACACATCTTCACCTCGCTACACCCAGCGAGCCGCTACTCTGCACACGTCTTCACCTCGCTACAACCAGCGAACCGCTACTCTGCACACATCTTCACCGCGCTACACCAAGATGTTTTCGTAAGCGAATCTTACATTAAGATAAGACCTATGTCAAAATGGTTCACTCTGTGAGGTATGCTCCTTTTGTGTGTTACTAGTTCCTAGTCTATAAATATAGACATATATATACTTTTGGGTAATATGATTATTCATCTTTGTAGTTTAACAAATCAATCTAAGGTTTCAGTTATTCTTGCATATATTCTTTATTATGTTTTCATACATTGGTATTATTGTTTTTGGTGATGATTGCTTTCATATACAGAGTCTTATATTGATATGTTATACTGTTATGCCAGCGTTTTTATTGCCTTTATTTCATTACAGTATTTTCAAATAATATTCATGTTATGTATTTTGGATTAGGACAATAGTGTTCATTGTATTTCAAATTTTTTTAGGGGGATTATTACTTAAACACTTTAAGTAAGGCTGTATTACATGTCCGAAGATATTCCACGCGGTAATCGTAAAGGTTCAAATGTACTTAGGAATTTACCTAGAATCCCTTATTATAAACGGAACCAGCCTTCTAAAATGGTGACGTCACACAAAGTTGTTTTGACAGATTCTGGTGACACAGATGACCCACAGAAACCTTCTCACACGTTACCACACCCACACCCACCTCCCCCTCCACATCACAAAAACTCCTTCACTAAAAACCGTTGTAACACTAAAACAAGCTAGGGAACCACACGAGTTATTTGATGGTAAACTGTCAAATTTTGATCGGTGGATTAGAAATGCAGAGGACATTGTTGAACATAATGGTGATTCAGGAGACAGAGCGCTTATATCGGCTGCTAAAAACCTCATTGATTTCCACCAGCCTAACAATTAAGCTAGGGTTGTCTATGACTCAGATGACATTGGAAACTGTACATCTTGGGAGGAATTTAAAACGTTGTTTACATCAGGTTGTGAGGAATCATTCTCAGATAGTTTACTACACGTCCTTTTACGTGCTCTTAACACAACATACTTGGATGATACGTCAGTCCCTGATCACTGGAGTACCTTACATGGAAGAATGAGATTAGTTAGGCAGGCTTATGAATCCTTACCCTGGATATCGGCCATGATGAATCCTGAAACTCATGTGCAAACATTCATGCGTTTATTACACATAACCTTCATTCTCAAGGACCTGACCTCCAGACGTAAGACGACGGTTACTTAATGAGAACATCGACCCATCATTGTGGGTCAGTAACAAAAGTGTTGAATTACACTCAAAAGAAAGGTGGATATTCCAACACCAAGACACTGGGGAGAGTGTCGGCTTCCCAAAGTCTGACGTAACATTCTAGTGGTCAACACAATCATTCTTCTCATGGTCAAATACAGCGATTCAATGATGACAAACACTCACATAAAGTGACGTGCTTCCGGTGTGGCCAACCAGGACATAAAGCGAATGTGTGTCCTTACACATGGGACTCATTCTCACGTGAGCCTCGACCAGAACAACAAACGCAGTCAACGACCCATGTCATCACAGCCTCGGTCGTCACAATTCTGCCGACCTAGTCATGATTTCCTCCAGTCAGACATCAGGCTGACCTTCACCCGCTCGCGCCCAACAACACCAGACATGTGTTCATATAAGAACACTAGACACACTTCAGCCCAGCCTCAGCAAGACACACTTCAGCCCAGCCTCAGCTAGACACACTTCAGCCCAGCCTCAGCTAGACAAACTTCAGCCCAGCCTCAGCTAGACACACACTTCAGCCCAGCCTCAACTAGACACACTTCAGCCCAGCCTCAGCTAGACACACTTCAGCCCAGCCTCAGCTAGACACACTTCAGCCCAGCCTCAGCTAGACACACTTCAGCCCAGCCTCAGCTAGACACACTTCACTTCAGCCCAGCCTCAGCTAGACAGACATCATCTAACACAGGTTCATCATGTCATTATCAACAATGACAATCTCTCGCTCATGACAAGACTCCATCACATAAGGAACTCTTAAGACATTTTTGTTCTTCGCCATTTTCTCACATTACAAGTTTCGATTTAGTGGGTTCTTTCCAGGATAAGCCAATCACAATCTTTCTAGACAGCGGCACGGAAGCAGATGTCATTCATTATGATTTTATTCAACCATTAATGGGGCGCACTCAACTTGTTCAATGCTCGGACTTTTACCCATCCCTTCAAAGTATCTCAAATGAAAATCTCGACGTAAGGGGCACTATTAAAATGAACATTCGCATATGCGACTTGGTCATGACCGTCACCCCTTACATTGTTCCTGGTGTAACGTTTCCTGCTAACTTGTTACTAGGACGCCACTCTATGTGTGGCACAACATAAGATCTGTCCTATTTATCATGTGGTTTGTGTTGACAATACGTTCCTGCCATTGTCAGAGATGAGTTCTCACTCAGTCAGAGTCATTAATACATGTGCTCCCACGTCCTGCTTCACGGTAGACAATACGCATCCTTTTTACTTTTCTACTCATCATTGCCCTGGTAAACTGAAAACAAACATGACTCTGCATAGTAACACATTAACGAAGGTTCCTCTCTCACTTTCTCGAACATGGATGAATGATCATGAACTTAGACATAGTCAGGGTGATCTCGCACTAAGAGTAGTTGCTGAACCTTCATCACTAACTGTCAAAGGACTATTGATGGATGCCTCTATTCATGAGACCCCAGATGGAGAGGTCACCATATACATTGCCAATACGGGACCCCACTCCTGTCCGTCTCCGTAGAGGGGCCAAGCTTGTGGAATTCTCGGTTTTGAAGTCCGGAATTCAAGACGAGGAGTTGCATGAGTTTAATATCCGTCTAGTCTCACATTCCATTAACCCACCACCACCTACTCCTCCTACCCCTGACTCAGCAGTGCACGGCTTGAGTCAGCTCCCCACCATCACCCCTGACATGATATCCAAGGTAGGATTAACCAAACATGTTGACCAGTTAACAGACTTACTTAACCAGTATAGGTCTACTATTGCCTTATCAGGAGAACCACTCGGTAGAACTCATTTGGATGTTCACATTATTAAGTTAGAGAAAAACACACTAGTCCCATCTACGTCCCAGCCAATCAATTGCCACACACACGCACACAGAGACACATCAAACAAACTTGTTCAGGACATGTTGAAAGATGAAGTCATAGAGGAATCACGATCACCATGGAATTTACCACTTCTGATCGTTCCGAAAAAGGACGGAACTTTTAGACCAGTCATAGATTTTAGAAAACTCAACAACAAGGTCACTTTGAAAGATCGTTTCCCATTACCAGTGGTATCAGAGCTTCTTCATAGCCTCGGTAACAATAAGGTATTTTCAACTTTGGATTTATTGAGTGGATTTTGGCAGATTCCCTTGTCAGAGGAAAGCCGCCCCCTGACTGTGTTCAATACGCCAGATGGTCATTGGCAGTTCATATGCATCATGCCCTTCGGTCTTCATTCCTCACCGGTGATCACCTTCTCAAGGTTAATGACTAACATTTGTCGTCACATGATGGGCCAATCACCACCACCCTCACATCACCACTACCCTCATACACACATCAATATTCATTAAGACCTCACCTTTAAGAAGTTGCTAAGTTTATCATTTTCCAGGTTCTTCCTTCTCATGTCCTTATGGTGTCTTCCTGTATATGACACCATGGCAGTACCAGGCGCCCTTCTCACGACTCCCCGCGGGGTCCACATCGTGAGGGACACAGTTAAGTTGGGCCTGGAGGGTCTACCCTACACTTACGATCATTTACTGAAACTACTGGAGGCCGTACTTGGCTTACGGTCTAACTTACTCATTACATCAGTGTAACGATCAGAAACTCTGGTGTTGCTCCTCCTCCAACTTTGTTACAACAGTGGACCTGGAAACTGAATAGTACCTGTGTGATTCTGTATGACATAATACAAGACACTGAATCTTCAGTAAATACTAACGCCAGGATCAACACGAAAAAGTAAAGAGAAGCAAAAGAACTTTGCTTAATTTTGTAGGTTCCCTCCAATCATACTAGTTTGGTGATGATGATGAGGAATGATGATAGAAAAGTCCCTTCCAAGGAAGAGCGGGAAAAGAGAGGAAGGGGGGGAAGAGCAAGATTTGTTAGAGGAAGTGAATTTTAGAGGGAGGAAAAGAGCCAGGGCTTAACCCAGCTTGCATAGGAATAATTGAATAAGTAGGGCAGAGATAATAAGTGGAGGGCGAGTTTGTTTTCTTCTATTTGTTTCTTTATTGATATTCTTTTCGTAGATTTATTTTTCATTTATTTATTCATTTGTTATCTATCTATTTATTTATTCATTTATCTATCTATTTATTTCTTTTTCTTTTTCATAAGGGTATAGGAGGAGATGGATCGTATCTCTGGCCGATGGACACTGATTTTACCAAGGCGTTCCCTACACGGACTTAGCAGCAAGATCTAAAGTGGTTTTTAGTTAATACATGGTCACTGGATGTTGTCCAGGTTGTATATTAAACATGTTACCTGGGTGGTCTATTGCCAAGAGATTGTTGAAGTAATCAATCCAGTGAGTATGATGTATTTGAAATCGCTCTTCTTATCTTTCAAACAATTTCCTCCAGTAGATGTTTAGAGGAGGGATTCGTGCTCTCTCGTGAAGTTCTGTGTTCCTGATGAACTCGTGCCATTTGATGTTAAAAGCCCAACGTAGAGCATTGTTCTGAATTACGTATTTGGAGCGCACGGATGTTGAATCGGGCTCCGAGTTCAAGAGCTGAAGGGGCATAAGTGATAGGTGGTCGTATTAATGCTTTGTAGAGGTGCAATTTGGTTTTGAATTGCACCTCTCTAAATCTATACAATTTCTCGAGCTCTGCTCTCGCAATAACCGCTCTAGACTGAATATGTTAGTTCATTCTCAGGTGTACATCATAATTTAGGCCCAGGACAGTGTTGGTGTTTGAGATGCGTATGGGTAAATGTCGGTGTATACGGGAGTGTAGGTAGACATTACTTATGTTGTATCTCTGACGTACTTTAAAATAAGATATGTTGGATTTGGCAGGATTTGATTTAATCTTCCATCATAACTCCAAAAGCGAAACGTGGTCAATTCCCTGTTGTGTTTTGCTGATTAAGTGTGTGAGGGTTACGGCTCTGATTAGTTGAGTAACGTCATCTGCATATTGGAGAGTGATGGAGTCCAGGTGTATAGGATTGGAAAGATCATTTGAGTAGAGTGTGTAAAGAGTGGGGGCCAGCACGGAGCCTTGAGTTACATCGGCATTGAGGAAGAAGTAGTTTGTATAAATGTTTCTGTATTTGATTCGGGTTTTTCTATAGCTAAGATAGTTAGAAAGAAGTTTAATGGTGAGTCGTGGTAGTTGGAAGTGGGTGCTTAGTTTATACCTCAATCCATCGTGCCACACGGTGTCAAAGGCTTTTTCAACATCTTTTGTGATGAGTGCGGTCATTTTGTGTGTCCGCGTGTTGTTTCTTATGTAGTTCGTAATGATGTTGAGTTCATCTTGTGTGGAGCGATGTTGGTGAAAGCCAAACTGTTTGTGTGAGAGTAGGTTGTTGTTTGTAAGATGTTGTCTAAGTCTGTTGTTTATGATTCTTTCAAATGTCTTCCCAATGGACTCAAGTAGGCTGATGGGTCTGTAGATCACTGGGTCTCTGTTGGATTTCTTGGGCTTAGGTATCATGGCGGCTGTTGCAGTTTTGAAGACCGCGGGTAAATAGTCTGAGGCTAGTTGAAGAAGGAGGTTATGGCTCTAATAGTGTTGTCAGGGAGGTGAGTAAATAGTTGGTATCCATTGCTTGTGTTACGTGGGGCTACTTTGGGCGATCTTAGAAGGAATTTGACCTCGCTCGATCTTATGGGAGTTGTGAGAAGGTGGTCGTGTGAAAGCGATTGGAGGTGTATGATCTGTTCTGGGTAGAAGTGACTGGATCTGTTTTGTATGTGTTGTGTGACAATTTGAGTGTTTTCGTACGCCAGAGGGTGAGGGGGGTGAGGGTGAAAGATGTCTTGTGGGTTATGGTGTAGTGTTGTCGTCATTTAGCCGATTGAAGTCTGTTTTTGGTATTCCTTTGAGTTTCCGGGTTCTGCTCCAAAACTCTTGAGGAGATTTAATTCGGTGTTGATCTGTTGTGGTGATGAGAGATTTCCAGTGTCTATTGTGGTCTTCTAGAAGGCTGTTGAGTGTGTGGTTTTGTAGGGATGTGAGGTCCCACCGTACTAGGCTCAAACGATGTCTGTTATGCTCAAAGCGTCGACGGTAGCACGAGAGGAGTCTGGTTGTTTTGGGAGAAAGGAAGAAGGAGTATCTTGAGGTAAATGAAGATTTGGGAATAGAAATGTCAGCTGCCTGTGTGATTGTTCCATGTATATGTTCTATTTCTGCGTCTACTAGTGTTATTGGGTGATTTTCGTAGTTTGTGGTGTAAGTGCAGTTGGAGAGAGTGTCTTTGAAGCTCTCCCAGTCTGCTCTTTTGTAGTGGTAGTGTGAGGGTGATGGGACGAGGATAGGGTTAGACGAGAGATAAAGAAAGATAGGGATGTGGTCGGAACCACACAGTGGTCCTGGAGACAAGAAATTATGGAGATAATTACTGGCTCTGTTGGAGAAGACAAGGTCAGGTCTGCCTTTCCCTCCTTGGCCAGTGAAGACAGTGTGGAAGTAAGGTCCTAGGAAGTTAAGACGTTTGTAAGAGTATAAAGCGAATAAGTCATCACCATGAGAATTGTTTCTGCTGTGGTGGAAGGTTCTGTGTTGGGCGTTGAGGTCAGCTAGAAGGTAGACTGGGATATGTGTGTAATTGAATACTGTGTAGAGATCATGGAGTGGAATGGTAGTGTTGTGTCGAGAGTATGTAGTGCAGAAGATAATGAAGCCATGTATTGTGTTTATCTTAACTGCTAGAAAGTGTTCGTATTGCCATGAGATGGCGAGGTATTCGTGTTCGATGGTGTTGCGTATGAGAATGGCGACTCCCTCGTGTCTACTGTCTGGAGACTGTCGTGATGTATACCCGTAATGTCTAATTTTGTATCCGTTGGTGATACATGTGATGTTAAGTATCACAACATCGGGTTTTTTCTCTTCGAGAAGAGTGGCAATCAGATGACGGCCATTGTGATAGCTGCGCACGTTAAACTGTAAGATTTTTAGCATTTTACGACTTATGGAAGTTTATTGGCCTTCTGTGTCTGTTGTTGATGAAGGCCGTTGACTAATCGTTTGAGTGTCTCACTTGTATCATGTTTCTAGTCTTGGGTCGGGATATATCTGGTGAGCGGTCAGGAGAGGGGAGAAGGGAGGGGAGAGGGTCATTGTCGACAATTTGAAGGTTGAGGTTGACCGTAAGTGGGTTGTCTGGTGTGTCAGCAAGGTCAGGTGCGGGCTTGGAGCTGCAACCTCGAGATTCCAATATTAAGTGATAATTTTTTTTCACTGTGGATATTTATTTTTATGATATTGTCTTCTACTTCTTATATTAGATAATCATCATGACATAGATGTTAAGCCCAAAGCAATAATACTGTGTACGCACAGCTAAAAAGCTGAAACGATATCAATTTAAATACCAACGTGATATATTGTCGGCAACAATAGCATCAACCAATGACGTGTCCCTGTCACCTAGCCAGCCTGGGGGAAGTGGAGTCGGCCGGTTATGTTAGCAGTGTTGCCAACATGACTGCGGTATAGCTAAAGGTAATGATGGACTTTACGTTTGTCTTGCACAACAACACAGAACCAGGCGGGTAGCAGAGTAAGTGTTTACCTTTCAAAGGTTTCTGGGAATCGAGACTAAATACTGGAGAGTGAGTTTGTATCCCTCGTAGATAAGTATTAAAGGATCCGTGATGCTGTCTTCAGGTATTGTATATAAATAGAGACAGAGACTTATGGTGTGTGATTAGAATAACCATACAGGACGAACAGGAACATTAGTTTATTGCAGTAACATGACAAATTAACCTTAATTACATTTAATGTGACCTTCATCCCCCAGCCACGGCCATCGACAAACTGGTGAATCCTTGTGGCAACACAATGGACGAAGTTTGTGCATAAAGAGAAGAATGACACAACAATACCAGGCATTAGAAGCCTCCCATATGTAGGATAACCAGACTTACATTCTCTCGAAGGCCACACAATGAGGGCTCATGTGATACAGGTTTAGAAAAGCAGGTTTGTTGATTGATACAGACCAGACCTTAGATTTTAGCCTGAAAACAATGAACCTTTATTAGCATGAATTTTCATATGACAAGTAACAAACAGAGAAAAAAAGATCAATATCTGGCCATAGATGTGTCTCAAGATATCTTGCTATATATAAAGACTGTAAAGAGAATCAGAGATAAAACAGAAGTAATGAAAAGTAGATTTCTTGTGTTGATGGTAAGGACAAGTAGGGATTTCATGACAACATGATGAAGGTACTGTAACAACCAGTGTTTTCTAATATTTCTATGAACAAATAAAACTAATATGTCTTAGTTAACTGGGTTGGCTGTTGGGAATGATTCATAAATCTAGCAAAATTATGTCAGAGTTAACCAAACCTCTGCTGGACCATTGTGGTACGTAGGAAGCAATATCTTTCCTTCACGCCAGGTACTCAGTATAATTCATTATTAATTTTAATCTTTGCACAAATATTTACAATCAATTCTGATTATTTCATTTTGCGTAGGTCATGAAAAATCCATGTCTCCACCACATGGCCGATTGTTCAGATGTGACTGTTGCTCTGCTGTTATAAGAACTGCCTCACATATGTGAGAGTGGATGATTCCTGGACGTCAGAGAAAATTTAAGGATAATACACAAAACTATTCTTCCAGCATCTTCATCTGAAATCTAACACTGAAGCCAAGTACTTTGTGGGAAACACATTATGACGGATCTTCTTTTATTTGTTTATCTTCTTCTTTCCTTCTCTTTCCCTTTCCACCTTCCTTTGTGTCTTTTCTGACCCCTGATACGTTTTTATTAATCACAGATTTCCTCTCTCTCTCTCTCTCTCTCTCTCTCTCTCTCTCTCTCTCTCTCTCTCTCTCTCTCTCTCTCTCTCTCTCTCTCTCTCTCTCTCTCCACTTCTCACATAACATCACAGCACGTAACTCACACATTAGTTCTTCATAATTGGATTTTCCAGCAGTGATCGCTAGCTACGCGTTATCTCTGCTGCATTCTGGTCAAATCTTGCCAACACTCGTCAGCCTCAAGACAAAACACAATTAAACCTTTATTAATCATCGTTAAAGGAAGTGAAAACTCGACCTACACCTAGGAAAATCACTGACTAATATTCATTTTATCAAGCCTCAGTTGCCATACTCAGGTGTCTCCAGCTCCTGCCTCAGTTGCCATATCCAGGTGTGTCAACTGCTGCCTCAGTTGCCATACCCAGGTGTGTCACTGCTGCCTCAGTTGCCATACCAAGGTGTGTCAGTTGCTGCCTCAGTTGCCAGGTGTTCTCAGCAGATGAGGTCACGCCGGAGAGAGACTGAGCCAAGACAATTTAGGAATGTCGTGTTTACTACAAAGCAACATGAAGCATTGCTGTAGAACTCAAGCTAGCAATTTTATTCATCATCAATATTTGCCTTACTGATGAATGTAATTGTACATTTTTTACAAAACCTTTATGGATATTTGATTACATTTTCACGCCACATGTCTAAGTGTTACGTAACAGGTGACTGTCATTAATCCTACAATTGAATAATAACTGTTTATGACGTAACAGAAATATAAGGCAATAAACATACAAATCTAACATACACTCTATATTTTTGGATGAGTGTGTTATTGTCATTTCCAATTTGATATGCAATCATTTCGTCCGGTATATACAACCTGGGGTTATGTTCTCCAGCAGTCATGCACGGCTGGTGGTGTGATGTGTGGCTTCACGTGTGTGTCTGGCTGCTGCACACACAACATGACCACTCCTTCTGCATGTCTTCTGCTGGTATTTGTATATCTATTAAGACAGTCTTAATGGGGCTGGACTTAGGCGTAATAATCATAGCTAGGCTCCCGTTAGTATATGTATTCCTTTTCACTTTCATTCGCTTTCAAAAATGAAATAAACAAAATAAGCAATAAAAAAGAATGTTCCTGACCTGTGTTGGGAGGAGACCATATACTGTTCACCAGCCTAACGTATACAAGAGGTGTGGGGGACGGGTCGTCAACACAGCTGAGGATGATACCAACAGTGGCAGTTAGTTGTCTGAAACGTTTCAAGTGAGCAGTTACAAGGTGAGGCAATGGTGGTCAGGAAGGCTGTTCCTTGTAGCTCGCTAGTTAGCCCAGAGTTGAACGAGGCGGAGCTCAGTAGTGTACCTTCGTCGTGTGTAATGACTGGATCATCTCTGCCACGTGAAGCAATCTACTAATCAACAGTTATGGAGTCAGGATTCATATATGACAACAAATAGTTAGATAGATTGTTGTTGTTAGATTGGGTAGGTGTCCGCCTGACATGGGCCCTTGTATTACGACAGCCCGTTCTTAGAAGTCTGTTTACTGTACAGTTATGTTATTGTTAGAGTCACCAGCAGGTCTCCTCGTAGCAGTTATCTACTGTCGTTGTCACACTAGTGAGGTCTTCACCTACCTGTTGTTTGTTGTCGTGGTTAGATTTTCTAGGTTTACGTCCTACATCTAGAGTGTGGACGGCCCCTTCTCTGATCTTGCCCAACAGGTCATGTCTTGTTTACAGATTCGTCAGGTCCTTGCCTGGCTCGGGCCCTTATCATACGGGCTCTGTAACACGTATGTTTTATTATCTCTGAATTTACAGCTTTCAACAAGTAAAGGTCGTTAAACCAGAATGTGTACCGTACGGAAAAGCAAACAAATAACAAAATTTGCAAGATGATAACAGTCGATATTAGCCATCAGCAGGTAAGGTCATCAAGCCGCACCATACTTACGTCAGACAGTAACATCAGTTGTATAACAGGATGTATATATGTTGTTGGATTTAAGGGCTATCACCTAAAGGTCATGAAGCCAGAATGTGAACCATAACCACTTACGAGTGGAGTCCGGTAACACCTTTCATAGCATTATGTCTCAAACAGAATACAGTAGTCAGTTTCATATAAGTATTCTGCACTTCAACTGATTAATGCTATGATAAGGATGAAGAGAATTACAAACCATGAATACTCATTGTAAGGATCACATCAAGGATGAAACATATATAACTAGAAGTGTTGAGGAAACAAAGATGGTGAAATACCTTGACCCGCCCGGGATCACTAGCACCTGTGGCAATGGACACACCTTTGTAATGCTTGATCACTTACAACTGATCAACTTTAATACGAAAGTCTTAGGTATCGTCCCTCAGAAGAATGTTTTACAAATATCTATAGAAGACGTATCTGTGTTAGATAGACGCCATTTCTAGGAAATATCTTCACCCGGGACGTGTAACACTTGTGTGGATGGACACAACTTTGTAATGCATGATCCATTACACGAAATGAACTTCACTAACGAAGACTCATACAACGCCTCGCTGGAGGACATTCAACAAATCTCTATACCGAATTTTTATTATAGATACAAGACATTTGTTGAAAGTGAACATAAGATTTATGATAGAAAAGGGACGTAATAGTATATAGTTTGTTACGAAAGTAAAATAATCCTGCCTTAAACTAGTTCTCTTGTGTTGTTTTTCTTTTAAATCCCCAGAGGAGAAAATATTCTGTTGTTTATGATAATATAGATTTGTTTTTATCACCTTATTTGAATTTCTTATAATCTTTACTGATTCTAGCTGAAACGCATTGTTTTAAACAACCATTAAAGTTCAACACAATATATAGTCCTTATAAACAAATAATCTATCAGAACAACATTATGTTTCATCAAATTCCTTAAGTCTTCTGTAACATTTTGAAGTACATAACATATTCACAAGTCTCATCTACTGCGCCACTCTCTTCACCCCAACATTCTTCTGAAAACCTCTACAAATGTTCACCTTTACCTCCATAAGATAATTTTATTATACTTAGTCGCTGTCTCCCGCGTTAGCGAGGTAGCGTAAGGAAACAGACGAAGGAGTGGCCGAACCCAATCATATACGCATGTATATACATAAACGCCCACACACGCACAAATACATACCTATACATTTCAACGTATACATACAAACACACACACAAACATATACGTATATACCCATGTACATATCCATACCTGCTGCCTTTATCTATTCCCATCGCAACCCCAGCAGATATGAAAATGACCCCCCCCCCCTACCCCCAGCACGCGCGAGGTGGCTCTAGGAAAAGACAGCAAAGTCCACATTCATTCACACTCAGTCTCTAGCTGTCATGTGTAATGCACCGAAACCACAGCTCCCTTTCCACATCCAGGCCCAACAGAGTTTCCATGGTTTACCCCAGACGCTTCACATGCCCTGGTTCAATCCATTGATAGCACGTCGACCCCGGTATACGACATCGATCCAATTCACTCTATTCCTTGTACACCTTTCACCCTCCTGTATGTTCAGGCCCCAATCGCTCAAAATCTTTTTTCACTCCATCCTTCCATCTCCAATTTGGTCTCCCACTTCTCCTCATTCCCTCCACCTCTGACACATATATCCTCTTTGTCAATCTTTCCTCACTCATTCTCTCCATGTGACCAAACCATTTCAAAACAGCTTCCTCTGCTCTCTCAACCACACTCTTTTTATTACCACACATCTCTCTTACCCTTTCATTACTTAATCAATCAAACCACCTAACACCACATATTGTCCTCAAACATCTCATTTCCTACACATCCACCCTTCTCCGCAAAACCCTATCTATAGCCCACATCTCGCAACCATAGAACATCGTTGGAACCACTATTCCTTCAAACATACCCATTTTTCCTCTTCGAGATAATATTCTTTCCCTCCAACGTACACATTCTCCTACGCTCCCAGAACCTTTGTTCTCTCCCCCAACCTATGACTCGCTTCCGCTTCCATCGTTCCATCTGTTATGAAGTCCACTCCCAGTATCTACAGCACTTCACTTTCTTCATTTTTCTCCATTCAAACTTACCTCCCAATTGACTTGTCCCTCAACCCTACTGAACCTAATAACCTTGCTCTTATTCACATTTACTCTCAGCTTTCTTCTTTTACACACTTTACCAAACTCAGTCACCAGCTTCTGCATCCGAATCAGCCACCAGCGCTGTATCATCAGCAAACAAGAACTTACACTTCCGAAGCCATCTCACCCGCAACAGACTGTATACTTGCCCTTCTCTCCAAAACTCTTGCATTCACCTCCCTAACAACCCAATCCATAAGCAAATCAAACTACCATGAGACATCACACACCCTTGATGCAAACAGACATTCACTAGGAACCAATCACTTTCCTCTCTTCCTACACGTACACATGCCTTACATCCTTTGTAAAAACTTTTCACTGCTTCTAGCAACTTGCCTTCCACAGAGGATCTGTATCCACCCTATCCTATTCCCTCTCCAGATCCATAAAGGCTACATACAAGTCCATCTGTATTTCTAAGTATTTCTCACATACATTCTTCAAAGCAAGAATAATAGTAATATTGAAAATAATAATGATAATAGTAATGACAATAATAATAGTAATGATAATAATATAATGATAATAGTAATACTAATAATAATAATGATAATGGTAATAATAATAATAATAATGATAATAATAATAATAATAATAATAATAATGATAATAATAATAGCAATAATAATAATAATAATAATAATAATTATAAAAATTATAAAAAGTAAGAGTAAATGTGAATAAGAGCAAGGTTATTAGGTACAGTAGGGTTGAGGGTCAAGTCAATTGGGAGGTGAGTTTGAATGGAGAAAAACTGGAGGAAGTGAAGGTTTTTAGATATCTGGGAGTGGATCTGGCAGCGGATGAAACCATGGAAGCGGAAGTGGATCATAGGGTGGGGGAGGGGGCGAAAATTCTGGGGGCCTTGAAGAATGTGTGGAAGTCGAGAACATTATCTCGGAAAGCAAAAATGGGTATGTTTGAAGGAATAGTGGTTCCAACAATGTTGTATGGTTGCGAGGCGTGGGCTATGGATAGAGTTGTGCGCAGGAGGATGGATGTGCTGGAAATGAGATGTTTGAGGACAATGTGTGGTGTGAGGTGGTTTGATCGAGTGAGTAACGTAAGGGTAAGAGAGATGTGTGGAAATAAAAAGAGCGTGGTTGAGAGAGCAGAAGAGGGTGTTTTGAAGTGGTTTGGGCACATGGAGAGGATGAGTGAGGAAAGATTGACCAAGAGGATATATGTGTCGGAGGTGGAGGGAACAAGGAGAAGAGGGAGACCAAATTGGAGGTGGAAAGATGGAGTGAAAAAGATTTTGTGTGATCGGGGCCTGAACATGCAGCAGGGTGAAAGGAGGGCAAGGAACAGAGTGAATTGGAGCGATGTGGTATACCGGGGCTGACGTGCTGTCAGTGGATTGAATCAAGGCATGTGAAGCGTCTGGGGTAAACCATGGAAAGCTGTGTAGGTATGTATATTTGCGTGTGTGGACGTATGTATATACATGTGTATGGGGGGGGGGTTGGGCCATTTCTTTCGTCTGTTTCCTTGCGCTACCTCGCAAACGCGGGAGACAGCGACAAAGTATAAAAAAAAAAAAAGAAAAAAAAAAATTATAAAAATAATAATGATAATAATAATAATAATAATAATAATAATAATAATATGATAATAATGATGATAATAATAACAGTAATAATAATAATATTATTAATAATGATAATAATAATAATACAACAATAATGATAAAAATGATAATAATAATAGAATTGATGATAATAATTATAATGATAATGATAACCATATAATAATAATAATAATAATAATGATAATGATAATAATAGCGATGATATTAATGATAACATCAATATCTATATTTTAAACTATTTATTTATTATACTTAACCACCGTCTCCCGCTTATCCTTCTTCCCTCCACCTCTGACACTTACATCCTTTTTGTCAATCTTTCCTCACTCATTATCTCCATGTGTCCAAACCATTTCAATACACCCTCTTCTGCTGTTGACCACTTTCACAAAGGTTACTACGTATTTACCCAATTTCGACGTCATCTGAATCACGTAAATTGCTGGACGAAGAAGTACTATGGCGGCGGTTACCAGTGTGTGCAGGACCATGACGATCGTACCAAATATTCAGCAATCCAGCTCCAAACTGTTTACAACGGCGCCTCCAGCCAACAGTCTATAACAGAAAATCAACCTGAGTGTTGCAACGATGAAGACTTCCTCGATGAGGCCCCCAGGAGAGAAAGGACCCTGAAGGTGTTGTTGGCATTCACTGTGCCATAGTCTCCAAGATCACTGCTTCTCTGAACACAACTGACCATACAGAGATGCTGACCTTTGTGACCATCTTTACGATGAGTACAGGAATGCCAGTGAGCATCATCTTTCCCACCTCCACGACAAGTACCACAACTATCTCATCCAAGAATATTCTATGGACTTTCTGTGTGACCTGAACAGCGTAGTCAGCTCTTCTAATGATAGGAACCATTACCTCCACCACCATTCTCACTAGGATGATGAACACTAAGAGGAACATAGTCACCTGGAATATGAGTTCCCGCACGATATTCCTCACAACTCTCCGCACAAGACCTACGAGCCATCTTATTGCGCTCACTACCAGTGGGTCCATCAGGCTCAAGAACTCCTGTTCGAGAACGAAGCAGGTGACTACAATGACCCAGATGGTGTAAAGTGCCAGGCGAACACCCTTACGAAGACATGAGAGAAACACACGCCTGCACATACCCACAAGGTACAACAATGCCTGTGCAAAATATGGGAGGGTAACCAATGACCAGGTGGATCCACTGCGCCATGGTAGCCGGTCCAGGAGCATGAGCAGCATTTCCTTAGGTTTTGTTGATCCAATCTTTGGCAGGACACGTTGAACGTTTTTGTACACAGTGCGCATGATGATGGATGATCTGTTTTTGTTTTAGTGAGAAATGGTTGGTGACATGTTCTCTTAATATCCCGGATAAAAAATATAGTTTGGTTGTAACCTTCGTATGGTTGTAGTTATGTTTTTGTATTGTCTAGAGTAGTTATGATAATACTTGTGGTAGGCATGAATATGTGCATATCAAGGATGGTTAATCCTGTTTAAATGTAGGGTAGTTATGATAATCTTGAGGATAGTAAAAGGCGTGTGTTTTGATAGGGAAGTGTAGTGTGCTATATAGAGTAATGTAAATATTTGATGATATGTGTATGGGAAAGACGTCACCATCTTTTATCACACACGAAAGATCACTACTGCTGTAATGTACGTAATGTACAGTAATAATAATGCATAAGTTAGATTGCTGAAAATAATTGTATGGTATGAATGGTAAAGATGACAGTGATCAAAATTCCAGTAAATTTATTAATGAAAGTGATAATTATGCCACTGGTGGGGATTGGTAACTGTGTTAAGGGAATGATAACATTTCTTAGTAGCACCTGTGGCAATGGACACACCTTTGTAATGCTTGATCACTTACAAGCGATGAAATTTGATACGTAAACCATAGGTATTGTTCGTCAGGAGAACAATTTACAAATATTTATAAAAGACATATATATGTTAGATATATCTTTATCCGAGACGTGTAACACTTGTGTGGATGGACACACCTTTGTAATGCATGATCCATTACACTAAATTATATCTTCGCTATACCCTCTTCTTCACTACGCCGTTATTTCTACCATACCATCATCATTGTTCTCTTTGATGTTCACTAGAAATAGTTCTTATCTTCACTACATAATCATTCTGAATAAACTTTACTCTTTAATAATCCTTATCTCTACTACATTCGTATCTTCACTACATTCTTTTCTTCACTACAAGCTATCTTGACAATATCCTTATCATCACTATACTCTTCCTCACTACACTCTCATCTTAACATCATCCTTCTGTTTACCGAACTTGGTTCAAAGTCTGACTTGAACGTAGCTTTGGAAAGTTTGTGTTCCTCATTGTGTTACCCTCTAATTATCATTGCAAAGGCAATTGTCACTACTCTCTAACTAAACTCTTATCGTTACTACACTCTCATCATTATCATCACTTCTTCATGTTCAATACAAAATCTCAACATATATATACATCTTCACTAGAGAATAATTTTCATTGCACCTTAATCTTCATTACTCCTTGTTTCAGCTACATTCGTATCTTCCATTCATTCTTATATCTTATATTAATTACATCTTTACAATATCTTTATATCTTCTCTCTTCCGTCTTTTGAAAAATTGAAAATGAGAGTAAAGGATTTCCAGCCTCCCGCTCCCTTCCCTTTTAGTCGCCTTGTACGACACGCAGGGAATACGAGGCAAGTATACTTTCTTCCCTATCCCCAGGGATAACAGCATCTGGTGTTCCCAGACGGTCACCCATCCAAGTACTAACCAGACCCAACGTTGCTTAACTTCCCTGATCGGACGATATATATATATATATATATATATATATATATATATATATATATATATATATATATATATATATATATATATATATATATATATATATATATAAATATATATATATATACTTATATATATATATATACGAGACTGAAAATGAATTTTCCACATAACAAAAATGGAAGCGCCGGGGTTTGAACCCGGGTCCTCTCGCATGCCAAGCGAGCGCTCTACCACTGAGCTACGCCCCCAAGGACATATTTTGTGACATAGTATTATATGAAGTACTGATATTACCACGGCAAAATACTGCTTAACCGACCGTTGCCGACTAGCCGGCAAAATAACCACAGGGTAAGTCTCCATGTTCCTGTCGTTGGAGGAGGATCGCCAGAAGCTTCTGGAAGATTTCAAGGACGTCTTGGTGGACCTGACCCTTTCAGATAAGGTCGAAAACCCCAATTTATTGTGAAGATCTTCACTATAACGTTGGACGAACACACTGAATGTTGCACACATGTGATGCGGACAAAATAAAAAAAGATAAAGACAAAAATTATGTCTGGTGTGGGTCTCGAACCCACGACCTTGAGTGTGTCAGACTCACGCTCTACCACTGAGCTAACCAGACAATAGAAAATACGTCTGTTTCTTCAATTTGAATTAATGAAAATCTTTGCGAGGCAGCGTTTTAGAAAAGAGAGATGTCTTTGACGAAATTTACTTGTTTGGCTCCTTCTTCTGTTCCTCATTATCGAAAGTAAACATACAGAAGGATATATATATATATATATATATATATATATATATATATATATATATATA
>NC_092293.1:4527762-4547219 GCF_036320965.1 Panulirus ornatus
GTCAAGCAAGAAAATTTTGAAAAAGACATCCCTTTTTTAAACGCTGCCTCGAAAAGATTTTCATTATTTAAAATTGAAAAAAAGACAATTTCTATTTTTGGGTTACTCATGGTAGAGCTGAGTCTGATAAATAAAGGGTCGGGGTTCGGCCCCACACCAGACAAAATTTTTTGTCTATCTTTTTTCTTTTGTCCGAAATCAATGTGTGCAACTTTCAGTTGTTCGTCCAACGTTTAAAAAATCTTCAAATAAATGGGTTTTCGACCTTTCTAAAAGGGCGGGTCCCCAAAGACGTCCTTGAAATCTTCCAAAACTTCTGGCGACCCTCCTCCAACGGGGGGCACACAGATTTAAACATGGGCCGGACATCGGTTGTGGCCCCCTTAATCTGTTTCCCGGTATTAGCGGGGAAAAATGGGGGCTTGCCCCTCTACGGGTCAGCTTGGTTACAGTCATTCTTTTTAGTTTTTTTACTTTTCCCAGTCTATTGCAACGACAAAAAAAGATTAAAATCATTTTTTCGGGGAAAAATTTTAAGGAAAACCGACAGCAACATGGAGATTTTCCCCGGGGGTTATTTTGCCGGTAGTCGCACGGTGGGTAAAAAACACTATTTTGCCGTGGAAATTCAGTCTTCAATATATATGTCCAAAATATGTTTTGGGGCGTAGTCATGGTAGAGCGCTGCTTGGCATGCGAGGGGCCCCGGGTTCCCCCCCCCGGGCGTTTCCTTTTTGTTATTTGGGAAAATTTCATTTTTTTCAGTCTTAATTTTTTTGATAATATATATAATATAAATATAATATAATATATATATATATATATATTTATATATTATATATTTAATATATATAATTTTCGCCCCACGGGGAATTAAGCAACGTTGGGTGGGGTTAGAAAGGGAGGGTGCCCGTCTGGGGAACACCAAGCTTTTATCCCTGGGGTGGGAAAAAGATACTTGCCTCTATTCCCTGTGTCTACAAGGCACTTAAAGAGGGGAGCAAAAGGGCCCGGGAAATCCTTTCTCCACTTTTAATTTTCCCAAAAAACGGAAAAAGAAAGTTAAGAAAAATTTTTAAAGATGAATAAATAAGATATAAAAATGTGGAAGATAGAATGTAGCTGAAACAAGGGGTAATGAAGATTAAGGGGGAATGAAAAATTTTTGTGGGGAAATGAAAGTATTTGTTGAGATTTGATTGAAATCAAGAAATAATGAAATAAGTTAGTGACGATGAGGTTTAGATGGAGTGGGACAATTTCCTTTACAATGATAATAAAGGGGGTAACACAATGAGGAACACAAAATTTCCAAAAACAGTTTAAGTCAACTTTGAACTAAGTTCGGTAAACAGAAGGGTGATGTTAAGATGAGAGTGTAGTGAAAGAATAGTGATGATAAGGTATTGTCAATAGGTTTGGTAAGAAAGAATGTAGTGAAGATCAATGTAGTGAGATAAGGGTTATTAAAGGTAAAGTTTATTCAAAATGATTTGTAGTGAAGATAAGAACTTTTTTAGTGAACATCAGGGAAATACCAATGATGATGTCATGGGAGAAAAAAAGGGTATGCAGAAAGGGTTAGGGGGGAAAAAAAAAGTGAAAATAACTAGTATGAAAATACACCTTAGTAAGTATGAGGTTGTAGTGAATTAACCCTTTTTGACCTGATCCCCCAAAACCCCAAATACGTTCAAAGGGGGGATCCCAAAAGGGAACCGAAAAGGTATTTTCTGTGTTTGTTTTTAGTGGTGGTGGGGGGTAAGTGTGTTAATTGTATTTGACGTTTTAGGAGGGAGTTTTACCTCGTGGGGGCCCCGTGTAATACGTTGTTTGTGTGAGCGGGTAAAATCTAAAGCCTTCCTTGAAACCAGCTTAGTCAAGATAAGGTCATATGAACATGAGGTTGTAGTGAAGATTTTTAATAACCCTTTGCATAGTGAAGATAAAGGGATTAAGGAGAGGAGATGTGATAAAGATGATTATAGTGAACACAAAAAGGATTTAAGCTATGTCCAAGGTCGGCCTACGGGCTTGAAACTTACATTTTAGGTCAAAGGCATCACCAGTACCCCCCGGCCACCCTTTAAAGTTTATCCGAGTACATAGTATTCGAATAGTTATTTCCCTATCAGGGCCATCATAGCCTAGCGGTAACGCTCCCGCCTGTTGCACAGGGGTCCCGATTTAATTTTTTGGCTGTTCGAGGTTTTTTATGTTCTATGAAAGTGCGCGTTCATATCCTCTTAGTTGGGCATATATAATGTTTATTTATATATATAATATTTTAATATATATATATATATATATAATATATATATATAATATATATATAATATATTCCACGTATTCCCTGCGTGTCGTAGAAGGCGACTAAAAGGGGAGGGAGTGGGGGGCTGGAAATCCTCCCCTCTCGTTTTTTTTTTTTTAATTTTCCAAAAGAAGGAAAAAGGGAAGGGGGGCCAGGTGAGGATTTCCCTCAAAGGCCCAGTCCTCTGTTCTTAACGCTCCCTCGCTGATGCAGGAAATGGCGAATAGTATGAAAGAAAAAAAATATATATATATATATCACTGAGTCCACGAAGAAAATGAAACACGATTAAGTTCCCAAGTGAACTTACGTGTAATAATGGCAAGCAATTAAGAATGATAGAGGATGAAAGACAAGAACAGTGGACAGGTGTTATGTTTTTCGTGTCCTTGATACCATTTGATGTGACTCATTCAGATAAGGTCCAAAACGCCAGTTGTGAAGATGTACAAAGGATAATAGAACGTGTACGTACGTACGTAGTGTGAGTATCTTGACTGATAGAAAGTATTGGAAGCGGCAGGAAGTATATACTGAATGATCATATTAGGTAGTACATGCAGTTCTTCGAAGTAAACCAGAAAAATGTGCTGAGAAAAAAGGGACGTAATAGGAAATAATTTGTTAAATGTCTAAAAAAAATTTTTTGATTTTTAAGTAAGTCGCCCTGTGTTGGGTCATCTTTTAGACACCAAGAGGAGAACATAGTCGTGTTTGTAACCCATTAATAAATATATATTCTCAACGCCTTTTATCACTTCTTCCAGACCTTAACGGATTTTGGCTGAACGATCTTGGCCCGTGACGGCCACAAAATGCAGCACAATACACATTTATTACAAAAAAAAAAAAAAAAATTTATCACAACAGCGTTGTTTTTTTACCGGAATCTTAAGCTTTCAGTAGCTTTATTAAGTACATAACACATTCATCTCCCTCATTTACATGCATATAGATATGTCTACAAGTGTATATGTACATGTTTTATATTATCTATCTGAATTAAAGTTTATCATGATATCTGTGTAGACAAAATACTAATGGATACCACAAGATATGTACATTACTAAAAGATTATTCTGAACCTCTACCATGTTATGACACACTCGACCTTGGCCTCTGGGCCCGCCAGGCAATAATCTGTTATTGATAAAGAATTGATCATATTCTTAGTTGATAACCTAAACCTGCACCAGTTTCGGTGGGAATGTCTAATACAGAGAGAGAGAGAGAGGGGAGAGAGAGAGAGAGAGAGAGAAAAAGAAGGGGGAAGAGAGAGTATGTTAACGTCCCCACTCCAGTATTTCTGGGAAACGTCAGTCAGAAGTAAACGTGTTTTCGTCACACAAGACAACGTGATCCCAGAAGCCAGTATCTTATCACAATGTTCAGGTTCATATTGCCTTCTCTTCTCCCATGTTTTAAAATTTCTCAGAAGCGGTGTGTGTGGTGTGTGTGTTGTGTGTGTGTGTGTGTGTGTGTGTGTGTGGTGTGTGTGTATGTGTGTGTGTGTGTGTGTGTGGCTGTGTCAGTCCTTGGAATGAAGTGTGTTTTCGGACAGTGTGAGTGAGTGGCGCATCATCATCATCAGAGAGAATATTATGCCAATGATTATGGCGAGGCTAAACCCGAACTCGGGCTCATCAAACACGGTATGGCGTAGTGGTGGTCTGTGTTTAATATTAGTATGCAGAACTGATGGTACTGGTGAGTAATGGGTAAATGGGAGAAAATTTTTCTTAACTTAGTGGGGAAAATAAGGAATAAACAAAACTAAATACCAGACGAGGATAACAATATATACACACCACAAAAATTCCCGTAAACACAAGATGAAACCAACCAAAGATGTTGCCCATGTAATATGTGATATGAAAATATCACACAAAACAATAAAATACAAAGAAGAAAATGCAAGGCTAAGATACTATAAGTAAAGAAAGAGAAAGAGAACTAAAAATATTGAAGTTCTCATACAAGAAAATGACATATAGACTTGGCTGTCCATCCAACAACAATTTTAAAGTTATAATAGGAGATTAAAATCATAGATTTTACATCTTACATTATTAGATAAAAGGCAAAGAAAATAATATATGGAAATATGAATAAAGTGTAAAACTTATATAAGATTATGTAGTTTATGACACCAATAGAACAAGCACTAACATTAAAAATATAATAATCTATGGAAATACAAAGTAAGACATCAATTTTGTTGCAGCAAAACAAGGATGGGATAAATCCCAAAGGGAAATAGATAACAAACAACCCACATTTTCTACAAACTCAACAAAGATAAAGGCGAAGGTTTTAGATATCAGGAAGTACATACCATATTTCTCCCCGTACCTGCAGTTTTGTAATTAAAGTAAAAAATATTCTTGAGCTACTTATTAACGAGTCACTTATGCTAATTAACTTTGTTTTCAAGCTCATTATTGTTAGAGTATTTCCCATCATCTCTTATCTGCATAATTACTTCATCGGATCATTAGGCTTACGTGGACCAATTACAGGTTATGTATGTAAATATGTTGCTTTAATGTTAAAAAAATGAATATGTCCTGGTTGATATGGCATGATTGTTGATGAAACCGTCCACTTGATTGGTCCCTAAATTGTGTTTAATGTTACCTACATATTTTTATTGCTCATACTTGTTTCAAGTCGTCCGTATAATACTTCACCCTTGGGAAAAAAAAAAAAAAACAAGTTTTAGATTATTTTCTTCTTTTTTTAAATGAAAACTCACTGTAGTTTTCGTCAAAAAAACAGACAGCCATAAACAGCGAAAGGGTAAATTTCCCACCAGCTGGGGAAAAACGTGCACAATTAAAGAAAGTCATTGCTCGCGCGAGATTACTCCTGCTTTCCTGTTTAAAATAGTCTTTGTACAACTACACCACACACACAAACCAACACACAACACATACGCACACATACACACCCCACACACACAAAAACCCCCACACAAACACACACAACACACACACACACACACAACACACACACACCATTATTTTTCCACTACAGCTCCCATTACGTTTCCCCACAAGAGGTAATTCTGCCCAGTGTCCCCTTCTACGAAAACCTGCCTTCTTCACTATTTGTTTGTTTCATCTTCATTCACTATTTGCTTCAACTTACTCGGGTTAAAATCTATCATCTAGGATTTTTAAAATCAATGAGGAAACTTAGTCTACTAAAATTTTTGTGTGGCTTCACTTTATTTTTGCAAGTGCTGGTCATGAAAAGTTTACTTCTAGGTAAATCACTATCTCACCGATCGCGAAATGACTCACGTCCGCGTGCCATCGGTCCCCTTTGGAAAGGGGAACCCTTTCCCTTTGGGTATTTTTCGGGGCCCAACATCAGAAAAAACCGGGGCTGTTAAAAAATTGTTTTAAGCCAAACGGGCTATTTTTGGGCGATACTGGGGTTTTCTGGGGAAGGGGGTTCGGTACGAGAAAGCTGCCGTCCTGAACGTGGGCAGAACACTGGGACGGTGGGGCATCAAGGCAGATCGCAGACTTGGAGGACGCAAGGGCCCGCCCCAGGAGTACCCCTTTAACCAAAAATTGCTGGTTGTCCGGCAGGGGAGGGCCGGGGCCCAGGGGGGGAATAGCGGTGCCTTCCAAATGCCAAGGGCCCTTCCAGGAAGAGAATCACGTCTGGATATCGAACCCGTGCCGAGGAGTAGTGGTGAAGATCCAGACTCGGCATCAAGAAGATGATGGACCTGTGCAAGGCGGACCCAGCGGGGGAAAAATGGTGTAGTTGGGCACGGAGAGCCGCCATCCCATCAATGTTTCTTTGGCTCCCACCAAACAACGGGGGAAGTGATGCCTACCACTGAATTGGTGACCTTGATCCCCCCTTCTATGGGGATGAATCAAAGGGCCCGGTGGTTCCCGGGCGTACTCGTACTGGGCGTCGATGAAGACCCTGATGTGTCCGTCACTGCGACTGGAGGCAGCAGCATCTACAGCCCGCAGCCGACCCTAAAAATGAAGCTGCCGTGTTTAAGATTAAAGTCCACTACCCAACATTCATCCCTGAAATTCCTTGAACCTTAAGTTCCGGCCCTGAGATTGGAGGGGCTGCTCCTCCCCCAGCAGGTTTGGGCCCCGTTTTTACCCCGGGCCTCAGAAAAAAATTTTTCCCATGGGAAAAAGTTCTCATTCAGTTGCAAATTTTGACAAACTATTGTTCGAATGAAGCGGTTTTCCCTAAAGGATAAATCGTTAGGAAAAGTTCCTTTCATTATGAGTTCATCATAGGGATTTAAAAAAAAAATAAGGGAAAAAAGCATCCATTCTGTTGGGGGCCTTTAAAAATTTGGGACAATGGACCCTAAGTCGAACTGCTGACCTCCTAGTGGTAGGGTCGGGAAAATTTGGGGAACATTTAAACCCTTTAAAGGCTTTAAAAGCAGTCGCAAAAAAAAAATAAAGAAATTTAAACTTTTTTAGTCATTTACAATTATTTTATAGACGATGGTTATAGCCTCGCCCATTTTCACTCATTCGCTGTGAACGAAATCATAAAGGCGACCTGATTGCACCTACATTTATATCAGTTTGCCTTTTTTATAACCTTTTATTTTTTTATCGTCCCTGTTCGATGATTTTCTGTATCATGAAATCGCGCCCTTTAAATGTCCTGAGAATTTAATGTCCGAAAAAGTGAACAAAGAATTATTAGTTTGGATGAAATACTTAGCCCCGTTTTTTTTTCACATTTTCTCACCCTTTATCCACCATTATTCCCCTTTTGGGGGGTTTTTCGAACTATCTTCAGAGTTGTATCAAAAATATATGAAAACATGTCACCAACTCCTGTTTTGTTCATATTTCTTGCTTTATTACATTGTCGTTTCTTTAAAAACAATCATGGATGGGTTTGGCTGTTTTCTTTAAAATACCGCCAAATTGGCCAACCTGGTTTTTTATGAATTTTTTTAAAAATCTGACAATTTTAACAAATTGTTTAAAACGGGCTCCCCTCAAAAAGCGAAATTAAAATTCATCCATTTAACTCCCCCATTCATTAACAACATTTAAAACATGATAATTTTTTAACGTAAAAACTTCCAGCTGCATTAAAGACAACAAAAATCTTTTAGATACGCATTAGGTTAGGGTTTTTTTAGGTTTGGTTAATTAACCTCGTCAATTAAACACTTTAATACTACCTTTCAACAGTGAACTTTTAAACACGTCATATTGCAGCTGTTGTATGAAATGCTTCACATAACTAAAGAATTTAAAGTGAATTACTTTAACGTAAATTTTGGAATTCTGCACTTTAATATGTACCTTTAAATTCTGCTGTAGGGTACACAGGCCTTTTTAAAATTTCCCCCAGAGGAATGGAAGTTGGTAAATTAATTTAACTCTGCCCCTGAACGCGAACTTTTTTTAAAATTTAGCTGGGCGGCCTCTATTCCCTGGGGGTGCCCTTCATAATTTGTCCCTTTTAAAACTGTGTGTTTATATCGCCCATTCACTCCCTTTAATTCGATCGCTCTGTATTCAGTGTAAAAATTTTGTTCATGTTGCCAAATTGCTTTGGGTTTAAAGGTTTTTGGTTTTTAAACCTAAAGATTCACAGTGTTTACAGTGACGGAGCCACCTGTTTTTTTTGTTTCCGACAACCAGTAAGTATGGTTTATGCGTCTACAGTGACGGAGCCCAACCTGTATGTTTTTAAAACCGACAACCAGTAAAGTTGGTGACTGGGCGTCTCAGGGAGGGGCCACCTGTATGTTGTACCAGACGACAATAATGTATGTTGACCCGACGTTACAGTGTGGGGACACCTGTATGTTTTTAAACCCGACAACCGGTAATGTATGGTGACTGGGGTCTACAGTGAGGGAGCCACCTGTATGTTGTACCAGACAACCGTATATGTTTTGGTGACTGAGTCTACAGTGGGCGGGGCCACCGTTGTTGTACCAGCAAACAGTAATGTATGGTGACTGACGTCTCAGGGACGGGGCCACCTGTATGTTGTACCAGGCGACCAGTAATGTATGGGACTGACGTCTACAGTGACGGAAAACCACCTGTATGTTGTACCAGACAACCAGTAATGTATGGTGACTGACGTCTACAGTGAGGGCCACTGTATGTTGTACCAGGGGCAACCAGTAATTTTTATGGTGCTGACGTCTACAGTGACGGAGCACCTGTATGTTGTACAGTCCCCTGGGCTAAAATGTTTAGGGTCCAAATTTTCCGAGGTCACGGCCCTTTTGAATTCGAAAAATGATGGTATGGAACCGTTGTGAATCTGATGGTATCGGAACCGTTGTTTAATCATGATGGTATCGGAACCCTTGTGAAATGATGGTATCGGACGTTATGAATCATGATGGTATCGGACCGTGTGAGTATGATGTATCGGAACCGTTGTGATCATGATGGTATGGGAGGTTATTTAATCATGATGGTATGGGAAAACCGATTGTGAATTTATGATGGTATGGGAAAACCCTTTGATTTATGATGGTATGGGGACCGTTTTGAATCATGATGGTATGGGAACCGTTGTGAAAACATGATGGTATGGGAAACCGTTGTGAATATTTATGGTATGGGAAACCGTTATGAATCAGATGGTTCGGAACCGTTGTGAGTCATGATGGTATCGGAACCGTTGTGAAATCATGATGGTTTTTTTGGGAGCCGTTGGGAAACATGATGGTTGGGAACCGTTGTGAATCATGATGGTATGGGAACCGTTATGAATCATGATGGGATGGGAACCCCCTTTTTTTGAATCTTTTGGTATGGGAACCGTTATGAATCATGATGGTATGGGAACGTTATGAATCATGATGGTATGGGAACTGTTATGAATCATGATGGTATGGGAACGTTAAGGGAACATGAGGGTATCGGAAACCGTTGTGAATCATGATGGTATGGGAAATGTTAGGGTTCATGATTTGGGATGGGAACCGTTGTGAATCATGTGGTATCGGAACGTTATAATCATGTTTGGGGTCGGAAACGTTGTGGTCATGATGGGTTCGGAACCGTTGTGAAAACTGATGGTATGGGAAACCGTTATGAATAAAGATGGTATGGGAACCGTTTTGAATCATGATGGTTCGGAAACCCTTGTGAATCATGATTGTATGGGAAAACCCTTATGAATTTATTGATGGTTATCGGAACCCTTGTGAATCAAAGATGGTATCGGAAACGTTGTGAATAATGATGGTAACGGAAAACCGTTGTGAATTTATGATGGTATGGGAACCGTTTTTGAATCAAAGATGGTATGGGGAAACCCTTATGGGGGTTTATGATGGTTGAGAGCCGTTATGAATCATGGGTGGTTGGGAACCGTTGTGAATTTATGATGGTATCGGAACCGTTGTGAATTCATGATGGTTATCGGAACCGTTATGAATCATGATGGTATCGGAAACCCTTGTGAATCATGATGGTATGGGAAAAACCCTTTATGAATCATGTGGTATGGGAACCGTTATTGAATCATGATGGGGTTTAGAGCCGTTATGAATCATGATGGTTGGGAAAACCGTTGTGAATTTATGATGGTATCGGAACCGTTGTGAATCATGTTTGGGATCGGAAACGTTATGAATCATGATGGTATCGGAACCGTTGTGAATCTTTATGGTATGGGAACCGTTGTGAATATGAGGTTGGGAACCGTTATGAATCATGATTTGGGATGGGAACCGTTATGAATCTGATGGTATTGGAAAACCGTTATGAATCATGATGGTATGGGAACGTTTTTGAATCATGATGGTATGGGAAAACCCTTACGAATAAAGATGGTATGGGAACCAAATTTTGAATCAGATGGTATGGGAAAAACCCTTATGAACATGATGGTTTGGGAACCATTATTGGGAATCTTTAAAGGTATGGGAACCGTTACGAATCATGATGGTATGGGAACCGTTTGAATCATGATGGTATGGGAACCGTTATGAATCATGATTTTACGGGATTTTCACGTTTTTGAATCTTGATTTGGTATGGGAACCGTTATGAATCATGATGGTATGGGAACCGTTATGATCATGATGGTAGGGGAAACCGTTATGAATCAGATGGTATGGGAACCCGTTTTGAATCTTTAGGGGAAATGGAAACTGTTATGAATCATGTTTGGTTGGGAACTTTTATGAATCATGAGGGGATGGGAACGTTATGAATCATAATGGTATAAAAAACCGTTATGAATCATGATGGTATGGGAACCTTTATGAACCCATGATGGTAGGGGAAAACCGTGTGAATCTCGTACCTATGATTCAAAAGTGAGTAAAAACAGGTCCCTTTGGGTGTGGTAACATAGCTGTTCTGGGGGGGGGTGGAGGGGGACGGTTTCGGACTTACCAGTGAATTATCATCCTGGCATTTTTTGGGGGGTTTTTAATGACGTTCAGTCACACCTGCCACACTTGTTTAGTGTTAATTCTCATTTATTTCACGATTTTGGATTGTTTCCAGCCTATCTATTTTCCAGATTATATTGTTATAATGGCCACTACCTGGACACAGAGTGTCACAAAATGAAATAATTGCTTAGGGTTAAATTAAGAACAGAGAAACTTGGCAACTTGAGCTTGAACAGTTATGTGCTACCCTGCCGCCCGCAGTCATGTTGGCAACGCTGGTCAGTCGTGATGGCTTAGTCCCGGCGACTCCACTTCCCCCCTGGCCGTCTGGGGGCGCTCCAATCTGGACTTTTTTTCGCTCTGGATATTTCTTTTTGTCTCCTACTTGTTATCTTAAATAATCAACATAATGTAGATGTTCACCGCAATATAATGATACTGTGTACGCAGAGATATAAACTGATACAGTATCGATTTAAATTTTAACGATAAAATTGGCGGTCAAAATAGCAACAACCAATGAAGTGTGCGTGTCAGGTAGGAGGAAGTGGAGTGGGCCGGTTTATGGTAGTAGTGTTGCCAACATGACTGCGGTATAGCTATAGGTAATGATAGACTTTACGTTTGTCTTACACAACAACACAGAGCCGGGCCCCCGGGGAACTGAGTGAGTCTTTACCTTTCCAAAGGGTTTTTCTGGGAATCGAGACTAAACACTGGAGACTGAGTTTATATCCCTCATACATCAGTATTATAAGGATCCGTTATACTGCTTCCAGCAATTAGAGAGAGAGAGAGAGAGAGAGAGAGAGAGAGAGAGAGAGAGAGAGAGAGAGAGAGCGAGACTGATGGGTTGTGTGATTAGAATAACCATACAGGACGAACAGGAACATTAGTTTATTGCAGTAACATGACAAATTAACCTTAATTACATTTAATGTGACCTTCATCCCCCAGCCACGGCCATCAACAACTTGGTGAATCCTTGTGGCAACACAATGGACGAAGTTTGTGCAGACACTGGGGGCGGCGACGAAGGCTGTACCATACCTCGCGTGCAGTGTCCATGATGTCTTGTTGGTTCCTGGCCTCACTCACCCTCCATTCCCGGCTCATAATTGCCCACAGCTTCTCTGTAGGGATCATGTCACACCCTTCGTGGGCCAGTCCAGACTTGGATTTCCATGTGGGCACTAGACCACCACACACATTGCTCTACTAGTGTGTATTGAGCACTTATCCTGCACCAGCTGGATGACATTTGATTGTGGGACGCTCATGGTGCGAACAGGAGGATGAAGAACATCTAATATTTCACTGTATTGCTGCCTGTTACAGTGACCTTACCAGCTGGCCAGGCCCAGGTTTCCACCTCCATCCCCAACATGACCCTTGCACTCTGCCTCAGTGTTGAAGCTGGCAGATATGTTCAGAACTGTAACGGGTATTGTGAGGGCGCCTCCAGCACAGTCTTGAACCTGCCTCAACAGAGGAGAACATTTTTCATATGTCAACATGATAACGTCTTCCCAGTCACCTTCTCCCACTCCTAAATGTTGTAGGGCAGATCCCAGGCGCGCGTGCTTGCCTGTGTGCTTGGTTCAGTTGCTCTTCCTCAGCAGGAGTGTGGCAGTGTAGGTGTTGTTCCTGGAGACGGCGTCTGGTGGTGCCTGCATGACACTGCTGCGTCTGTGGCTGACGTGGACAGCTGACCTCATGGCTCTGTCCCGCCACGACCTACCTACCCCAGCCGTTCATCCTCCTCACACGTCCTGCACAACCTGTCCCATCCGTTCATCCTGCTCACACGTCCTGCACAACCCGTCCCATCCGTTCATCCTGCTCACACGTCCTGCACAACCTGCTCCAGCCGTTCATCCTGCTCACACGTCCTGCACAACCTGTCCCATCCGTTCATCCTGCTCACAACGTCCTGCCGACCTGCCCCCAGCCGTTCATCCTCCTCACGCGTCCTGCCCGGGGTCGTCCACTGGTGGTTTGGTTTCGAGCCGACCTTCCTACTGCCATCTTATCCACCCGCTGCTCTCTGAGGAGGCCGTGTGGGGCAGCAGCAGTTCTGGCCACTGGTGTCCCAAGCAATGACTTATACACCATGATAGGAAAGCCACTGCTCCAACCAATACAAAAATGGATGACCAAAATACGTGTTGGCAACTTTGTGGGTCTCTCTCTCACGCCCTCTATAGTCATGACGCATAACCTTATTCTTCATGGGTCACTGATATAAATCTTTATTAAATACAAACGGCAGTATATAGTTTCACTCATCCTGATGTTATGTAGTTGTCATGTTTATCTCACCTTCAGATTTTCTCCTAGTACACATATGGTCAATAACAGAAGTAAAGGTTCTTATACTTCCCTTCATTCAACTGACGTAGCAGAAATTTAACCTATTTGCTTTTCTTCCATTTTGCTTTATCATTTATCTGTTAATAATAGTATATACATTTTTATCATCCTGATGTTATGTAAGATACTTTGATCACAACTGTCTGTTCTCCGTGTATCATCTTGTATGTGGTTGCTCAGTAACATGATCATAATCATTTTCGCTCATCCGCAATCTATGTATTGGATATTTCTTTCTATTTTTCTCACAATTTCTCTTCTCTTTCAAATATTTCTTAATTATCTAATAGATCAACAACAGGTACACATTTTATCTAATATAGTGCAAATAAGAGCATGTTAAACACACAGACATTTCCAATCACCAGTATATTAAATAGGATTTGCAGTCGCCATCTGCATGAATGATGCATAACAAAGATTAGCTTTGATGTTGATATAGCATTGCACATAAGCAGTGCAGACATTTTACACCTACACTGTAAGTTTTCACAATCCTGAAACCTACTGAACACCTTACAAAACGGGAGATCTTGTTTCTGTTGGGAGGATGTCATCTGTCAGTCACATAATTTCTTGATACAAAAATGATAACTGCAGCAGACGTTGTAGCTTGTGTGTAAACTTGTTTTACACTCACATTCATAATATGAGCACACAGTCTGCCACATGATACACCTGCACAAACACTGATCACACATAGGGAATTCTTCCAAATTAAGAGAAGTTTACAAATACTTGGCATGGCGCCCCTGCTCATGAACCATTTGTCAACTCTATTATTGTTACGATTCATTAGGATATGAGTGAGAATGAGGGGGGTGGGGGTATAATCCTCATAAGTCAAAATCGTTATCATTGACAAGAAAACAAATGTAAACACTACACAGTAAATACGCATATAAAGCGTGTGAAAAATAGTTTTATCGTGTAAGGGAACAGCGTCACAAAATATATCACTTATACATGCACAATTTACTTGTTTTTCATTATTTTTTTCAAAGAAATAGTGAGCGTATATTTTTGTAAATGTTAAACAGTTATTTGTGAAATCAAGGCCATTGCTACGATGCAAAGGTAAGCAAGAAACAGTTGTTTACTTACGGGAAAAATGATCTGGTGACGGTTGATGGCAACGCTAAGTATAGGGCCCGGCAGTGGAAGCAGCGCATCCTCCGAAAACTTTTATGATGGCTTTACTTAGCAGATGTATGGTCATAATCATATTCCAGTTTTCTTAGTATTATACTTTTCCTCGTTATTTTCACAATTAGATATTTTTTGTTTTATAACTGAATATCAGACGTGATCAATCATGTAGTTTTGTCCATTGTATTGCCAGAGCGGAGTTCGGACACATGGCAGTGCGAGATATCAGTTGTGGTTTATTGTTAACGACACACCTGAATAAACCGAGTCTAGTGTCTTGTAGATCAGGCGGGTACTGCCGCTCGTTACACATCACAATATCATCATCATCATCATCATCACATAAGGCTGCACCTCACTATTTATTGACCTGATATATCTGTATGTTAACCTTACTTGTCAACAACAACATTAAACAACTCCTGCAGTTATGAAGAATGAGTGACATTTCCTATTTCTTGTGAGACATTAATCAGTTTCATAAATCCCGTATTGGATTAAAGATGGATTCGTCTTATTATAATAGGAAATATTCCTTCATCTAAATGCGCAAGAAAATGATATATGTTTCATTTAAGAGTTTAATGTCATCTTCAACGTAAGCCCAAATCCATGATGGACTGTAGAATTTCCATCGTTTGAGTGAGCCTATGTGATATAATCCCTGCAGAAAACTAGGAGTGAGTTGTGCTTGTAATGTCCAGGTCAATCCAATGGTCCATTATGGCAAGGTCAACACAATGTGGTCAAGTGACTCATTACTGGATTCACATCTAAGCTTCACCAGCTAAGTTTATCCCAAGCCTTTCTCTCGTGTCCAGCCTAACTCTCATCCCATGACCCACTCTCTCTCTCTCTCTCTCTCTCTCTCTCTCTCTCTCTCTCTCTCTCTCTCTCTCTCTCTCTCTCTCTCTCTCTCTCTCTCTCTCTTCCTTCTCTCTCTCTCTCGTGCATCCAACTTAACCCTCAACCCGGCTTTCTTTCTCAAGACCAGCCTCTCTCTCATCTTAACAATATCGCTCTCATTCCAAGATTTTCTCACGTCCAGCCTCGCTCTCATCACCTGCCTCTTTCATTCTTGTAAACTTTCACTTTCAGCCCAAATCTTGCTCCCGGTGCCCAGCCTCTCTCTCTTCTCTCTCTCACCATCTCTTTCTCATCCTCTCCCACATCCCACGTCTCTCTCCCGTGTCCACACTAATTCTCATCTCAAGCCTCTCTCTCCTGTCCTGCCTGACTCTCGTCCCAAGCCTCTCTCTCCTGTCCAGCCTGACTCTCGTCCCAAACCTCTCTCTCTCTCTCGAGTCCACCTTGACTTTCATGACAATTATCTTTCTCCGTCACAGTGTCTTACCCTAAGCCTCTATTTCCTTCACAGCTTTTCTCACATCTTAAGGCTTTCTCTCCTGTCCAGCCTCTCTCACAGTCTCCTCTCTCTCTCTCTCTCTCTCTCTCTCTCTCTCTCTCTCTCTCTCTCTCTCTCTCTCTCTCTCTCTCTCTCTCTCTCTCTCTCTCTCTCTCCAGTATGGAATAATTCAGTTAATCAGTTATCATAACGCAGTGGTATATCATGCTACCTTCTCAACCACTGATCTCTCCCTGGCCAGGTAACATACCAACATTGATTAACCCATGTCACCTGCTTTGTGAGAGTAAGTAAGTTTTATAATATCATTCTTCAACATTAGGAATGATATAGTCATGGTAAGTCGGGAGGCTGGAGCTTAAGTTTATCCTTACTATTGTCTTTATAACAGAAAGTGAAGGGATGCACGTCCTTGGTGATGGCATGCAAGATATATTCATGTTCATTCTACCTTATGACTTTCATGTTAACATTTCCTTCAGGCATATTAATCCTGCAAGGTATTTTTTCTACCTGTTTTCCGTGCTGCGTGTTGCCGGAGGGAGTGGAGGGTGGGGAGGGAGCCTTTGTTTTGCTCTCCGTTTCTTCTACTGCTGTTAAGGGCAATACATTTTGTTGAATAGAGTTAAGGCCAGACCACCTGGCTGTGTGGTATCTATGTAACTCCAAGCCTTTCTCGCGTCTGGCCTGGCTACATCCTTAGCATATCTCTCGTGTCAACTCTTTTGCCCTAAGCCTTCCTCTCTTGTTCAGCTTTTCTCTCTCTGATCCTAAGCCTCTCGATCATTCACAGCCTCACTCTCATCCCAGGCCTCCTTCTCATGTCCAGCCTAACTCTTATCCCAGGGGTCTATCCCATATCTAGCATTTCTCATCCCAAGCCTTTCTCTTCTTCAGATCCAGAGTCCCATCCCAAGCCTGTCTTTCTCGTCCAGAATAACTCTCATCCCAAGCCTCTCTCGTGTCTAGCCTATTTCATCTCAAGCATCTCTTTCTCCTCCACAGCTTCACTCTCCTCCCAGGCTCCTCTCTTGTTAAGCCTCTCTCTCTCTGATCCAAAGCCTCTCGATCATTCACAGCCTCACTCTCACCCAATCCTCTCTCTCATATCCAGCCTAACTCTTATCACCCCCCCCCCCCCCTTGCTCCCAACATCACCTTAATCCCAAGTCTGTCTCTCGTGTCAAGCCATCTTCATACCAAGCCCCACTCTCCTTCACAGCCTCACTCCCCTCTCAAACCTCTTCCTTGTCCAGCCCTTCTCATCCCAAGCTTCTCGCTCCTCCACAGCCTCTGTCTCATCTCGATCCTCTCTCGTATCCAACTTAACCCTCAACCCAGGCTTCTTTCTCAAGACCAGCCTCTCTCATCTTACCAATATCGTTTTCATTCCAAGCTTTTCTCTCGTCCAGCCTCGCTCTCATCACCAGCCTTCCTCTTTCTTGTCAAGTCTCGCTTTCAACCCAAGTCTTGCTCTGGTGTCCAGCCTCTCTCAAACAAACCTTTCTGCCACACTCAGCCTCACTCTCCTCCCACGCCTCTCTTACCTCCAGCTTTTCTCATCCCAAGTTTCTCTCTACTTCACTACTTTTTCACATTCCAAGTATATCTCTCGTGTCCAGCCTCGCTTATGCGAGATCTCTCTTTTACAACTTCAGTCTCCTCCCAAACTCTCGCGTCCCTTTTCCCTCCCAAGCCTCTCTTTATAACCTCACTCAATCTAAGCCTCTCTCTACTTCAAACCACACTCTGAAGCCATGCCCCCCCCCCCCCTCTCTCTCTCTCTCTCTCTCTCTCTCTCTCTCTCTCTCTCTCTCTCTCTCTCTCTCTCTCTCTCCTAACCTATCTCGTTTCCAGCATCTCCCATTCCAAGCCTCTCTATTGTTCACTGCCTCTCTCTCCCCTAAAGGCTCTCTCTTTTCCCGCCTCTCTTATCCCAGGCCTCTCTCTCGTGTTCAACCTAACCTTCATCCCAAGCCTTCCTTTCCTTTTCATCCTCTCTTATACAAAGTTTATTCCTCTTCCACAGCCTTACTCTCTATCAAAGGTCTCTCGTGTCCAGCATCTCCCACCACAAGTCTCTCTCATGTTTAGCTTTCTCTCATCCCAAGCTTCTCTCAACTTCGAAACCTCACTCTCCTGCCAAGCTTCTTTCATGCCCAGCCTATCTCATACAAGCCTCTCTCTCCTTCAAAGCCTCACTCTCCGGCCAAACATCTTGTGTTCAGCCTCTCTCATCCCGAGCCTTTCTCTCCTACAAAGCCTCACTCTCATCCCAGGCCTCCCTCTCCCTCCCTCTACACCAGCAGTATTCAAACATTTTCAGCGTTGCAGGTCCACATGAATTTGGGGAAGAATTAGAGAAATTATGGAACTCTTTATAATGTGTCCCATTATCACAATGTTGCTTGAAATCTTACAGTTGCACGTGCCGGGCTACCACAATAACTGCCACCTGATTGCCACTCTCCTGGAGGAGGAGGAAGAAGCCGATGTTGTGATAGTAAACATCACATGATGTATCACTAATGGTCATAAGATCAAACATTATGGCTACACATCCCGACAGTCACCAGACTGTGTGTGGCACAGCACGAAGGACGGAGTCGCCCGCCAGTCTTGTACGAAGCACAATACAATATCTCACTACTTCCTGCCGCTTTCAATACTTTCTATCAGTCAAGATACTCACACTACGTACGTACGTACACTGTTCTATTATCCTTTGTACATCTTCACTACTGGCGTTTTGGACCTTATCTGAATGAGTCAGACCAAATGGTTATCAAGGACACAGAACACATTACACTTGTCCACTATCTTTGTCTTTCATACTTTATCTTTCATACTAACTTGCCATTATTAAACGAAAGTTCATTTGGGAACTTATCGTGTTTCATTTTCTCCATGGACTCATAGGAATATATATATATATATATATATATATATATATATATATATATATATATATATATATATATATATATATATACGAACTAAGTGCCTATGAACGAGCACTCTCATGAAACATACAAACCTCCAACAGCCAGGATCGAACCCGGGACCCCTGTGCAACGGGTGGGAGAGCTATCGCTAGGGTATGATCGCCCTGATAGGGAAATAACTATTCGAATACTATGTACTCGAATGCCTTTGACCTGAAATGTAAGTTCAAGCCAGTAGGCCGACCCTGCACTTAGCTTGAATCCTTTTGTGTTCACTATAATCTTCTTTACTACATCTCCTCTTCTCAATCCCTTTATCTTCACTATGCAAGGCTTATCATAATCTTCACTACAACCTCACCTTCATATAACCTTATCTTGAGTAAGCTGGTTTCAAGGAAGGCTTTAGATTTTTCCCGCTCACACAAACAACGTACTTACACGGGGCCCCACGAGTGTAAAACTTCCTCCTAATACAGTGCAAATACATGATTACACACACCTACACACCACCACCACCACTAACAATACACAGAGAAATAGCCTTTTCGGTCGGTTTTGGATCCGTCCTTGAACGTTGTTTAGAGGATTTGGGGGATCAGGTCAATATGGCTAAGTTCACTACAACCTCATATTCACTAAAGTGTATCTTCACTACTAGCTTATTTTCACTAAATTATATCTTCACTATACCCTCTTCTTCACTACAACCGTTATTTCTACCATACCATCATCATTGTACTCCTGATGTTCACTAGAAATAGTTCTTATCTTCACTACATAATCATTCTGAATAAACTTTACTCCTTGATAACCCTTATCTCTACTACATTCGTATCTTCACTACATTCGTATCTTCGCCACAACCTATCTTGACAATATCCTTATAATCACTACACTCTTCTTCACTACACTCTC
>NC_092293.1:4547319-4567319 GCF_036320965.1 Panulirus ornatus
ATTTTATATAACCAGATACGAGACACAACATGTGGTGGGTAGCAGGAGGAGTGGGCGCGCGCGTCAGTGCAGGACTATTTGGTTGGGTCCATCCATGGTGCTGGTGTCGGTGAGTTGGTGGATGTCGGGCCTGGCCAGTTGACCGGACCTAGATGCGTTGAGATACTGGAGGAGGTCCTGCTACCTTCAGTGGGGGCTATGCTGTTTCCAGAGCCGGAGCCATTTTACCTCGTCCAAGATAACAGCCCACCTCACACATCCAGGGTTGTAAAGGCGTGGTATGCTCGCCATCCACGTATAACAGTGTGCCACATCCTGCAAAATCACCTGATCTCAACCCGATAGAGCACGTATGGGCGGCCATGCAGAAAGGCATGCCTGACCGACAACATCGATGTCGTGCTACAGTCGTAAATGATGCTTTACAAGCATGGGAACATCTACGAAGCCCTTCTGGTAGGAACTTAACGCAGACGTTAGTGGCATCCATGCCTCGAAGGCTCAATGAAGTGTTGGCAACGGGAGGAGGTTATACCAAGTATTGAAATAATAAAATTTACAGTCAAAGATTACTTTCTTAACCTCCAACAACATGTCTATGATCATGTTATGTAGAAATCTGATTTTCACTGTTAAAGGGAAGTTAACTAATGCAGATCCATGAAAAGAGTCATTACTTTTCATGTTGGTTTACTAAATACTATGATGTGGTGCCAGGTTTGTGACATACTGTTATCAGTCACACAGGTGATACTACATATTACGTGAGGTTGCTGATTAATCTAAACCAGCAGACAGATAAATCACCGCCGGTATGAAGCAGGGTGTCGTAGATACCATGTAGTATATTATTTTACACCACGAATTTGACACTTTGCAAGAGATAATGATTACTGCAATATGCCTTACTGTGCAGAATATTACATTTACATGCTCAATTTACGTATCCCATCTACTGTACTACATACGGAAGGATATATCGTTGCCATTAGATAGGTGAGGACACCCACAGGCAGGGACATCAGGGCTACCACCATCTCACAGGAAAATGTTGACTGTTCCATTATTCCACGTCTGGTGCGTCATTTTGTTTCGTACAAAAAACGCGCGATAGTTTTTTTGCTGTGTGTACATGTGTATATATGTATATGTATGTGTATGTATGAATATGTATAGGTTGAAATGCATAGGTATGTATATGGGCGTTTCTGCACGTGTATGTGTATACATGTGTATGTGGGAGGGTTGGCCCATTCTTTCGTGTGATTCCTTTCGCTGCCTCGCTAACGCGGGATACAACGAGAAATTATAAGTAAATAAAGTATACAAGTAATGGGAGTGTGTGTTTGTGGTAGTAGTGGGTGGGTGTGTTAAGCGTGGAAAGGATGGCCAGTTAAAGTCCTTTTTTGTACACTGGAGGTTTGAATAAGGGGTATAACGGGTCTATGTATAGTGAAATACGTGCTTGCCATTGGTTGACAATGATCTACCAATGAGAGGGCTGCATTTGATATAGTTTGATAAGTTGTAAGGGTGAAATTCCTATGTATCGTTTGGGCAAAGTATCAGTAATTAGGTAATGTCGTCTTCGGTGGTGCGAGCACGTTTTATGCACTAGCAGACACAAACTCCCTCCCTATTGGCTGAAGGAAAGCCATAAGCTCCGCCCATCCTGCCTCACTTGATCCAGATGAAGGTTGAAAGGCAATTTTATACAATTATCTCTATGTATATAGGGATAAAAGTAAGATATAATGGTGTCATAAGATAGAGCTTGCTGTGTTGTATATGTTCAATAAGGTACATCAAAGAAAAAAATGGACATTTCACAAAAAGCACACGATGATAGGCACAGAAGGTACAACTGCTACTTTTACGTCCATCTGACCCGGTATATATAAGAATGTTCCTATGTATACATCATCTTTTCTAGCCATTCGAGAAGGTTCTTGCTGCTCCTGTCTCGGCCACGTGTTAACCACGTGGTTGATGTAGGATTAACCGCCAGGTCCCACGAAGAGAGAAGAAAGAAGAGAGAAGAAAGAAGACAGAAGACAGAAGACAGAAGAGAGAAGACAGAAGAGAGAAGACAGAAGAGAGAAGAAAGAAGACAGAAGATAGAAGAGAGAAGACAGAAGAGAGAAGAAAGAAGACAGAAGAGAGAAGAAAGAAGAAAGAAGAAAGAAGACAGTAGAGAGAAGACCGAAGAAAGAAGTGGATTGTAACGTTGCCTCCCGCGTTGGTCCTTCCCGCGGGAGACCGTTACGGTGACGACGCCGGCAGGCTGTTCCCTCACCACCATCGCTGCTCCCCACACCCCCGCGTTGCCTCCACTCCATCTTCACATCCTTTTTTTATTTTTCATTTTTGTATCATCCATCATCCATCTCTCGACCGTTTGGCTTGAGCAATCTCTACCCCAGCTTCCCCACCCCATTCTGGAAAACTCATTTTCCTGAGGAGTGGAGGCTGGAGTGGACCTGTTCTCACCTGACGGGGTGGAGACCCTCACACTATCTCTTACCTCTCCCCTACCTTGGACCGTCGAGCCTCCCTCACTCACGTTTTCTCGCACTAGGACACTGATGCCACCAACATGCCGCCCGACATACGTCTAAAATCCCTCAAAACTGATTGCCCCCCTCCTTCCACGTTCGAACTCCTGGCCATCGTCTTTAAGACCACTGAGATCCGTCCTACTAGGGTCATTCAATTTCCCTCGAACAAATACCAGTTTAAGATTTGCTTGGGCAAAGATAGTGATTTAGATAGAATCCTATCTAAGCCTCTCCTTGATGAACTAGCTAAAAAAACTACCAAATCGTTCAGGACCGCTGCCCCTTCAAGCTAGATGTACTATTATTGCCTACAATGTTGATGCGTTTATCTTGTCCCTCAGCCCTTCGGAGATTGTTGAAGCCATCAATGGCGAAAACAATGACGTTAATGTCATCAACGTCTATAAACCGAATAACTCCAGATCAATAAAGATACAATGTTCAAACCCGACCGAGGCCGATCGCCTGCTCTCCCGGGGAGTCCTGTTCCCCATGATCTCTGTGCCAGCAAAATCCCTGAAGAAAGATGAACATCTCGACGTACAACAATGTTTCAAATGTCTGAAATACGGACATGAGACTAAGAACTGTAAAGAACCCCACCAAACCTGTAGTCAATGCGTGGAAACTGGTCATGGTTTTCGTGAGTGCAAGGCTCAGGCAGCGAAGTGTGTCAACTGTAAAGGTAATCATGTTGCTGTATCTGGGCTGTGCCAACGTAAGGAGCAACTCCGCGCAGTGCGTTAGGCACAAAAATCCAACTCACCTCCTTCCACAAAGCCTCACCTCTACGCAACAGTTGCTGCTGCTGCTCCTCCCCCTGCCACCCAAGCTTCTCCTATCCCAACTACTAATTCTTCAGACCTCCTCACCCTACAAGGTAGGATGCATGCGTGCTACCTAAAAGCGTTGTTCCTGAGCGGGGAAGATAAATCAGAATTCATCAGAATTTTCGATTTGCTTCTTGCTCATAACAACCTACCCAATGTACGAACTCCACCTGAACTCCTCAGCTCCCCGCCACCAACCATCCCTCACCGACCCCTGTCTCGTCCGCCACCCTGTCCCCTAACGAAAACATATCCCAGGAGACCCCCAGTAACACTTCCAACTCTCCCCCAACTACTCAACCTGTCACCCTCCCAACTTCCAATACCCCCTCCGCACCCCCTAACACAACTCCATCCACAACCCCCCCAACCCAACACCAACAATCCTACTGTCTCTCCAAATACCGATTCCTCTCCCACCCCCACCGTCCCAACTTCCACCACCACGACAGTTCCCCCAGAACCTCCACTCACCAATCCCCCCCCTCCCCCTCCCTCCGTCCCCTACCTAACCCTCCCAGAGGAGCCCCAGCACCTGACCCTGCCGACACACCAGACAACCCACCAACGGTCAACCTCAACCTTCAACTCGTCGACAATGATCCTCTCCCCTCCCCTCTCCCCTCTCCTGACCCCTCACCAGATATATCCCGACCCAAGACTAGAAACATGATAAAAGTGAAACACTCAAACGGTGCGTCAACGGCCTTCATCGACAACAGACACAGAAGGCCAATAAACTTCCATAAGTCGTAAAATGCTAAAAATCTTAGTTTAACATGCGCAGCTATCACAATGGCCGTCATCTGATTGCCACTCTCCTCGAAGAGAAGGGACCCGATGTTGTGATACTTAACATCACATGTATCACCAACGGATACAAAATTAGACATTACGGGTATACATCACGACAGTCTCCAGACAGTAGACACGAGGGAGTCGCCATTCTCATACGCAACACCATCGAACACGAATACCTCGCCATCTCATGGCAATACGAACACTTTCTAGCAGTTAAGATAAACACAATACATGGCTTCATTATCTTCTGCACTACATACTCTCGACCCAACACTTCCATTCCACTCCATGATCTCTACACAGTATTCAATTACACACATATCCCAGTCTATCTTCTAGTTGACCTCAACGCCCAACACAGAAGCTTCCACCACAAAAGAAACAATTCTCATGGTGATGACTTATTCACTTTATATTCTTACAAACGTCTTCACTTCCGAGGACCTTACTTCCACACCGTCTTCACTGGCCAAGGAGGAAAAGGCAGACCTGATCTTGTCTTCTCCAACAGAGCCAGTAATTATCTTCATAATTTGCCATCTCTAGGACCACTGTGTGGTTCCGACCACATCCCAATCTTTCTTCATCTCTCGTCTAACCCTATCCTCGTCCCATCACCCTCATACTACCACTACAAAAGAGCAGACTGGGAGAGCTTCAAAGACACTCTCTCCAACTGCACTTACACGACAAACTACGAAAATCACCCAATAGCACTAACAGACAGAGAAATAGAACATATAAACGAAACAATCATACAGGCAGCTGACATTGCTATCCCCAAATCTTCATTTACTTCAAGATACTCCTTCTTCCCTTCTCCCAAAACAACAAGACTTCTCTCGTGCTACCGTCGACGCTTTGAGCAAAACAGACATCGTTTGGGCCTAGTTCAGTGGGACCTCACACCCCCACGAAACCACACACTCAACAGCCTTCTAGAAGACCACAATAGACACTGGAAATCTCTCATCACCACAACAGAACAACACCAAATCAAATCTCAAGAATTTTGGAACAGAATCCGAAAACTCAAAGGAATACCGAAAACAGACTTTAATGGGCTAAATGACGACAACACTCTACACCATAACCCACAAGACATTGCCAACATTTGTCAAAAACACTGGGAAGGTATCTTTCACCCTCACCCCCCGTCACCCTCTGGCGTACGAAAACACTAGAATTGTCATACAACACATACAAAACAGACCCAGTCACTTCTACCCAGAACAGATCATACACCTCCAATCACTTTCACATGACCACCTTCTCACAACTCCCATAACATCGAATGAGGTCAAATTCCTCCCCCTCAAATCACCCAAAGTAGCTCCAGGTAGTTCAGGCATTGGTTACCAGCTACTTACCCATCTCCCTGACGACACTATTAGAGCCATCACCTTCCTCTTCAACGCGGCACTAGCCTCTGGCTATTTACCCGCCGCCTTCAAAACTGCCACAATCACAATGATACCTAAACCCAACAAATCCAACACAGACCCCATGAACTACAGACCCATCAGCCTACTTGAGTCCATTGGGAAGACATTTGAAAGAATCATAAACAAAAGACTTAGAAAACACCTTATAAACAACAACCTACTCTCACACAAACAGTTTGGCTTTCACCAACATCGCTCCACACAAGATGAACTCAACATCATTACGAACTACATAAGAAACAACACGCGGACACACAAAATGACCGCACTCATCACAAAAGATGTTGAAAAAGCCTTTGACACCGTGTGGCACGATGGATTGAGGTATAAACTAAGCACCCAATTCCAACTCCCACGACCCACCATTAAGCTTCTCTCTAACTATCTTAGCAACAGAAAAACCCGAATCAAATACAGAAACACTTACTCAAACTACTTCTTCCTCAATGCCGGTGTATCTCAAGGCTCCGTGCTGGCCCCTACTCTTTACACACTCTACTCAAATGATCTTTCCAGTCCTATACACCTGGACTCCATCACTCTCCAATATGCAGATGATATTACTCAACTGATCAGAGCCGTAACCCTCACACACTTAATCAGCAGAACCCAACAGGAAATTGACAACGTTTGGCTTTGGGAGTTAAAATGGAGTATTAAATCAAATCCTGCCAAATTCAACATATCTTACTTTAACGTACGTCAGAGATACAACATAAGTAATGTCTACCTACACTCCCGTATACACCGACATTTACCCATTCCCATCTCAAACACCAACACTGTCCTGGGCCTAAACTATGATGTACACCTGAGAATGAACCGACATATACAATCTAGAGCGGTTATTGCGAGAGCGGAGCTCGCAAAATTGTATAGATTCAGAGAGGCGCAATTCAAAACCAAATTGCACCTCTACAAAGCATTAATACAACCTCTTATCACTTATGCCCCTTCAACTCTTGAACTCGGAGCCAAATCCAACATCCGTGCACTCCAAATCATTCAGAGCAAAGCTCTACGTTGGGTTTTTAACATCAAATGGTACGAGTTTATCAGGAACACAGAACTTCACGAGAGAGCACGAATCCCTCCTCTAAACATCTACTGGAGGAAATTGTTTGAAAGACAAGTAGAGCGATTTCAAATACATCATACTCACTGGGTTGATTACTTCAACAATCTCCTGGGAATAGACCACCCAGGTAACATGTTTAATATACAACCTGGACAACATCCAGTGACCATATATTAAAAAACTAAAAACCACTATAGATCTTGCTGCTAAGTCCGTGCGGGGAACGCCTTGGTAAAATCAGTGTCCATCGGCCAGAGATACGATCCATATCCTCCTATATCCCTTAAAAAAGAAAAAGAAAAAAAAATACAATAAGAGAAAGTGATAAAGAAAAATAAGTAGATAAATAGAATAAAACCTTGCCCTCCACTCATCATCTCCGCCCTGCTTATCCTATTTTTCCTATGCAAGCTGGGTTAAGCCCTGGCTCTTTTCCTCCCTCTAAAATTCACTTCCTCTAACAACTCTTGCTCTTTCCCCCTCTCTTTTCCCGCCCCTCCTTGGAAGAGACTTTTCTATCATCAGCAGTGGTCATTCGTATTGGCCATCTTTTCTAGCCATTCGAGAAGGTTCTTGCTTCTGCTGTTTCGGCCACGTGTTAACCACGTGGTTGATGGAGGATTAACCGCCAGATCCCACAAAGAGTGAAGACAGAAGAGAGAAGACAGAAGAGAAAAGAAAGAAGACAGAAGAGAGAAGACCGAGGAAAGAAGTGGATTGTAACGTTGCCTCCCGCGTTGGTCCTTCCCGCGGGAGACCGTTACGGTGACGACGCCGGCAGGCTGTTCCCTCACCACCCTCGCTGCTCCCCACACCCCCGCGTTGCCTCCAGTCCAACTTCACATCCCTTTTTATTTTCTTATATTTCATTATCCATCATCCATCTCTCGACCGTTTGGCTTGAGCAATCTCTACCCCAGCTTCCCCACCCCATTCTGGAAAACTCATTTTCCTGAGGAGTGGAGGCTGGAGTGGACCTGTTCTCACCTGACGGGGTGGAGACCCTCACACTATCTCTTACCTCTCCCCTACCTTGGACCGTCGAGCCTCCCTCACTCACGTTTTCTCGCACTAGGACACTGATGCCACCAACATGCCGCCCGACATACGTCTAAAATCCCTCAAAACTGATTGTCCCCCTCCTTCCACGTTCGAACTCCTGTCCATCGTCTTTAAGACCACTGAGATCCGTCCTACTAGGGTCATTCAATTCCCCTCGAACAAATACCAGTTTAAGATTTCCTTGGGCAAAGATAGTGATCTAGATAGAATCCTATCTAAGCCTCTCCTTGATGAACTAGCTAAAAAAACTACCAAATCGTTCAGGACCGCTGCCCCTTCAAGCTAGATGTACTATTATTGCCTACAATGTTGATGAATCTATCTTGTCCCTCAGCCCTTCGGAGATTGTTGAAGCCATCAATGACGAAAACAATGACGTTAATGTCATCAACGTCTATAAACCGAATAACTCCAGATCAATAAAGATACAATGTTCAAACCCGACCGAGGCCGATCGCCTGCTCTCCCGGGGAGTCCTGTTCCCCATGATCTCTGTGCCAGCAAAATCCCTGAAGAAAGATGAACATCTCGACGTACAACAATGTTTCAAATGTCTGAAATAAGGACATGAGACTAAGAACTGTAAAGAACCCCACCAAACCTGTAGTCAATTCGCGGAAACTGGTCATGGTTTTCGTGAGTGCAAGGCTCAGGCAGCAAAGTGCGTTAGTTGTAAAGGTGAACACGTCGCTGTATCTGGACTGTGCCCACGTAAGAAGGAGCAACTCCGTGCAGTGCGTCAGGCACAAAAATCCAACTCACCTCCTTCCACAAAGCCTCACCTCTACGCAACAGTTGCTGCTGCTGCTCCTCCCCCTGCCACCAAAGCTTCTCCTATCCCAACTACTAATTCTTCAGACCTCCTCACCCTACAAGGTAGGATGCATGCGTGCTACCTAAAAGCGTTGTTCCTGAGCGGGGAAGATAAGTCGGAATTCATCAGAACTTTCGATTTGCTTCTTGCTCATAACAACCTACCTAATGTACGAACTCCACCTGAACTCCTCAGCTCCCCCGCCAACAACCATCCCTCACCGACCCCTGTCTCGTCCGCCACCCTGTCCCCTAACGAAAACGTATCCCAGGAGACCCCCAGTAACACTTCCAACTCTCCCCCAACTACTCAACCTGTCACCCTCCCAACTTCCAATACCCCCTCCGCACCCTCTAACACAACTCCATCCACAACCCCCCAACCCAACACCAACAATCCTACTGTCTCTCCAAATACCGATTCCTCTCCCACCCCCACCGTCCCAACTTCCACCACCACGACAGTTCCCCCAGAACCACCACTCACCAATCCCCCCCTCCAACCACCCCCTCCCTCCGTCCCCTACCTAACCCTCCCAGAGGAGCCCCAGAACCTGACCTTGCCACACCTGACAACCCTCCTCCGGTCAAACTCGGCATTCAAATCGTCGACGTTGACCCTCTCCCTCCCCTCTCCCCTTCCCTCTCCTCTCTCCTCTCCCCTCTCCTCTCCCCCCACCAGATATACCCCGACCCAAGACTAGAAACATGGTACAATTGAAATACTCAAACGTTGGGTCAACGGCCTACATCGACACTAGATGCAGAAGGCCGATAAACTTCCAAAAATCGTAAATGATTAAGATATTGCAGTTCAACGTGCTGCAGCTATCACAGTAGGCCGTCATCTGATTGCCACTCTCTCGAAGAGAAGAGACCCGATGTCGTGATACTTAGCAGCACATGTATCACCAACGGATACAAAATTAGACATTACGGGTATACATCACGACAGTCTCCAAACAGTAGACACGAGGGAGTCGCCATTCTCATACACAACACCATCGAACACGAATACCTCGCCATCTCATGGCAATACGAACACTTTCTAGCAGTTAAGGTAAACACAATACATGGCTTCATTATCTTCTGCACTACATACTCTCGACCCAACACTACCATTCCACTCCATGATCTCTACACAGTATTCAATTACACACATATCCCAGTCTACCTTCTAGCTGACCTCAACGCCCAACACAGAACCTTCCACCACAGCAGAAGCAATTCTCATGGTGATGAATTATTCGCTTTATACTCTTACAAACGTCTTAACTTCCTAGGTCCTTACCTCCACACTGTCTTCACTGGCCCAGGAGGAAAAGGCAGACCTGACCTTGTCTTCTCCAACAGAGCCAGTAATTATCTTCATAATTTCTTGTCTCCAGGACCACTGTGTGGTTCCGAACAAATCTCTATCTTTCTTCATCTCTCGTCTAACCCTATCCTCGTCCCATCACCCTCACACTACCACTACAAAAAGAGTAGACTAGGACAGCTTCAAAGACACTCTCCAACTGCACTTACACGACAAACTATGAAAATCACCCAATAACACTAATAGACACAGAAATAGAACATATACATGGAACAATCACACAGGCAGCTGACGCCTCTATCCCAACATCTTCATTTACCTCAAGATACTCCTTCTTCCTTTCTCCCAAAACAACCAGACTCCTCTCGTGCTACCGTCGACGCTTTGAGCATAACAGACATCGTTTGGGCCTAGTACGGTGGGACCTCACATCCCTACAAAACCACACACTCAACAGCCTTCTAGAAGACCACAATAGACACTGGAAATCTCTTATCACCACAACAGATCAACACCGAATTAAATCTCCTCAAGAGTTTTGGAGCAGAACCCGGAAACTTAAAGGAATACCAAAAACAGACTTCAATCGGCTAAATGACGACAACACTCTACACCATAACCCACAAGACATCGCGAACATTTTTCAAAAACACTGGGAAGGTATCTTTCACCCTCAACCCCCCCCCCCCCCCCCACCCCCTACCCCCCACCGTCCCCACCCTCTGGCGTACGACCAATCGTTTCACATGACCACCTTCTCACAACTCCCATAAGAACGAGCGAGGTCAAATTCCTCCTCTTCAAATCGCACAAAGTATCCCCAGGTAACTCAGGCATTGGTTACCAGCTACTTACACATCTCCCTGACAACACTATTAAAGCCATCACCTTCCTCTTCAACGCGGCACTAGCCTCTGGCAATTTTCCCGCGGCCTTCAAAACAGCAACAACCACAATGATACCCAAACCCAACAGATCCAACAGAGACCCAATGAACTACAGACCCATCAGCCTACTTGAGTCCATTGGGAAGACATTTGAAAGAATCATAAACAACAGACTTAGACAACACCTAACAAACAACAACCTACTCTCACACAAACAGTTTGGCTTTCATCAACATCGCTCCACACAAGATGAACTCAACATCATTACGAACTACATAAAAAACAACACACGGACACACAAAATGACCGCACTCATCACAAAAGATGTTGAAAAATCCTTTGACACCGTGTGGCACGATGGATTGAGGTATAAACTAAGCACCCAATTCCAACTCCCACGACCCACCATTAAGCTTCTCTCTAACTATCATAGCAACAGAAAAACCCGAATCAAATACAGAAACACTTACTCAAACTACTTCTTCCTCAATGCCGGTGTATCTCAAGGCTCCGTGCTGGCCCCTACTCTTTACACACTCTACTCAAATGATCTTTCCAGTCCTATACACCTGGACTCCATCACTCTCCAATATGCAGATGATATTACTCAGCTAATCAGAGCCAGAACCCTCACACACTTAATCAATAGAACCCAACAGGAAATTGACCACGTTTCGCTCTGGGAGTTAAAATGGAGGATTAAAACAAATCCTGCAAAATCCAACATATCCTACTTTAATGTACGTCAGAGATACAACATAACTAATGTCTACCTACACTCCCGTATACACCGACATTTACCCATTCCCATCTCAAACACCAACACTGTCCTGGGCCTAAACTATGATGTACACCTGAGAATGAACCGACATATTCAGTCTAGAGCGGCTATTGCGAGAGCGGAGCTCGCGAAATTGTATAGATTTAGAGAGGCGGAATTCAAAATCAAATTGCACCTCTACAAAGCATTAATACGACCACTTATCACTTATGCCCCTTCAGCTCTTAAACTCGGAGCCAAATCCAACATCCGTGCGCTCCATATAATTCAGTATAAAGCTCTACGTTGGGTTTGTAACATCAAATGGCACGAATTCATCAGGAACACAGAACTTCATAGGAGAGCACGACTGCCTCCACTAAACATCTTTTGGAGGAAATTGTCTGAAGGACAAGTAGAGTTGATTTCAAATACATCGATTACTTCAACAATCTCCTGGGAATAGATCACCCAGATAACATGTTTAATATCCAACCTGAACAACATCCAGTGCCCATATATTTAAAACTAAAAACTACTATAGATCTTGCTGCTAAGTCCGTGTAGGGAACGTCTTGGCAAAATCAGTTTCTATCTGCCAGAGATACGATCCATCTCCTCTTATATCATAAAAAAAAGAGAAATCCCTCGCACTCCACACATCATCTCTGTCCTAGTTATCCTATAATTCCGATGCAAGCTGGGTTAAGCCTTGGCTCTTTTCCTCCTTCTAAAATTCACTTCCTCTAACAACTCTTGCTCTTCCCCCCCCCCCCCCTCCCCTCCTTCCCCCCCTTCCTTGGAAGGGAGTTTTCTATCATCATTCACAGTTCATAGTGTTCCCTGCAGAACTGGTAAAAGTGGGGTTGGCTTATTTTCCGTTTTTTTTTATGTTGAGAGAGCAGAAGAGGGTGTTTTGAAATGGTTTGGGCACATGGAGAGAATGAGTGAGGAAAGATTGACCAAGAGGATATATGTGTCGGAGGTGGTGGAACGAGGAGAAGTGGGAGACCAAATTGGAGGTGGAAAGATGGAGTGAAAAAGATTTTGTGTGATCGGGGCCTGAACATGCAGGAGGGTGAAAGGAGGGCAAGGAATAGAGTGAATTGGATCGATGTGGTATACCGGGGTTGACGTGCTGTCAGTGGATTGAATCAGGGCATGTGAAGCGTCTGGGGTAAACCATGGGAGCTGTGTAGGTATGTATATTTGCGTGTGTGGACGTATGTATATATATGTGTATGGGGGTGGGTTAGGCCATTTCTTTCGTCTGTTTCCTTGCGCTACCTCGCAAACGCGGGAGACAGCGACATTTCCCGCGTTAGTAAGGTAGCGTTAAGAACAGAGGACTGGGCCTCTGAGGGAATATCCTCACCTGACCTCGTTCTCTGTTCCTTCTTTTGGAAAATAAAAAAAAAACAAGAGGGGAGGATTTCCAGCCCCCCGCTCCCTCCCCTTTTAGTCGCCTTCTACGACACGCAGGGAATACGTGGGAAGTATTCTTTCTCCCCTATCCCCAGGGATATATATATATATATATGTATATATATATATATATATATATATATATATATATATATATATATATATATATATATATATATATATATATATATATATATATATATATATTGTAAATGTAATTTTTACATCACGAGCAGTAAATAAATCATTAAATGTAAGTGATGGAGCACAAGTTACAGTCCTTGTAACTAGAAAATTATGACTAGGTAGTTTTCTCAAGTGGATAGTTTATCATGTCCTTCAGTAACTCTTTGTTGACTTAGCAACCCCAGGGGCATACTTTTTTAAAAGTGCTCACTAGAAAAGTTTAACACTGTAAAAACCATGTCATAAATGGAACTGGTAGGTTAGTGTGATGAGATACTAGGAGATTTTGAGTGAAGAGTGGCAAAAGGTGAGAAATAGGAGGTTTTTAGGGAAGCAGTGCTGACATGTGAGAAAGGTTAGTGAACAAAGGGATGAAAAAAATAAGTTGCTCAAGAAAGAGAAAAGATAGGTAAATAGGCATGCCTATTTGGGCTGTTGTATAAAGTGGTAAACAGTAAATGTTCAAAGAGAGTTGAAAAAAAAATTTGGTGTACTTGGTAAGTAGTGTAGGAGAGTGATTGAGAAAATGGTGACATACACTATAGTTATATATATATATATATATATATATATATATATATATATATATATATATATATATATATATATATATATATATATATATATATATATATATATATATATATATATATATATATATATCCCTGGGGATAGGGGAGAGAGAATACTTCCCACGTATTCCCTGCGCGTCGTAGAAGGCGACTAAAAGGAAAGGGAGCGGTGGGCTGGAAATCCTCCCCTCTCGTTTTTTTTTTTTTATTTCTCCAAAAGAAGGAACAGATAAGGGGGCCAGGTGAGGATATTCCCTCAAAGGCCCAGTCCTCTGTTCTTAGCGCTACCTCGCTACCGCGGGAAATGGCGAATAGTATGAAAGAAAGAAAGAAAGATAAATATATATATATATATATATATATATATATATATATATATATATATATATATATATATATATATATATATATATATATATATATATATATATATATATATATATATATATATATATATAAATATATATATATATTGATATAATCAAGGTAAGATGCCATTCCTCTTGACGTTACCTACTACTAAATGTCTGAGCAGCTGATGCTACTTAAGGATACAGTCAACATTTACTCCTGGTTGATGTTGTACACAGGAACATTTACTCCTTGTTGATGTTGTACACAGGAACATTTACTCCTTGTTGATGTTGTACACAGGAACATTTACTCCTTGTTGATGTTGTACACAGGAACATTTACTCCTTGTTGATGTTGTACACAGGAACATTTACTCCTTGTTGATGTTGTACACAGGAACATTTACTCCTTGTTGATGTTGTACACAGGAACATTTACTCCTTGTTGATGTTGTACACAGGAACATTTACTCCTTGTTGATGTTGTACACAGGAACATTTACTCCTTGTTGATGCTGTACACTGGAACATTTAAGCATAACTATGCACATAATGTTTACTGGATGTGTCTAACGTGGATAATGTCTCACATTGTCATTCCCAGTTATTATAACCATATAAGTTATATTCATATGGAAGATGTTAATGACAACCGGCAGGAGATGTTGTATATACTACATGGCAGCAACCATTGTGGCATGCAGGGCTCACGTGAGCCTGCTCCTCTACCATGACCCCAAACTTACCTCCCACGTGTCTTGTTGTCAGGATCAGTAGCTTTCAAGAACTTTTTCTGAGCGATAGTACATTACTGTTGTATCCACCAACATTATATATATTCAATTAGACATTTGCTGTAGTTTCAATGTTTGATGTATGGAATGACTTTACATACACATTATCACTATCATGCAGGCAAAAGTAAAACTTCTTACCCACACCAGGTCTTCTGTCCAACGACAGTAGGGAAAAGTAGGTAATAGGTGAAGACACAGGCCATGTACCACGTCAGTGGAGGACCAGCTACGGCAGCCTTCGTGGCTCAGGAGAGAATGTTCGTGAGCAGTGTTGGGAGGAGACCATATACTGTTCACCAGCCTTACGTATACAAGAGGTGTGGGGGCGGGTCGTCAACACAGCTCAGTAAGACACCAACAGTGGCAGTTAATTGTCAGAAGCGTTTCAAGTGAGCAGTTGCAAGGTGAGGCAATGGTGGTCAGGAAGGCTGTTCCTTGTAGCTCGCTAGTTAGCCGAGAGGTGAGTGTAGACACTGTATAATGTTATGATGAAGTATGGAGTAGATAGATATTGTGTTTCACTGCCAACTTATCTGAGATTCAAGCTATGTCAGGAGGGACGCATTGCAGTAGATAGTTTACAGCTTGAAGGGAAAACAGATGATTGGCATCCAGTTATTTACGAAATGTCTTTTTAGAAAAAATAAACAGTTTACCCAGACGAAATGTTGTACACATATATTGTGATAGATTCGTGTTAGGTAACGGTCAAGCGGGTTGTGGTGGTTTTTATAAGGGAATATTTTATCAATCAATGTTATGCAGATGTAACAGTTTGTAAAAGAATTAGTAAGAACACCTCGTCCACGCTGACTGAACTTCATGCAGTTAGTGAAGGACTTCAGGTTGCTATAGAGATGTGTAAACATGTATGTTATTGTTGACAGTAGAAGTGCACTTGAAGCCTTACAGTGTAAACATCCAGTTAACTTTCATATTGTTAATATCTATAAACAACTGGTCATAGAAATGTAAGAAATGGAATGTACTGTGCAGTTTGTATGGATTCCATCATATGTGGGGATTCAGTTGAATGAAATGGCTGACAAATTGGCCAAGAAAGCTGCAGAAAAGCTTCATAGAGATATCATAAGTAACGAAAGTATAAGAACAATAAAGAAGGAAATGGAAAGAAAAAGAAAAGAATGGGAACATGCAAGAAGAGAAGTGATAACCAAAGGCAGTGAGAGTTTACATCATTATTTGTATGTGTTACAAATTACCAATGTAACTTACGGCACTAACTTACCATCTCTTGATACTGCCATAATGAGACTAAGGTTGGCATATTATTGGCAGATAAGTGGAGGGCTGGGTCAATCTTGCCAACTATGAGGGATGCACATACACTGTGGCATTATGGATTACAATGTGGACAAATCCAACTATATAGGAAGAGTGACGTCACTTCTCTATAAGAACAAATTTGTTGATCAATTAATAATAGAAAGATTAAAATGATCCTTACAATATACAAACATTTTGCCCCAAGGGTATGACTTTATTATCATCCAAGACTACATTATCTTTACATGTCAAAACTAGTTGTATTCTAATTATATTACTGTAGATAATGCAATGTAATTCTTGTAGTGTACTATTGTTAAGACATTTACAACTTTTGTAAGCCCAAAAAGGGATGACAAAGATGAGGGTGGGTTTGTACACTACCCTGTCATTTTGTTGTACATATTATCAATAAAATATCTCAGTTTCAGTTTCAATTTCAACCATAGTACTTAAGGATATATTTGTTTCATTCTCATCGTAGTTATGATTATAAACTTGTCGGAAAACGTTTTACCTCGAATGAGGCGAAGTACTTTATCTTAACAGGATTATCAACATGTGGAATGATATACCAAGTAGAGTAGATGAAAGATGTTTGAGAATAGACTCGATAGATATTTCGCCTATGATTTTCGACTAATATTGTTTGCGTCTCCTTAGTTACATATACAGTTTACAGGTTATTCTCTCTGAAACATGTGTATGTGTGTCTCCTCCTACCCAACTGATCTATGACCTGATCTCTTCCATCATTACAGGCAGCTTCGTAAGGTGTCAGTGTTATGTTGTATGAATTCCTTTGTATATTCCTTTATACGTAATCTGAAATCTGACTTGAATTAGGTTGACATAATTTGGAGAGGAATCTATCTAACGTCAACGAATATTCGAAAATATTCTAAGTTTATATTTTCTCTAATATATGTTTCATATTTTTTCTAACAAAAAGACAGCTTCATTTTTCTAATAATTCCTATAAAGTTACAATATTTTGAACCACGAGTTTGGTGAATGTTTAGGGAGTAGAAGGTAATGACTCAATAGATTAGCTCAGTTTATGATAAAGACAAGTGGTGACATTATCACAATAGGACAAACACGAACACCTTTGATATAGTTCGAGTAACTCTTAAGTAGTTCATATAATATCAAGAAAAAAAAACTTTTTCTCTATTTTTTTCAGTTTGCTTTTAGAACTCAATCTTAAATTTGACGCCGCTGTATGACACTCTGCTGAAGTTCTTCGTTTGAAAAGGTTAACGATGACTTTTTCTCCTTTTGTGACATCCCGGGAAACATCTTGGTGCCCCAAATGATGTGTGTCACCTGGTACGTCCGGCCGGTGGTGGCAAGATTTGGCTGGAGTCAAGAACAAATACCTAACTAAGGCTGTTTACCCAGGCCACCTCCCCTGCCTGCCTGCCCGACCACACCTGGGAAACATAAGCAACAGGTGAAGACACACACCCTGTACCACCTCACTGGCTACGGTGGCAGCCTTCCTCACTCAGGTAAGAGTCGTCGTGACCGGTGTTGGGAGGAGACCGTCTACTGTTGACCAGCCTTACGTATACAGGAGGTGTGGGGTGGGTGGGTGTCGGGTGGTCAACACACAATGTTCTCGGGATCGTCAGAAGGAGGAGGAGGGTTCCTGGTAGTTAGTGGAGAGTTCAACGTGCCGGAGCTCAGTGCTGTCTGTAGTTTGTCGTGTGTAAAGGCTGGATCATCTTCTGTCATGAGAAACAATGTTTGTAAGTTACTGTATACAATTGTTATCCGTTGCTGAATCATCATGAAACCTGGATACATAATCATGTATTCTGAATATGATCAAATTGATTATCTGTTGTGAGAGTCACCAGGTCTGCGCTTGACATGTCTTACGACAACATGTTCTCAGAAACTATTATTTTCTGTACAGTTATGTTATTGTTATGTTCACCAAGTCTTCTCTTAGCAGTTATGATTTGTGTCACATTAGCTAGGTCTTCACCTGACAATTTTGTTGTTGTTGTTGTTGTTGTTCTTCTTCTTCTTCTTCTTCTTCTTCTTCTTCTTCTTCTTCTTCTTCTTCTTCTTCTTCTTCTTCTATTACGGGTCCTCGCTTCTACACAGTCGTTCTCTGATCTTGCCTAACAGGTCATTTCTTGTTTACAGATTCGTCAGGTCCTTGCCTGGCTCGGGCCCTTATCATACGGCCTCTGTAACACGTAAGTATGTTTTATTATCTCTGAATTTACAGCTATCAACAAGTAAAGTTCGTTAACCAGAATGTGTACCGTACGGAAAAGCAAACAAATAACACAATTTACAAGATGATAACAGTCGATATTAGCCATCAGCAGGTAAGGTCATCAAGCCGCACCATACATACGTCAGACAGTAACATCAGTTGTATAACAGGATGTATATATGTTGGTGGATTTAAGGGCTATCACCTAAAGGTCATGAAGCCAGAATGTGAACCATAACCACTTACGAGTGGAGTCCGGTAACACCTTTTACAGCATTATGTCTCAAACAGAATACAGTAGTCAGTTTCATACAAGTATTCTGCACTTCAACTGATTAATGCTATGATAAGGATGAAGAGAATTACAAACCATGAATACTCATTGTAAGGATCACATCAAGGATGAAACATATATAACTAGAAGTGTTGAGGAAACAAAGATGGTGAAATACCTTGACCCGCCCGGGATCACTAGCACCTGTGGCAATGGACACACCTTTGTAATGCTTGATCACTTACAACTGATCAACTTTTTTACGAAAGTCTTAGGTATTGTCCCTCAGAAGAATGTTTTACAAATATGTACAGAAGACGCATCTGTGTTAGACGCCATATCTAAGAAAAGGGACGTAATAGTATATAGTTTGTTACGAAAATGAAATACTCCTGCCTTAAACTAGTTCTCTTGTGTTGTTTTTCTTTACAAATCCCCAGAGGAGAATATGTTCTGTTATTTATGAATATAAAGATTTATGTTTTTATCACTTTTTTAAATTTCTTATAATCTTTACTGATTCTGGCTGAAAGGCATTGTTTTAAACAACCATTAAAGTTCAACACAATACATAGTCCTTATAAACAAATAATCTATCAGAACAACATTATGTTTCATTAGATTCCTTAAGTCTTCTGTAACATTTTGAAGTACATAACATATTCACAAGTCTCATCTAGTGCACCACTCTCTTCACCCGAACATTCTTCTGAAAACCTCTACTACAAATGTTCACCTTTGCCTCCATAAGATAATTGTATTATACTTAGTCGCTGTCTCCCGCGTTAGCGAGGTAGCGTAAGGAAACAGACGGAGTGGCCGAGCCCACCCATATACGCATGTATATACATAAACGCCCACACACGCACAAATACATACCTATACATTTCAACGTATACATACAAACACACACACAAACATATACGTATATACACATGTACATATCCATACCTGCTTCCTTTATCTATTCCCATCGCAACCCCAGCATATATGAAAATGACCCCCCCCCCCCCACACCCAGCACGCGCGAGGTAGCTCTAGGAAAAGACAACAAAGTCCACATTCATTCACACTCAGTCTCTAGCTGTCATGTGTAATGCACCGAAACCACAACTCCCTTTCCACATCCAGGCCCCACAGAGTTCCCATGGTTTACCCCAGACGCTTCACATGCCCTAGTTCAATCCATTGACAGCACGTCGACCCCGGTATACCAGATTGTTCCGATTCACTCTATTCCTTGTACACCTTTCACCCTCCTGTATGTTCAGGCCCCAATCGCTCAAAATCTTTTTTCACTCCATCCTTCCATCTCCAA
>NC_092293.1:4572319-4576191 GCF_036320965.1 Panulirus ornatus
GAAAAGAGATAAAGACAAAAAATATGTCTGGTGTGGGTCTCGAACCCACGACCTTGAGTGTGTCAGACTCACGCTCTACCACTGAGCTAACCAGACAATAGAAAATACGTCTGTTTCTTCAATTTGAATTAATGAAAATCTTTGCGAGGCAGCGTTAAGAAAAGAGAGATGTCTTTGACGAAATCTATATTGCTTGGCTCTTTCTTCTGTTCCTCATTATCGAAAGTAAACATACAGAAGGATATATATATATATATATATATATATATATATATATATATATATATATATATATATATATATATATATATATATATATTTTTTTTTTTTTTTTTTTTTTTGCTTTGTCGCTGTCTCCCGCGTTTGCGAGGTAGCGCAAGGAAACAGACGAAAGAAATGGCCCAACCCACCGACATACACATGTATATACATACGTCCACACACGCAAATATACATACCTACACAGCTTTCCATGGTTTACCCCAGACGCTTCACATGCCTTGATTCAATCCACTGACAGCACGTCAATATATATATATATATATATATATATATATATATATATATATATATATATATATATATATATATATATATATATATATATATATATTCAATAATGGATGGAACTTGGCTCCTAAGGTGATTTTGCTGTTGGAGTGGGACCTCCAGCCATTTTGTCCACCTTTTCCCTTTCTAGACATGTGGTGGTGCATTGGGTAGTGTGGCAACCTTCGTCTTCATCTTTTTGGGTGCAGGCTTGCAAACCTCGTGGTTTGCTTCTTTGCTGCACCCGACATAGCCATCTGGGCGTAGCTATCTACCTGGGCTGGTGGGTCAGCCAGCATAGCTACACGCTCACTCGGTACCTGGACTGGTGGACGAGCAGCCTTCCTTTCTTCCATGGCTACAGTCTGCCTAACGACCTGGGGTTGTGGAGCAGCCATCCTTACTACCACCCAGGTTGGTTGGGCAGCCTTCTTTCGTTTCTTTGCTACACCCTTCTGGTTGGGCTGGTTGGGCAACCTTCTTTTTTCTCTTCTTCGATACAACCTGCCAACCGAATTCGTCTGCTGGTGGGTCCGTTTCTTTCATGGATACAACCTCTGTAGCTACTTGGGCTGGCCGGTCAACCTTCGATTGTAGGTAAAAGTATATATATAGAATAATGTGGTTATCATCAGCAGCCAGAGGCCATTCCTCCCTCCTTGCCTGCAGAGTTCTTGATTTTCTGGAAAGTTCTACGAGATTCTGGTAAGATAAATACCATTGAGAGGACGTTGTTAGGGGACAGTCAGGTTCAGTTTAGAGTTGGTTGTGGGATGGTCCTTTTACTGTGTCGTATCAGCCAGATGGGTATTTCTTTTCACAGTTTTCGTTAAAGTTTGTTTTCTAGAGGCATAATCTAGAACACTATTTTCCATATGTTTATCATTTTTCTTGTTATAGTTTCATTATGATCATTAGTTTTGTTATTGTTGACTTTCAGATATTTGATGTTATGTTTGTGATTCCCGTGGAAGCGTCTGACATCTTGCTAGAAGACTTTCTGGTCACAATATTTCTGCACTGGGGAGTTGATCGTATTCTTTTATTGCAGGTTTTGTTATTATCTTGCTTTACATTAAGGTCTACTGGAGGTTTTCCCAATGCTGGTTGAACATATGTCCAGCAACAGGAGATAGCGTAAGATACAGTATTGATGAAACTTATCTATCTATATACCTATCTAAATATCGCTCTATCAATCTATCAATCTAACTATCTATCTATCTATATATCTATCTATCTTTATCTGAAAGTCAACAATAATAAAATCATTGATATATGAAGTATAACAACGTCCTCTCAATGGCAATTATCTCACCAGAATCTTCTAGAACCTTCCAGAAAACTATGAACTCTGCAGGCAAGGAGGGAGGAATGGTCTCCGGCTATTGATAAAACCATATTATTCCATGTATATGTTTATATATACATATTTATGTATATATATGAATGTATATATAACGTACAGAATAATGCGGCCATCATCAGTATCGAAGAAAACTGAAAAGATGAGGTCCCACCGAGATTCGAACTCGGATTGCTGGATCCAGAGTCCAGAGTGCTAACCCTTACACCATGGGACCTGATAAGAAAAGATGTGATTTCATCTAAATGTTTTACATATAATCAACCAGAGGCCATTCCTCCCTCCCTGCCTGCAGGGTTCAAGGTTTTCTAGAAGGTTCTCGAAGATTCTGGTAAGATCATTACCTTTGAGAGGTCGTCGTTAGGTGACAGTCAGGTTCACTCTATGGTTGGTGTTTGTAGTTGGTTGTCCGAGGATGTTGTTATACTTGATCAATTTTGTAATTGTTGACTTTCAGGTAGGAAGTACTCATTTACGATGCATCCTTGTACTCACAACAACCTTATGAGTCACTTCAAGATTTATCTTCACTACAACTTTATCTTCACTACACCATTAAGGTTGAAGTCAATGGTCACATTCACTACAATCTCAACACGACTGGTCTTATACCTAACCCATATTATCACTACATCCATGTACATGTATTTCTTGCAGAATAACGCAGATATCAATGATTTCTGTGAAAATTGACATATACAGCCTTACATAACTACCGATCTATCTAATATCTTTTTTTAACTATCTATCTATCGATCTATCTATTTATCTATCTTTCTTAATCAGAAAGTCAACAACAATATCAGTAATGATACGTATAACTACGTCCTCTCAATGGCAGTTCCTACCCAGAATCTTCGAGAACCTTCTAGAAAACCTTGAACCCTGCAGGCAGGGAGGGAGGAATGGCCTCTGGTTGATTATATGTAAAACAAATGAAATCACATCTGTTCTTATCAGGTCCCATGGTGTAAGGGTTAGCACTCTGGACTCTAAATCCAGCAATCCGAGTTCGAATCTCGGTGAGACATCACCTTTTCAGTTTTCTTGGAAACTGATGATGGAACTGAGCCATATAGTTGACCCTCGATGGACATATATTTCTTACGGCCCACCATTTTATTTAAGTATGAAGATCTCACGGCAGAGAGGAAACGTGTGATATTCAAAATCAAAAGCCGCAATTGCCCTCATGGTAATGGTCGACATGTTTGCAGACAGATGACACAGACATGTGAGAAGTTAGACAAATATGGACGTTCCTGGTTGCTGTATAGCCTAGGTTTATTATCACTTGTTGTGAAGGAGAAATGTTGCACATTATTCCACACCTTTCTATTTAGGATAGGTTAGGCTAGGATGAATAGGGTCCATAACGTAACAGAGCTGGGAAATGCGTCATATCGGATCTGTATTTGTGCAAAATGGCGCAAGTTTGTGGAAGTGATTTACGCAATGCCGGAGAGAATCCACCTCCACCAGAAATAATGTCTCAGACCATACAATATCTGCTGTTGGACGAGCAGGGGACATTAGACCAATATATTCCTGTAGTTTACTGCTCTTCCCAAACACGCAGCAAGACATTCGTAAAAGCGTTAAACTGAACTTTTCCATCGGTTTTCATATCTTTGATTACTTACACCAGTTCCAACAGATGGAAAAAATCATTTGAAAAATCAGAAATTATTTGCCTATAAAAAGCATTTTGATCGATCGTACCAAATATTCAATTATTTCTGTACCCGACAAAATATTCAGTCACTCCTATATCCGACATTTTTCCTGCTGGCTGGTGCCGTTAAAGTCATATGGTAATTTACCGCAATTAGATTATAGATATATTCATCTATATGGAATGGCTCAGCGTGAAGAAAAATATATATTTTCACTAAATCCTCCTCTTCACAACACTCCCATCTTCACTACATAGTTCTAACACATCTTGACTACACCA
>NC_092293.1:4576291-4590258 GCF_036320965.1 Panulirus ornatus
TACATTTTTCTTTTCCCTAATATAACAAACAAAAATGGTCAAAATATACCACATACCGGTGTTAAAACGAGTTAAAAAAAATTAAATTTTCCACAAACCAGATTTTGTCTTGATCGCCCTTTGTAACATTTTTTTTGAACCTGTATCATCTTGGTGTATTTTGGGGGGGGTTTTAAACCCCATTAAAAGGGGAAAAAAAGCCAAATTTTTCAGGAAAAAAAAATTTTTTCCTTTGTATGTTTTTTCTTTTTTCCTTTGGGGAGGGAAAGCATCCCAGGGATTAGTGTATATCTTGTGCCCCAAACCAACTGTTGGCCCTGCTGCCCTCGGGGTTAGTCATTTTTTAAAAGGGAAAAAAAGAAAGAAAAATTTTATCAGGAGGGGGATTTCAACCCACCCCGGGAAAGACCGAAAATTGTTTTAAAACCCGCCTAAACCCCCCCGCCCATCTTGCCAGGAGAAAAAAAAATTTTGGAAGTTCCTCTCAAACCCTTACTAAACTAAACCCAAATTTTCCAGGAGAAAATTTATAGTATATACTTCAAAGGTTAAGGGGGGGAACGGGAAAACATGAGGAAAAACTCCTCCCAAATCACACACCCCACACACACAAACACACACACACACACACACAAGGGGGGGCCCGCCAGGCTGGAGGGGGGGCATCGTAAACTCACAGGCAAGTCCCTCCCCCCCGCCAAACCCAAAACATTTTTTGGGGGTCTGGTGGGGGGGTTCAAGTTTTCCCACATTTAATTGATCTTTACATTAAACATCCATTTCCAAAGTCACCTCATTTTTGTGTTTCAACAACAACTGATATAGGCAACCCCCAGGAAACTTTGGGAACCATTACTAAGGGGAAAAATTGGTCCCAAAAAATCAAGAACCATAAAATTTCAACCCCCAAAGTAATAAGGAAGGTGACAAAAAATTGATGATAAATACGCCCCTTAGGGCTGTGCCCTACCACACCCCATCTGGTCAAATTGACTTCCCAAACTTTTAAACTGTCCCTTTCCCAACCAAAAGGGTTTAAAGCGTAAATGAAAACGCGAACTTAAAAATCTATCCTTTTAAAATTCAAACCATTCTTCAATAAACATTTAAACCCCGGGCCTTTTGAACGAAAAACCTTTCCAGCTGCTTTAAATTTTACTAGAGCCCCTTTAAGATACGTCATAAAAACACGAAACTTAATGTACTTTAAAAGCTTGTGCAAACCATCATTGAAACAAAAACTTTTGAATTAAAATTGAAAATGAAAATGCAACTTTTTAACTCTTTTCAAATTACAGCTTTTGGACAAAATAAACCCATTTAAATTTTGGAAAAATTTTTAAATGTAAAGTTTTTTTTAAAACGATATCCTTTGGGGGTTTCATCTTTAAAACCCAAAAACCTTTTAAAAAATTTTGCTCTAAACTGAACACAACCTTTAATTTTCAAAACTGGAAGGGAAAATTTTGGTTTAAACTATCAAAATTCGTCATAAAACCAACTTTTAAATCCTTCCATTCAGGGGGGCCTTTTATTTGGGCCGGGCTGCCTTTTCTAAAATGCCTTTTAAAATTGTATTTTGACTAGGGCCCCACATTCATTTCGTCATTTGGATGCCCTCACTGATTTTCCCATTCATAAACTTCATTCCTAAAGCTTTTTTTTTGACCCCCCAGGGTTTTTCCCTTTTGGGTTTTTATACTTCTTTGTGTTTTTAAATAAAGAAGATTCAATGATTTTTTTCTCGTGGTACTGGAATTAGATTTAATAATGAATCTCAGTTATAACTCAAAAACCAAAGGGCCACCAAAATATCTTTGGGAAACCCATCTTTTTCTGAATACACAAAGAATTATAACCCTTAATATGTGGGAAAAGGGTTTTAAAAAAATTTGGATAATTTTAAAATCCTGATAAAAGGGTGTAAACAATTAAATTTTTTGCCCACATAATAAGTTATGATGCGCTTTTTTTGTCGTCCCTTTGGGCAATCACATGTTTACCAAATGGCTCCCCAGCTACGTCTCTTTTGTTTTTTACAATTGAGGGATTTATTTTTCCCCTTTTGGGCCCCCTTGGGTGATGTTAATAAATTAAAAAGGGAAAATGCCCCTTGGGAACTTATCGTGTTTATTTTCCTAGTTGGGCTTTAAAGTATACCCTTTATCAAAGGGAAAATCGTGATCCTTTCCAATACATATATATAAAATATATATATAATATATAATTTTAAAATATATATAACTTATATTTTTATTATATATATAAAATTTTTAAAAATTTTACATAAATATATATATGTAGAAAATAAATTAAATATAATGGGAAAAATAATCAAAATAATATTAAATATATAATAAAATATTTTTTTTCTTTTTTAAACTATTTGCCCTTTCCCCCGTCCCGCGAAGGGAGCGTTAGAAAAAAGGATGGGCCTCTGAGAAAACCCCCTCACCCGGGCCCCCCTTTTCTGTTTTTTTCCATTGGGAAAATTAAAAAAAAAAAATCGAGAGGGGAGGATTTCCAGCCCCCCGCTCCCTTCCCTTTTAGTTCGCCTTCTACGACACGCAGGGAATACGTGGGAAGTATTCTTTCTCCCCTATCCCCAGGGATAATATATATATATATATATATATATATATATATATATATATATATATATATATATATATATATATATATATATATATATATATATATACATATCCTTCAGTACGTTTACTTTCGATAATGAGGAACAGAAGAATAAGCCAAACAAGTATATTTCGTCAAAGACATCTCTCTTTTCTTAACGCTGCCTCGCAAAGATTTTCATTAATTCAAATTGAAGAAACAGACGTATTTTCTATTGTCTGGTTAGCTCAGTGGTAGAGCGTGAGTCTTACACACTTAAGGTCGTGGGTTCGAGACCCACACCAGACATAATTTTGGTCTTTTTCTTTTTTCATTTTGTCCGCATCACATGTGTGCAACATTCAGTATGTTCATCCAACGTTATAGTGAAGATCTTCACAATGAATTGAGGTTTTCGACCTTATCTGAAAGGGTCAGGTCCACCAAGACGTCCTTGAAATCTTCCAGAAGCTTCTGGCGATCCTCCTCCAACTGCTGGGCACATCAGAGTTAACATGGGCCGGACATCGGTTGTGGAACGACTTAATCTGCTTCCGGTAGTTAGCAGGGATGATAATGAGGGCTCTGACCTCATACCAGGTCAGCTTAGTTCCAGTCTATTACTTAGTTCCAGTCTATTGCTTAGTTCCAGTCTATTGTTTAGTTCCAGTCTATTGCAACGACAATAAAAAAGTAAAACTCATTTCTTCGTGGAAAATTAAGAGGAAAACATGACAGCAACATGGAGAATTACCCTGTGGTTATTTTGCCGGCTAGTCGGCAATGGTCGGTCAAACAGTATTTTGCCGTGGTAATCTCAGTGCTTCATATAATACTAAGTCCAAAAAAATGTTCTTGGGGGCGTAGCTCAGTGGTAGAGCACTCGCTTGGCATGCGAGAGGTCCCGGGTTCAAACCCCAGCGCTTCCATTTTTTATTTGGGAAATTCATTGTTTTCAGTCTTGTATATGTATATATGTATATATACATATATATATATATATATATATATATATATATTTTTTTTTTTTTTTTTTTTTTTTTTTTTTTTTTAATACTTTGTCGCCGTCTCCCGCGTTTGCGAGGTAGCGCAAGGAAACAGACGAAAGAAATGGCCCAACCCCCCCCCCCATACACATGTACATACACACGTCCACACACGCAAATATACATACCTACACAGCTTTCCATGGTTTACCCCAGACGCTTCACATGCCTTGATTCAATCCACTGACAGCACGTCAACCCCGGTATACCACATCGCTCCAATTCACTCTATTCCTTGCCCTCCTTTCACCCTCCTGCATGCTCAGGCCCCGATCACACAAAATCTTTTTCACTCCATCTTTCCACCTCCAATTTGGTCTCCCTCTTCTCGTTCCCTCCACCTCCGACACATATATTCTCTTGGTCAATCTTTCCTCACTCATTCTCTCCATGTGCCCGAACCATTCCAAAACACCATCTTCTGCTCTCTCAACCACGCTCTTTTTATTTCCACACATCTCTCTTACCCTTACGTTACTTACTCGATCAAACCACCTCACACCACACATTGTCCTCAAACATCTCATTTCCAGCACATCCATCCTCCTGCGCACAACTCTATCCATAGCCCACGCCTCGCAACCATACAACATTGTTGGAACCACTATTCCTTCAAACATACTCATTTTTGCTTTCCGAGATAATGTTCTCGACTTCCACACATTCTTCAAGGCTCCCAGAATTTTCGCCCCCTCCCCCACCCTATGATCCACTTCCGCTTCCATGGTTCCATCCGCTGCCAGATCCACTCCCAGATATCTAAAACACTTCACTTCCTCCAGTTTTTCTCCATTCAAACTCACCTCCCAATTGACTTGACCCTCAACCCTACTGTACCTAATAACCTTGCTCTTATTCACATTTACTCTTAACTTTCTTCTTTCACACACTTTACCAAACTCAGTCACCAGCTTTTGCAGTTTCTCACATGAATCAGCCACCAGCGCTGTATCATCAGCGAACAACAACTGACTCACTTCCCAAGCTCTCTCATCCCCAACAGACTTCGTACTTGCCCCTCTTTCCAAAACTCTTGCATTCACCTCCCTAACAACCCCATCCATAAACAAATTAAACAACCATGGAGACATCACACACCCCTGCCGCAAACCTACATTCCCTGAGAACCAATCACTTTCCTCTCTTCCTATATGTACATATATATACATATATATATATATATATATATATATATATATATATATATATATATATATATATATATATATATATATATATATATATATATATATATATATATACATACATACATATATTTTTTTTTTTTTTATACTTTATCGCTGTCTCCCGCGTTTGCGAGGTAGCGCAAGGAAACAGACGAAAGAAATGGCCCCCCCCCCCCATACACGTGTATATACATACGTCCACACACGCAAATATACATACCTACACAGCTTTCCATGGTTTACCCCAGACGCTTCACATGCCTTGATTCAATCCACTGACAGCACGTCAACCCCGGTATACCACATCGCTCCAATTCACTCTATTCCTTGCCCTCCCCTCACCCTCCTGCATGTTCAGGCCCCGATCACACAAAATCCCTTTCACCCCACCCCCCCACCTCCAATATATATATATATATCGTCCGATCAGGGAAGTTAAGCAACGTTGGGTCTGGTTAGTACTTGGATGGGTGACCGTCTGGGAACACCAGATGCTGTTATCCCTGGGGACAGAGAAGAAAGTATACTTGCCACGTATTCCCTTCGTGGCGTACAAGGCGACTAAAAGGGTAGGGAGCAGAAGGCCGGAAATCCTTTACTCTCATTTTCAATTTTACAAAAGACGGAACAGAGAAGATATAAAGATATTGTAAAGATGTAATTAATATAAGATATAAGAATGAATGGAAGATACGAATGTAGCTGAAACAAGGAGTAATGAAGATCAAGATGCAATCCAAATTATTCTCTAGTGAAGATAAATGTATATGTTAAAATTTTGTATTGAACATCAATAGCTACGTTCAAGTCAGACTTTAACCTAAGTTCGGTAAACAGAAGGATGATGTTAAGATGAGAGTGTAGTGAGGAAGAGTATAGTGATGATAAGGATATTGTCAAGATAGGTTGTAGTGAAGATACGAATGTAGTGAAGATACGAATGTAGTAGAGATAAGGATTATTAAAGAGTAAAGTTTGTTCAAAATGAGTATGTAGTGAAGATAAGAACTATTTCTAGTGAATATCAGGGAGTACAATGATAATGGTATGGTAGAAATAACGGAGTCGTGAAGAAGAGGGTATAGTGAAGATATAATTAAATGAAAATAACCTAGTAGTGAAGATACACGTTAGTGAATATGAGGTTGTAGTGAGCTTAACGTTATTGACCTGATCCCCAAATCCTCCAAACTACGTTCAAGGGCGGATCCAAAGCCAACCTAAAAGGCTATTTGCACTATTTCCCTGCAAAACTCGTCCAAATGCCTCTCTTCTCTTTTACTAATATATATATATATATATATATATATATATATATATATATATATATATATATATATATATATATATATATATATATATATATATATATATATTAGTAACAGAGAAGAGAAGCATTTGGACGAGTTTTGCAGGGAAATAGTGCAAATGACTGGGAGATGTATAAGAGAAGGAGGCAAGAGGTCAAGAGATAGGTGTAAGACACAGAAATAGAACATATACATGGAACAATCACACAGGCAGCTGACGCCTCTATCCCAACATCTTCATTTACCTCAAGATACTCCTTCTTCCTTTCTCCCAAAACAACCAGACTCCTCTCGTGCTACCGTCGACGCTTTGAGCATAACAGACATCGTTTGGGCCTAGTACGGTGGGACCTCACATCCCTACAAAACCACACACTCAACAGCCTTCTAGAAGACCACAATAGACACTGGAAATCTCTCATCACCACAACAGATCAACACCGAATTAAATCTCCTCAAGAGTTTTGGAGCAGAACCCGGAAACTCAAAGGAATACCAAAAACAGACTTCAATCGGCTAAATGACGACAACACTCTACACCATAACCCACAAGACATCGCGAACATTTTTCAAAAATACTGGGAAGGTATCTTTCACCCTCAACCCCCCCCCACCCCCTACCCCCCCACCGTCCCCACCCTCTGGCGTACGACCAATCGTTTCACATGACCACCTTCTCACAACTCCCATAAGAACGAGCGAGGTCAAATTCCTCCTCTTCAAATCGCACAAAGTATCCCCAGGTAACTCAGGCATTGGTTACCAGCTACTTACACATCTCCCTGACAACACTATTAAAGCCATCACCTTCCTCTTCAACGCGGCACTAGCCTCTGGCTATTTTACCGCGGCCTTCAAAACAGCAACAACCACAATGATACCTAAACCCAACAAATTCAATAGGGACCCAGTGAACTACAGACCCATCAGCCTACTTGAGTCCATTGGGAAGACATTTGAAAGAATCTTAAACAACAGACTGAGACAACACCTAACAAACAGCAACCTACTCTCACACAAACAGTTTGGCTTTCGTCAACATCATACAAGATGAAGTCAACATAATCACTAACTACATTAAAAACAACACGCGGACACACAAAATGACCGCCTTCATCACAAATGATGTTGAAAAAGCCTTTGACACCGTTTGGCACGATGGATTGAGGTACAAACTAAGCACCCAATTTCAACTCCCACGACCCGCCATTACATTTCTTTCTAACTATCATAGCAACAGAAAAACCCGAATCAAATACAGAAACACTTACTCAAACTACTTCTTCCTCAATGCCGGTGTACCTCAAGGCTCCGTGCTGGCCCCTACTCTTTACACACTCTACTCAAATGATCTTTCCAGTCCTATACACCTGGACTCCATCACTCTCCAATATGCAGATGATATTACTCAACTGATCACAGCCGTAACCCTCACACACTTAATCAGCAGAACCCAACAGGAAATTGACAACGTTTGGCTTTGGGAGTTAAAATGGAGTATTAAATCAAATCCTGCCAAATTCAACATATCTTACTTTAACGTACGTCAGAGATACAACATAAGTAATGTCTACCTACACTCCCGTATACACCGTCATTTAGCCATTCCCATCTCAAACACCAACACTGTGCTGGGCCTAAGTTATGATGTATACCTGAGAGTGAACCGATATGTTCAATGTATAGCGGTTATTGCGAGAGCAAAGCTCGAGAAATTGTATAGATTTAGAGAGGTGCAATTCAAAACCAAATTGCACCTCTACAAAGCATTAATACGACCACTTATCATTTATGCCCCTTCAGCTCTCGAACTCGGAGCCAAATCCAACATCCATGCACTCCAAATACGTAATTCAGAACAATGCTCTACGTTGGGCTTTTAACATCAAATGGCACGAGTTCATCAGAAACACAGAACTTCACGAGAGAGTACGAATCCCTCCTCTAAACATCTACTGGAGGAAATTGTTTGAAAGACAAGTAGAGCGATTTCAAATACATCATACTCACTGGATTGATTACTTCAACAATCTCCTAGGAATAGACCATCCAGGTAACATGTTTAATATACAACCTGGACAACATCCAGTGACCATATATTAAAAACTAAAAACCACTATAGATCTTGCTGCTAAGTCCGTGCGGGGAACGCCTTGGTAAAATGAGTGTCCATCTGCCAGAGATACGATCCATCTCCTCCTATATCCTTATTAAAAAGAAAAATAAATAGATAAATAGATAAATGAATAAATAAATGAATAAATAGATAAATAAATAAATGAAAAATAAATCTACGAAAAGAATATCAATAAAAAAACAAATAGAAGAAAACAAACTCGCCCTCCACTTATTATCTCTGCCCTACTTATTCGATTATTCCTATGCAAGCTGGGTTAAGCCCTGGCTCTTTTCCTCCCTCTAAAATTCACTTCCTCTAACAAATCTTGCTCTTCCCCCCCTTCCTCTCTTTTCCCGCTCTTCCTTGGAAGGGACTTTTCTATCATCATTCCTCATCATCATCACCAAACTAGTATGATTGGAGGGAACCTACAAAATTAAGCAAAGTTCTTTTGCTTCTCTTTACTTTTTCGTGTTGATCCTGGCGTTAGTATTTACTGAAGATTCAGTGTCTTGTATTATGTCATACAGAATCACACAGGTACTATTCAGTTTCTAGGTCCAGTGGTTTAACAAAGTTGGAGTAGGAGCAACACTAGAGTTTCTGATGGACGCACTGGTGTAAAACTTGAGTAGGGTAGACCGTAAGCGAGGTACGGCCTCCAGTAGTTTCAGTAAATGATCGTAAGTGTAGGGTAGACCCTCCAGGCCCAACTTAACTGTGTCCCTCACGATGTGGACCCCGCGGGGAGTCGTGAGAAGGGCGCCTGGAACTGCCATGGTGTCATATACAGGAAGACACCAGAAGGACATGAGAAGGAAGAACCTGGAAAATGATAAACTTAGCAACTTCTTAAAGGCGAAGTCTTAATGAATACTGATGTGTCTGTGGTGGTGTTGTGAGGGTGATGGTGATGTGAGGGTGGTGGTGATGTGAGGGTGATGGTGTGGGGACAGACTGAACAGTGGTAGAAGGTGGTTGGCTTACATTGTTTGGAGGTTGAGGAATGTTGTCTGGTGTGGGACCGGGATGATGATGATGATGATCATGTTCACAATAATGTACAACTTTCAAGTGGTCCTCATGTTCTTCACGAATGTCACTTGTATTTAGATGTCGAACCCTAAACTTATGTCCTTTAAATGAGCTAAGACTCTATAGGGTCCAGAACATTTTGGGTCAAGTTTACGATCCTCACTTGTAGAGTTAAATTCCTGCACCATTACCAAGAGTCCTGGAGCCACCGTTAATGGTTTGGTCGATTTATTAGCCTGATCCGTGAAGGTTGTAGTGGCTTCAACTAGATTTTCCTTGATCCTTTGATGAATCAATTGAGTCATGCGATATTTTTCCGCTACAACTGATCTCTGGACCGCTGGACATGAAGGAGGGGACGCTATTATGTCATACCGCAACACTTTATCAAAGCCGTGTAAGGCGTGGAAGGGTGCGTCTCCAATTGACTTATGATATGCAGAGTTTAATGAACATTGGACATCAGACAGGTACTCACTCCATTCATCATGATCAAAATTAATGTTGGTGGGAAGACGCTGGAGGATCTTACGGTTCAACCTTTCTGCCAGGCCATTCGAGGCTGGGTGATGTGCCATTATATTACATTTACTTATGTTATACAATCTACAGAGTTCTTCTAATAATGAGTTATTAAATTCCCCACAATTATCTGTGACTAAAATCTTCGGCGCATTATGTCTGTCTAAGATATGTTTTTGAACGCCTTAGCGACCGTGGCTGTCTTTATTTTGAACTGGAACTAATTCACAATATCTCGTGAAGGCATCAGTAATTACTAAGATGTATCTGTAACCTGCCATGGACCTAGGAAAACCTCCTAATATGTCCATATGAACTCTTTCCCATGGGTATGAAGGTAAAGGATATTTCAACACAGTCTGCGGGGTAGTGGGACTTCCCTTGTGAGTGTTACAGGTTTGGCACCTCCAAATATTATCTGTAATGTTTTTCTGCATTCATGACCAAAAATACCTCAAACGAGTTTGCTTATAGCATCTATCTGCGTCTGGGTGTGCGGCCTGGGTTGAATCATGTGCTAACTTCAAGAAATCCTGTACTAATGCTGTTGGAATGATTGTTTAACAACACGGGCGAGCACTCTTAATTCCGCGTCCCTGCACAAGACTCCCTCACTGTGCTAAATACAATTCTCTGACTGGAACAACTGTTTTAGCATCCAAGGAAGATCTCATACCCTCTAGGAATTCTATGACAGGACCCCAGACTGGGTCATCCCGTTGATGCTGTCTCAACCTCTCTACATCAAAATCCACGAGGCTATTATTTACAGTGGCTGCACCCACTCTGCGGGAAAGCGCGTCTACAGCTACATTGGATGAGCCAGAAACAAAACGAAAATCTGGGTCAAATGCTTGTGGAGTTAAAAATCGTCTTTGAAACTTTCTTGTACGTTCTTGTCTTTGAAAATACCTACCAGTGCTCTGTGATCTGTATAAACTGTAATAGGGTAACCATATATGTATTCCTTAAAATGTTTGAGTGCCCAAACAACTGCAAGGCCTTCTAACTCAGTTATTGAGTATTTCGATTCCGTCTTTGAACATGAATGGCTCGCATAGGCTATGGGTAAAAGTCTACCCCTATTTGACTCCTGCATAAGTACAGCTCCAAGACCCTGTTTAAAAGCATCTGTGTGCAAAATGAAGGGTTTCTCAAAGTTGGGAAATCGAAGGGTAGGCGCCTCGATCAAGTGTTGCTTGAGTAAGTTAAATGCACTGTAGACCATTGGAATGTAACTTCCTGTTTCAGAAATGAAGTGAGGGGGTTTGTGATCTTCGTGAAACTAGCAATAAATCTTCGATAATATCTTGCTGAACTAAGGAAGGATTTGACCTTGTTTGTTGTGGAAGGGACTGGCCATTCTACAACTGTTTTGACTTTATCTGCATTAGGTTGAATACCGTGTTCATCAACGGTGTGACCTAAGTAATTAATTCTTGTCTGTAGAAAGGAACATCTGGATAACTTGCCTTTTAGGTTCGCATCCTTAAGTCGTAGAAATACTCTCTCAAGACTTTTGAAATGAGAAGCAATATCTGGAGACATGACAATTATATCATCAAGATAAACCAATACATCTTTGCCCAACATGTGACGAAAAATGTTAGTCATTAACCTTGAGAAGGTGATCACCGGTGAGGAATGAAGACCGAAGGGCATGATGCATATGAACTGCCAATGACCATCTGGCGTACTGAACACAGTCAGGGGCGGCTTTCATCTGTGTCACCAGAATCTGTCAAAACAACTTTGTGTGACGTCGCCATTTTAGAAGGCTGGTTCCGTTTATAATAAGGGATTCTAGGTAAATTCCTAAGTACATATGAACCTTTACGATTACCGCGTGGAATATCTTCGGACATGTAATACAATCTGACTTAAAGTGTTTAAGTAATAATCCAATCGGAAAAATCAAAATACAATTAACACAGTTGTCCTAATCCAAAATACATAACGTGAATATCATTCAAAAATATTATGATGAAATTAAGGCAATAAAAAGGCTGGCATAACAATATAACATATCAATGCAAGATTCTGTATGTGAAAGTAATCATCGCTAAAAACAATAGTACCAATGTATGAAAACATAAGAAAGAATATATGCAAGGATAACTGAAAACATATTAATTTGCTAAACTACAAAGATGAATAATCATATTACCCAAAGTATATAGATGTCTATATTTATAGACTAAGAACTAGTATCACACAAAAGAAGCATATCTCACAGAGTGAACCATTTTGACATATTTCTTATAAGAATGTTAGATTCGCTCACGAAGACGTCTTGGGTGTAGCGTAGCGAGGTGGAGACGTGTGCAGAGTAGCGGCTCGCTGAGTGTAGCGAGGTGAAGACGTGTGCAGAGTAGCGGCTGGCTGAGCGTAGCGAGGTGAAGATGTGTGCAGAGTAGCGGCTCGCTGGGTGTAGCGAGGTGGAGACGTGTGCAGAGTAGCGGCTGGCTGGGTGTAGCGAGGTGAAGATGTGTGCAGAGTAGCGACTCGCTGGGTGTAGCGAGGTGAAGATGTGTGCAGAGTAGCGACCCGCTAGCAGGAAAGTTGAGTGAGCGACAAGGGCTGGACCACGCGATGCTGACGTCTGGGATGTCGCCACGGCTGATGATGACGCGTCTCTGGAGCGGTTGACAAGATGACCTCCACGTTGGTGTTGGCAGGATGGCTGACTTTGCTTGACACGTCTGGATGTGATGACAACACTCCCCGGCGGTGGCGCTGTCTTGACGCCCTTGCAAGCGACACAGTGTCAGCAATGCAATAAAGGCGTATCTTCACTGCATTGAGGTACGGGTGATGGAGCACGTAGCAGGCCGTGGGTTCCGCCCTTAACGTCCACAGGAGGGAGCGCCAGGACTGTGTCAGGTAGGCTTGTATGACTGCTGGCAACACCAGACGTAGAAATATGAAGTAGATGTGACGGTCGTGTGTGGTCACGTGGGTTCTTACGTCACTGCCACCATTTGTAAGGTTGAGTTGAGAGGAAGGAAATCAGGTCTTCTTCGTCTGTGGTACTCAATGAAGATCAGGCGGCCTTTGTAGATTTATTACAACAAAACGTGTACGTCCATCTGTAGTACTCTGGGCTATAGTCTTATGACACACTACGACACACTCTAGTGAACAGTGTGACGATGCTGGCCAGTGTGTCCCCTCAGGTCACACTGGCAGGGGTTATATGGGAGTCCGTCAACACCCATTCAACAACGTGTTCAAATAACAGATCAGCTCTTACGTGTTCAAACATCCTGATTAACAGTAGCCCGTGGGAACAGTGGGCCCGTGGGAACATGCATCTAAGTCTATGTAACTCACAGTAAAATGATAATGACAAATAGTTAATGAAAAATTAATGATAGTGTGCGTGAGTCTGACAGCTGTGTCTGGTGATGTAGCCGAAGAGGTGAAGTCTGAAGTTGTGACTGATGATGTAGCCGAAGAGGTGAAGTCAGAAGTTGTGACTGATGATGTAGCCGAAGAGGTGAAGTCTGAAGTTGTGACTGATGGAGTAGCTGAAGAGGTGAAGTCTGAAGTTGTGACAGATGATGTAGCCGAAGAGGTGAAGTCTGAAGTTGTGACAGATGATGTAGCCGAAGAGGTGAAGTATGAAGTTGTGACTGATGATTTGGCCCAAAAGGTTAAGTCTGAAGCTTTAGTGTCTGTTGATGACTTGGCGGAAGATAGCGAGGGTTCTAGCGTCTTGCCAGATAGCCCAATGAAGGCTGTGGATTTGGTGACCCAACTCTCGGAATGTGTGGGGGCCTGTGCCATATTATTACTTCAAAATTCATATAACGAGATATCAAGAATCAATTGTAAATAACTATTTCAATTCAGCTATCCAAATCAACCCTGGCGATATCCCACCAAGGACAGTCATCTAGCTAAATCCCACCATGAACAGACCATCCATGTCATAGCCACCATGACATCAGCTCATACCCCCATGGCAAAATGCCTTGTCAGTGGCGAGGAGATGACCATGGTGCAGGTGTATGGTCGGGGCACTCAGTGGGGATGGGGCCCCACAAGAGGTCATGATATTAATAATGATAATTATGATATTGATATTAATGATAAATAATAACATTAAGGAAATGAAAGCAAATGAAATCAA
>NC_092293.1:4590358-4592858 GCF_036320965.1 Panulirus ornatus
ACTGCCATGATGTCGTCCTTACTGTATGGATGCGAGTCTTGGGTAGGTGCTGATATCAAACCTGTTATTAAACTGTACAATTGGGCCATAAAACAACTACTAGGGGTCAGGAAGACTACATCAAATTCGGTATGCTATGCGGAAGCTGGATATCCTTCACTCCCGGATTTGATTAAGTTTGAGCAGCACAAGTTTTTCAGATATGCCAGATGATCCCCTAACACTTTCCATCCGTGTTATAACCAATACACACATGGGGAAACATATTCAGAATTTCATTGATAACCGCCCTCCTGACCTAACTTCCTTAATTAAAAATGTACATAACGCACTTGAAAATTCCAGCTCCTCAAGGTGTATCATATATGAAGAGCTCAACCCAGGTTTGTCTATACATGACGTATACACCAAAAAAACATCTGATACCAGAGTCCAACCGCATTGCATTTACGCGCTTCCGTGTGAGCGGCCACAGTTTAAGTGTTAAAACAGGTCGCTGGAATAGAAGGGGACGTGGCCGCATACCTTTTGAAGAACGTGTGTGTATTTGTGGTGGAGATGTACAAACTGAGAGGCATATGATTGAAAATTGTTCTTTGACACAGAACATCAGACATATGTATAACTTCATAAGATCAGAGGACCCTTTTCCACCTGATTTTCCCCATGATACATGTTGTGAAATAATTTTTAAGATATTAGAAATGCATGATTAAATAACTTTAAGATAATATTCTGTGGACTACATTATCAACATTTAAAGTGGATTTAGTGATTATTGTTACTTTAGATCTAACGTTTAATTGTATTTGTGTATGCTTAATGTCAATCTCATCTTCTTGAGGTCAATGAACTATCTATCTATCTATCTATCTATGTATATATATATATATATATATATATATATATATATATATATATATATATATATATATATATATATATATATATATATATATATATATACATATATATATGTGTATGTGGGTGGGTTGGCCCATTCTTTCGTCTGCTTCCTTCCGCTACCTCGCTAAGCGGGAGACAGCGACAAAGGAGATGGAGTGAGTATTTTGAAGGTTTGTTGAATGTGTTTGATGATAGAGTGGCAGATATAGGGTGTTTTGGTCGAGGTGGTGTGCAAAGTGAGAGGGTTAGGGAAAATGATTTGGTAAACAGAGAAGAGGTAGTGAAAGCTTTGCGGAAGATGAAAGCCGGCAAGGCAGCAGGTTTGGATGGTATTGCAGTGGAATTTATTAAAAAAGGGGGTGACTGTATTGTTGACTGGTTGGTAAGGTTATTTAATGTATGTATGACTCATGGTGAGGTGCCTGAGGATTGGCGGAATACGTGCATAGTGCCATTGTACAAAGGCAAAGGGGATAAGAGTGAGTGCTCAAATTACAGAGGTATAAGTTTGTTGAGTATTCCTAGTAAATTATATGGGAGGGTATTGATTGAGAGGGTGAAGGCATGTACAGAGCATCAGATTGGGGAAGAGCAGTGTGGTTTCAGAAGTGGTAGAGGATGTGTGGATCAGGTGTTTGCTTTGAAGAATGTATGTGAGAAATACTTAGAAAAGCAAATGGATTTGTATGTAGCATTTATGGATCTGGAGAAGGCATATGATAGAGTTGATAGAGATGCTCTGTGGAAGGTATTAAGAATATATGGTGTGGGAGGAAAGTTGTTAGAAGCAGTGAAAAGTTTTTATCGAGGATGTAAGGCATGTGTACGTGTAGGAAGAGAGGAAAGTGATTGGTTCTCAGTGAATGTAGGTTTGCGGCAGGGGTGTGTGATGTCTCCATGGTTGTTTAATTTGTTTATGGATGGGGTTGTTAGGGAGGTAAATGCAAGAGTTTTGGAAAGAGGGGCAAGTATGAAGTCTGTTGGGGATGAGAGAGCTTGGGAAGTGAGTCAGTTGTTGTTCGCTGATGATACAGCGCTGGTGGCTGATTCATGTGAGAAACTGCAGAAGCTGGTGACTGAGTTTGGTAAAGTGTGTGGAAGAAGAAAGTTAAGAGTAAATGTGAATAAGAGCAAGGTTATTAGGTACAGTAGGGTTGAGGGTCAAGTCAATTGGGAGGTGAGTTTGAATGGAGAAAAACTGGAGGAAGTGAAGTGTTTTAGATATCTGGGAGTGGATCTGGCAGCGGATGGAACCATGGAAGCGGAAGTGGATCATAGGGTGGGGGAGGGGGCGAAAATTCTGGGGGCCTTGAAGAATGTGTGGAAGTCGAGAACATTATCTCGGAAAGCAAAAATGGGTATGTTTGAAGGAATAGTGGTTCCAACAATGTTGTATGGTTGCGAGGCGTGGCCTATGGATAGAGTTGTGCGCAGGAGGATGGATGTGCTGGAAATGAGATGTTTGAGGACAATGTGTGGTGTGAGGTGGTTTGATCGAGTGAGAAACGTAAGGGTAAGAGAGATGTGTGGAAATAAAAAGAGCGTGGTTGAGAGAGCAGAAGAGGGTGTTTTGAAGTGGTTTGGGCACATGGAG
>NC_092293.1:4597858-4623409 GCF_036320965.1 Panulirus ornatus
AGTATGTAAAGCGTCTGGGGTAAACCATGGTAAGTTGTGTGGGGCCTGGATGTGGAAAGGGAGCTGTGGTTTCGGTGCATTATTACATTACAGCTAGAGACTGAGTGTGAACGAATGGGGACTTTGGTGTCTTTTCCTAGCGCTACCTCGCACACATGAGGGGGGAGTGGGTTGTTATTCCATGTGTGGCGAGGTGGCGATGGGAACAAATAAAGGCAGACAGTATGAATTGTGTACATGTGTATATATGCATATGTCTGTGTGTGTATATATATGTGTACATTGAGATGTATAGGTATGTATATTTGCGTGTGTGGACGTGTATGTATATACATGTGTATGTGGGCTGGTTGGGCCATTCTTTCGTCTGTTTCCTTGCGCTACCTCGCAAACGCGGGAGACAGCGACAAAGTAAAATAATGAAAATAAATGTATATATATATATATATATATATATATATATATATATATATATATATATATATATATATATATATATTTTTGCTTTGTCGCTGTCTCCCGCGTTTGCGAGGTAGCGCAAGGAAACAGACGAAAGAAATGGCCCAACCCACCCCCATACACATGGATATACATACAAGTCCACACACGCAAATATATATACTTACACAGCTTTCCATGGTTTACCCCAGACGCTTCACATGCCCTGATTCAATCCACTGACAGCACGTCAACCCCGGTATACCACATCGATCCAATTCACTCTATTCCTTGCCCTCCTTTCACCCTCCTGCATGTTCAGGCCCCGATCACACAAAATCTTTTTCACTCCATCTTTCCACCTCCAATTTGGTCTCCCACTTCTCCTCGTTCCCTCCACCTCTGACACATATATCCTCTTGGTCAATCTTTCCTTACTCATTCTCTCCATGTGCTCAAACCATTTCAAAACACCCTCTTCTGCTCTCTCAACCACGCTCTTTTTATTTCCACCCACCTCTCTTACCCTTACGTTACTTACTCGATGAAACCACCTCACACCACACATTGTCCTCAAACATCTCATTTCCAGCACATCCACCCTCCTGCGCACAACTCTATCCATAGCCCACGCCTCGCAACCATACAACATTGTTGGAACTACTATTCCTTCAAACATACCCATTTTTGATTTCCGAGATAATGTTCTCGACTTCCACACATTCTTCAAGGCTCCCAGGATTTTCGCCCCTCCCCCACCCTATGATCCACTTCCGCTTCCATGGTTCCATCCGCTGCCAGATCCACTCCCAGATATCTAAAACACTTTACTTCCTCCAGTTTTTCTCCATTCAAACTTACCTTCCAATTGACTTGACCCTCAACCCTATTGTATCTAATAACTTTGCTCTTATTCACATTTACTCTTAACTTTCTTCTTTCACACACTTTACCAAACTCAGTCACCAGCTTCTGCAGTTTCTCACATGAATCAGCCACCAGCGCTGTATCATCAGCGAACAACAACTGACTCACTTCCCAAGCTCTCTCATCCACAACAGACTTCATACTTGCCCCTCTTTCCAAAACTCTTGCATTCACCTCCCTAACAACCCCATCCATAAACAAATTAAACAACCATGTAGACATCACACACCCCTGCCGCAAACCTACATTCACTGAGAACCAATCACTTTCCTCTCTTCCTACACGTACACATGCCTTACATCCTCGATAAAAACTTTTCATTGCTTCTAACAACTTGCCTCCCACACCATATATTCTTAATACCTTCCACAGAGCATCTCTATCAACTCTATCATATGCCTTCTCCAGATCCATAAATGCTACACACAAATCCATTTGCTTTTCTAAGTATTTCTCACATACATTCTTCAAAGCAAACACCTGATCCACACATCCTCTACCACTTCTGAAACCACACTGCTTTTCCCCAATCTGATGCTCTGCACATGCCTTCACCCTCTCAATCAATACCCTCCCATATAATTTACCAGGAATACTCAACAAACTGATACCTCTGTAATTTGAGCACTCACTCTTATCCCCTTTGCCTTTGTACAATGGCACTATGCAAACATCCGCCAATCCTAAGGCAACTCACCATGAGTCATACATTAAATAACCTTACCAACCAGTCAACAATACAGTCACCCCCTTTTTTAATAAATTCCACTGCAATACCATCCAAACCTGCGGCCTTGCCGGCTTTTATCTTCCGCAAAGCTTTTACTACCTCTTCTCTGTTTACCAAATCATTTTCCTTAACCCTCTCACTTTGCACACCACCTCGACCAAAACACCCTATATCTGCCACTCTATCATCAAACACATTCAACAAACCTTCAAAATACTCACTCCATTTCCTTCTCACATCACCACTACTTGTTATCACCTCCCCATTTGCGCCCTTCACTGAAGTTCCCATTTGCTCCCTTGTCTTACGCACTTTATTTACCTCCTTCCAGAACATCTTTTTATTCTCCCTAAAATTTAATGATACTCTTTCACCCCAACTCTAATTTGCCCTCTTTTTCACCTCTTGCACCTTTCTCTTGACCTCCTGTCTCTTTCTTTTATACATCTCCCACTCAATTGCATTATTTCCCTGCAAAAATCGTCCAAATGCCTCTCTATTCTCTTTCACTAATAATCTTACCTCTTCATCCCACCACTCACTACCCTCTCTAATCAACCCACCTCCCACCCTTCTCATGCCACAAGCATCTTTTGCGCAATCCATCACTGATTCCCTAAATACATTCCATTCCTCCCCCACTCCCCTTACTTCCATTGTTCTCACCTTTTTCCATTCTGTACTCAGTCTCTCCTGGTACTTCCTCACACAAGTCTCCTTCCCAAGCTCACTTACTCTCACCACCCTCTTCACCCCAACATTGACATATATATATATATATATATATATATATATATATATATATATATATATATATATATATATATATATATATATATATATATATATATATATCTTTTCTTTTCTTTTAAACTATTCGCCATTTCCCGCATTAGCGAGGTAGCTTTAAGAACAGAGGACTGGGCCTTTGAGGGAATACCCTCACCTGGCCCAATTCTCTGTTCCTTCTTTTGGAAAATTAAAAAAAAACGAGAGGGGAGGATTTCCAGCCCCCCGCTCCCTCCCCTTTTAGTCGCCTTCTACGACACGCAGGGAATACGTGGGAAGTATTCTTAATCCCCTATCCCCAGGGATAATATATATATATATATTATATATATATATATATATATATATATATATATATATATATATATATATATATATATATATATATATATATATATATATATATATATATATGCACACACACACATACATAACAGATAGTTGATATTTTACGAATAAACGTAGCTAGGAGGCCATTTGGCAAACATGCGATTGTCCAAGACAGACAACTAGTGTATCATAGACTTATTATGTGGACAAGAAGGCGAATTGTTTGCAAATCTCATCAACAATAAAGTTATCCAATATATATAGACCTTTATTAATATCAAAGTCATAATTCTTTGTTTATTTAATAACTGAAGATTCAATGGTATTTCTCGTGGTACTGGAGTTAGAGTTAATAGCTGATACAATACAATGGTCACAGTTTTTAACAGGATTAAACAAGTTTCGACTCTTCTCCTTTTCTTATACTATATTCATGTTGCTTAAGTCTAACAGAAAGATCCTTACCAGTCTGCACAACATAAAACTTATCACAGTTTCTACATGGCACTTTATAGATGCGCCCAGGAATTTTTTTGGTGAGTTACTGATTAAGATATTATTTATGATAATATTGTTGCTGAAGGCAACATTTACATTAAAAAATCTAAGCAGCATGGGAAGTAGAGTAAAGTTATTGTCAAAAGGGAGAACTAAAAGATTCTTCGTGGCAGTGGAAGGTATGGACTCAACTCTATAAAATGATTTCTTTGCTAACTTAAGGGATTTATAAATGAAAGATCTAGTTTACTTCGACTTAGATCCAATCGAATATACCCTCTTAAATACATTGTCAACAAACTCTGTACTGCAAATACGTAATGCCCTAAGGAACATAGATTGAAATAATGATAATTTAACTCTGTCAAATTGAGATCGCTTGATCACGCACAAAATTGTGATCCTTTCCAATATCCATATATATATATATATATATATATATATATATATATATATATATATATATATATATATATATATATATATATATATATATACATTATCCCTGGGGATAGGGGATTAAGAATACTTCCCACGTATTCCCTGCGTGTCGTAAAAGGCGACTAAAAGGGGAAGGAGCGGGGGGCTGGAAATCCTCCCCTCTCGTTTTTTTTTAATTTTCCAAAAGAAGGAACAGAGAATTGGGCCAGGTGAGGGTATTCCCTCAAAGGCCCAGTCCTCTGTTCTTAATGCTACCTCGCTAACGCGGGAAATGGCGAATAGTTTAAAAAAAAAAAGATATATACATATATATATATATATATATATATATATATATATATATATATATATATATATATATATATATATATATATATATATATATATATATATATATATATATATATATATATATATATATATATATATGAGTGTGAACGAATGGGGCCTTTGTTGTCTTTTCCTAGCGCTACCTCGCACACATGAGAGGGGAGGGGGATGTTATTCCATGTGTGGCGAGGTGGCGATGGGAATGAATAAAGGCAGACAGTGTGAATTGTGTGCATGTGTATATATGGATATGTCTGTGTGTGTATATATATATGTGTCCATTGAGATGTATGGGTATGTATATTGGCGTGTGGGGACGTGTATGTATATACATGTGTATGGGGGTGGGTTGGGCCATTTCTTTCGTTTGCTTCCTTGCGCTACATCGCAAACACGGGAGACAACGACAAAGCAAAATAAAGAATATATATATATATATATATATATATATATATATATATATATATATATATATATATATATATATATATATATATATATATATATATATATATATATATATATAAATATATATATATATATATATATATATATATATATATATATATATATACATATATATATATATATATATATATATATATATATATATATATATATATATATATATATATATATATATATATATATATATATATATTATTTCATATTATTATACTTTGTCGCTGTCTCCCGCGTTTGCGAGGTAGCGCAAGGAAACAGACGAAAGAAATGGCCCAACCCCCCCCCCCCCCATACACATGTATATACATACGTCCACACACGCAAATATACATACCTACACAGCTTTCCATGGTTTACCCCAGACGCTTCACATGCCTTGATTCAATCCACTGACAGCACGTCAACCCCGGTATACCACATCGCTCCAATTCACTCTATTCCTTGCCCTCCTTTCACCCTCCTGCATGTTCAGGCCCCGATCACACAAAATCTTTTTCACGCCATCTTTCCACCTCCAATTTGGTCTCCCTCTTCTCCTCGTTCCCTCCACCTCCGACACATATATCCTCTTGGTCAATCTTTCCTCACTCATTCTCTCCATGTGCCCAAACCACTTCAAAGCACCCTCTTCTGCTCTCTCAACCACGCTCTTTTTATTTCCACACATCTCTCTTAGCCTTACGTTACTCACTCGATCAAACCACCTCACACCACACATTGTCCTCAAACATCTCATTTCCAGCACATCCATCCTCCTGCGCACAACTCTATCCATAGCCCACGCCTCGCAACCATACAACATTGTTGGAACCACTATTCCTTCAAACATACCCATTTTTGCTTTCCGAGAAAATGTTCTCGACTTCCACACATTCTTCAAGGCTCCCAGAATTTTCGCCCCCTCCCCCACCCTATGATCCACTTCCGCTTCCATGGTTCCATCCGCTGCCAGATCCACTCCCAGATATCTAAAACACTTCACTTCCTCCAGTTTTTCTCCATTCAGACTCACCTCCCAATTGACTTGACCCTCAACCTTACTGTACCTAATAACCTTGCTCTTATTCACATTTACTCTTAACTTTCTTCTTCCACACACTTTACCAAACTCAGTCACCAGCTTCTGCAGTTTCTCACATGAATCAGCCACCAGCGCTGTATCATCAGCGAACAACAACTGACTCACTTCCCAAGCTCTCTCATCCCCAACAGACTTCATACTTGCCCCTCTATCCAAAACTCTTGCATTTACCTCCCTAACAACCCCATCCATAAACAAATTAAATAACCATGGAGACATCACACACCCCTGCCGCAAACCTACATTCACTGAGAACTATATGGGTTCATCCGCGTGTGTGAGTGATGCAAAAGAAAATCCATCATTAATGTGGTTGTTTATGAACTCGGATTTCGATGAAGAACAAGAAGTGAGATTTTCGTTGTTAGTGTGAACACACTGCAAGGAAATGGCTGGACAACTTTAGTGCAAGTGAGTAAGATAGGATGAAGTGAATGACAAGTATCAGAGAGGAAGTAAACTGTCAGATATAAAGTGAATGATGTGTCATTAATACAGTGAATGATAAGTACAGGACATGAAGTGAATTATAAGTATCAGAAATTAATTGAATGATAAGTATCAGAAAAATTCATATACACTTCAAGTTAAGAAAAAGAAAACTATGGTCTTACTGAAAAACAAAGCACAGATCTGTGTTTGAGAACTCATTTTACTGGGTCAGGAGGTGGCATATGAAGAAATTAAAGTGTCACCTTCACTCATGAAGGTCAGGTCAAAAAGTATCTCCCATGCCTTTGAAGTGGGAAATGTTCCAGACCTGGGAGCCTGCACTCACATGTCACTCATCACCCAAACAATCCAATTGACCCTGAAAAAAGGAAAAATATTCAGTGAGTTATAGAGCGTCAAAAAAGTCCTGAATTTGGATGTTCGGTGTGAATATTGCTCTTAGGGGGAATGTGCGTCCATCTTCCTCAGTAATTAGCAAGAGAACCAAGGTCATATTCTAGGGAAGCAAGATAGCCCTTCAAGTGGGTCTGAAGTTGGGGCAGTGCTAGAAGTGCAGTGCTTCCCTCTTTTTTCTTATCTCTCTGCCCTTAATGTCACTACTGTAGACTACTTCAGCCTGGATGTAGAGGGAGCAGAGTTTAGTGTTTTGAAGACTATACCTTGGGAGAAAGTGGACATTAAGCGCCTCTTCGCAAACGGAACTACCTTGGCCCACCAGTGATGCTACTACGTTTGTGAATCGGGAACCATTGCAACACAAACCTCGCCAGGTGGTAGAGTTTCCCGCAGTGTATCGAGACAGATTTCCCCAGAACTTTTTTTAAAGGGGAAGTAAATGTTTATAGTTGTGTTACTGGAGTGATAGTTTTCATACATGGTGTTTTGACAAGAAAATAGTGAAATTGGAGAAAAATGTAGCTTAGACATTGAAGCTTATTGATACAGTGGTTAAATTGATGAGAGCTGCTATTGACGTTTGTGTAAATAAATTATACATTTCCTTTTTCCATAGCCAGAGGTTGAACCATTATGTGACATTCATTTTTTTCATTCATTTCAAGCTAGAAGTTTCAGTTTTCTAAATTGTTTCTTACATTTTTCATATGTATATATATGTGTGTGTGTGTGTGTGTGTATATGTGCGTATGTATGTGTATGTGTGTGTATGTGTATATGTATATATATATGTATATTATCCCTGGGGATAGGGGTGAAAGAATACTTCCCACGCATTCCTCGCGTGTCGTAGAAAGCGACTAGAGGGGACGGGAGCGGGGGGCCAGAAATCCTCCCCTCCTTGTATCAACTTTCTAAAATGGGAAACAGAAGAATATATATATATATATATATATATATATATATATATATGTATATATATATATATATATATATATATCTTCTTTTTTCTTTCGTACTATTCGCCATTTCCCACATTAGCGAGGTAGCGTTAAGAACAGAGGACTGGGCCTTTGAGGAAATATCCTCACCTGGCCCCCTTCTCTGTTCCTTCTTTTGGAAAAAAAAAAAAAAAAAAAAAAAAAAAAAAATGAGAGGGGAGGATTTCCAGCCCCCCGCTCCCTTCCCTTTTAGTCGCCTTCTACGACACGCAGGGAATACGTGGGAAGTATTCTTTCTCCCCTATCCCCAGGGAGATATATATATATATATATATATATATATATATATATATATACATATATATATATATATATATATATATATATATATATATATATATATATATAAAGTCTGTTGGGGATGAGAGAGCTTGGGAAGTGAGTCAGTTGTTGTTCTCTGATGATACAGCGCTAGTGGCTGATTCATGTGAGAAACTGCAGAAGCTGGTGACTGAGTTTGGTAAAGTGTGTGAAAGAAGAAAGTTAAGAGTAAATGTGAATAAGAGCAAGGTTATTAGGTACAGTAGGGTTGAGAGTCAAGTCAATTGGGAGGTAAGTTTGAATGGAGAAAAACTGGAGGAAGTAAAGTATTTTAGATATCTGGGAGTGGATCTGGCAGCGGATGGAACCATGGAAGCGGAAGTGGATCATAGGGTGGGGGAGGGGGCGAAAATCCTGGGAGCCTTGAAGAATGTGTGGAAGTCGAGAACATTATCTCGGAAAGCAAAAATGGGTATGTTTGAAGGAATAGTGGTTCCAATAATGTTGTATGGTTGCGAGGCGTGGGCTATGGATAGAGTTGTGCGCAGGAGGATGGATGTGCTGGAAATGAGATGTTTGAGGACAATGTGTGGTGTGAGGTGGTTTGATCGAGTAAGTAATGTAAGGGTAAGAGAGATGTGTGGAAATAAAAAGAGCGTGGTTGAGAGAGCAGAAGAGGGTGTTTTGAAATGGTTTGGGCACATGGAGAGAATGAGTGAGGAAAGATTGACCAAGAGGATATATGTGTCGGAGGTGGAGGGAACGAGAAGTGGGAGACCAAATTGGAGGTGGAAAGATGGAGTGAAAAAGATTTTGTGTGATCGGGACCTGAACATGCAGGAGGGTGAAAGGAGGGCAAGGAATAGAGTGAATTGGATCGATGTGGTATACCGGGGTTGACGTGCTGTCAGTGGATTAAATCAGGGCATGTGAAGCGTCTGGGGTAAACCATGGAAAGCTGTGTAGGTATGTATATTTGCGTGTGTGGACGTGTATGTATATACATGTGTATTGGGGTGGGTTGGGCCATTTCTTTCGTCTGTGTCCTTGCGCTACCTCGCAAACGCGGGAGACAGCGACAAAGCAAAAAAAAAAAAAAATATATATATATATATATATATATATATATATATATATATATATATATATATATATATATATATATATATACATCATCCCTGGGGATAGCGGAGAAAGAATACTTCCCACGTATTCCCTGCGTGTCGTAGAAGACGACTAAAAGGGAAGGGAGCGGGTAGCTGGAAATCCTCCCCTCTCATTTTTATTTTTTTAATTTTCCAAAACAAGGAACAGAGAAATGGGCCAGGTGAGGATATTCCCTCAGAGGCCCAGTCCTCTGTTCTTAACGCTACCTCGCTAATGCGGGAAATGGCGAATAGTATGAAAGATATATATATATATATATATATATATATATATATATATATATATATATATATATATATATATATATACTTAGAAATACTTAGAAAAGCAAATGGATTTGTATATAGCATTTATGGATCTGGAGAAGGCATATGATAGAGTTGATAGAGATGCTCTGTGGAAGGTATTAAGAATATATGGTGTGGGAGGAAAGTTGTTAGAAGCAGTGAAAAGTTTTTATCGAGGATGTAAGGCATGTGTACGTGTAGGAAGAGAGGAAAGTGATTGGTTCTCAGTGAATGTAGGTTTGCGGCAGGGGTGTGTGATGTCTCCATGGTTGTATAATTTGTTTATGGATGGGGTTGTTAGGGAGGTGAATGCAAGAGTTTTGGAAAGAGGGGCAAGTATGAAGTCTGTTGGGGATGAGAGAGCTTGGGAAGTGAGTCAGTTGTTGTTCGCTGATGATACAGCGCTGGTGGCTGATTCATGTGAGAAACTGCAGAAGCTGGTGACTGAGTTTGGTAAAGTGTGTGAAAGAAGAAAGTTAAGAGTAAATGTGAATAAGAGCAAGGTTATTAGGTACAGTAGGGTTGAGGGTCAATTCAATTGGGAGGTGAGTTTGAATGGAGAAAAACTGGAGGAAGTGAAGTGTTTTAGATATCTGGGAGTGGATCTGGCAGCGGATGGAACCATGGAAGCGGAAGTGGATCATAGGGTGGGGGAGGGGGCGAAAATTCTGGGAGCCTTGAAGAATGTGTGGAAGTCGAGAACATTATCTCGGAAAGCAAAAATGGGTATGTTTGAAGGAATAGTGGTTCCAACAATGTTGTATGGTTGCGAGGCGTGGACTATGGATAGAGTTGTGCGAAGGAGGATAGATGTGCTGGAAATGAGATGTTTGAGGACAATGTGTGGTGTGAGATGGTTTGATCGAGTAAGTAACGTAAGGGTAAGAGAGATGTGTGGAAATAAAAAGAGCGTGGTTGAGAGAGCAGAAGAGGGTGTTTTGAAATGGTTTGGTCACATTGAGAGAATGAGTGAGGAAAGATTGACCAAGAGGATATATGTGTCGGAGGTGGAGGGAACGAGGAGAAGAGGGAGACCAAATTGGAGGTGGAAAGATGGAGTGAAAAAGATTTTGTGTGATCGGGGCCTGAACATGCAGGAGGGTGAAAGGAGGGAAAGAATAGAGTGAATATATATATATATATATATATATATATATATATATATATATATATATATATGTGATGATGTGTGTGATGTGAAAAGGAGATGGAGTGAGTATTTTGAAGGTTTGTTGAATGTGTTTGATGATAGAGTGGCAGATATAGGGTGTTTTGGTCGAGGTGGTGTGCAAAGTGAGAGGGTTAGGGAAAATGATTTGTTAAACAGAGAAGAGGTAGTGAAAGCTTTGCGGAAGATGAAAGCCGGCAAGGCAGCAGGTTTGGATGGTATTGCAGTGGAATTTATTAAAAAAGGGGGTGACTGTATTGTTGACTGGTTGGTAAGGTTATTTAATGTATGTATGACTCATGGTGAGGTGCCTGAGGATTGGCGGAATGCGTGCATAGTGCCATTGTACAAAGGCAAAGGGGATAAGAGTGAGTGCTCAAATTACAGAGGTATAAGTTTGTTGAGTACTCCTGGTAAATTATATGGGAGGGTATTGATTGAGAGGGTGAAGGCATGTACAGAGCATCAGATTGGGGAAGAGCAGTGTGGTTTCAGAAGTGGTAGAGGATGTGTGGATCAGGTGTTTGCTTTAAAGAATGTATGTGAGAAATACTTAGAAAAGCAAATGGATTTGTATGTAGCATTTATGGATCTGGAGAAGGCATATGATAGAGTTGATAGAGATGCTCTGTGGAAGGTATTAAGAATATATGGTGTGGGAGGAAAGTTGTTAGAAGCAGTGAAAAGTTTTTATCGAGGATGTAAGGCATGTGTACGTGTAGGAAGAGAGGAAAGTGATTGGTTCTCAGTGAATGTAGGTTTGCGGCAGGGGTGTGTGATGTCTCCATGGTTGTTTAATTTGTTTATGGATGGGGTTGTTAGGGAGGTAAATTAAAGAGTTTTGGAAAGAGGGGCAAGTATGAAGTCTGTTGGGGATGAGAGAGCTTGGGAAGTGAGTCAGTTGTTGTTCGCTGATGATACAGCGCTGGTGGATGATTCATGTGAGAAACTGCAGAAGCTGGTGACTGAGTTTGGTAAAGTGTGTGGAAGAAGAAAGTTAAGAGTAAATGTGAATAAGAGCAAGGTTATTAGGTACAGTAGGGTTGAGGGTCAAGTCAATTGGGAGGTGAGTTTGAATGGAGAAAAACTGGAGGAAGTGAAGTGTTTTAGATATCTGGGAGTGGATCTGGCAGCGGATGGAACCATGGAAGCGGAAGTGGATCATAGGGTGGGGGAGGGGGCGAAAATCCTGGGAGCCTTGAAGAATGTGTGGAAGTCGAGAACATTATCTCGGAAAGCAAAAATGGGTATGTTTGAAGGAATAGTGGTTCCAACAATGTTGTATGGTTGCGAGGCGTGGGCTATGGATAGAGTTGTGCGCAGGAGGATGGATGTGCTGGAAATGAGATGTTTGAGGACAATGTGTGGTGTGAGGTGGTTTGATCGAGTGAGTAACGTAAGGCTAAGAGAGATGTGTGGAAATAAAAAGAGCGTGGTTGAGAGAGCAGAAGAGGGTGTTTTGAAGTGGTTTGGGCACATGGAGAGAATGAGTGAGGAAAGATTGACCAAGAGGATATATGTGTCGGAGGTGGAGGGAACGAGGAGAAGAGGGAGACCAAATTGGAGGTGGAAAGATGGAGTGAAAAAGATTTTGTGTGATCGGGGCCTGAACATGCAGGAGGGTGAAAGGAGGGCAAGGAATAGAGTGAATTGGAGCGATGTGGTATACCGGGGTTGACGTGCTGTCAGTGGATTGAATCAAGGCATGTGAAGCGTCTGGGGTAAACCATGGAAAGCTGTGTAGGTATGTATATTTGCGTGTGTGGACGTATGTATATACATGTGTATGGGGGGGGGGGGGGTTGGGCCATTTCTTTCGTCTGTTTCCTTGCGCTACCTCGCAAACACGGGAGACAGCGACGATGTATAAAAAAAAAAAAAAAATATATATATATATATATATATATATATATATATATATATATATATATATATGTGTGTGTGTGTGTGTGTGTGTGTGTGTGTGTGTGTCTGTGCAGATATCAATAAAATGGCAGGAGTGGATTATACGTACAAAAGAGGTGCTTATCAAAGGAAGATAAAATGCTGAATAGTGGTGAAAACCTTTGTATCTATTCCACTGAGAAAGTAGTAAATTGAATTATATATGGAGGGCAATAAGTTTTCAAGTAATAATGAAATTTGTTCTTCATCAAAATCAAACAGAAAATAGAAAAAAATCATAAAAACCTAATACGTTTGTGTTGCTTATCTAGGCCCATTTTTCCTAAGTAATGTTGGGACGGCTCCACCCACTTTAATCACTTGAGTACATAGAATATATTATCGTCGATGTTAAAGAGTTTTCCCTTTTGATGTTATCCTTATAATGAAGGTTAAGGAAAGTGAGATAGAGCTTAACGTTAAAGTTAGGATAGCTAAGGCATCCTTGATCATATAATCACTAGTCAGGTGTTAATATAGGTTAGGTTAGGTTCAGTATCCTTCATCAGGTCACCATTACCAAGGTGTTGTTATGTTGGGTCAAGCAACTATAAACCAACTTTCAGTATTATTTACTCATAAATCTCTAAGTTCAAATAAACCAAAATTTTAGTGGGTAGAAACTGATGGAAGCCATTTCTAACATTCTTGCATAACCTGACCTCTCGCCTTTCCAAAACATAGCCATCCCAGCTTGGATATTGTACTGCTGTGGTCGTCAACTAATTTGAAAAGGAAGACATTGAATGGCCAATTACTCAGGTAATCTCCAAAGGTGATTACTGGTCTGAGAAACAAATTCAGAGAGCAGATTAAGCGACTTAAATCCATTCAGCTTTAGGGAAAAGAAGTTTAAGAGATCCTATACAGGTATATGAAGTTATTGTAATGGCATCCCTTTAACCTTGATATTTTTACTTCCTGTAACTAGTTCCAACAATTAAAATGATATTCAACATTGTGATTTAAGTGACTGACCTTAGGATGCATTTGGATCTGTCAAAAACTGTGTTTAGCAAATACTTAAACTTTCAACTGACCCATTCTATATCTTTATTCATTTCATCTCAGTTTTATCACCTTTCTGTTACTTTTTAATATCAACAGTAGCCAGTTTACGTAGTTGGGGCTCTGAAGCAAAGGAAACTTTTTCTAGCCTAGGTTAGGGTAGCATCTAAACCAAACCTAAATGACCTTACCTTAGAAATATGTTCAGACAGTACCTTCTGAAAATATTTCTTAAGGTAAGGTCGTGGGGATTAGTTTAGGTGCTAACTAAACCTTGGCTAGAAAAAGTTTGCTTTAAAGCCACAACTACTTGAAAGGCCAACTTTAAGGGGTGATGTTGAAATTCATTTGCTCCAGTGTGCCCCTCTGTCCGTTTGTTTTATGTCCATCTAAAGATGCATACGTTCAATTTTTGATGTAGATTGATTTCCTATCTTAGTTTCTTCTACGGAATTCTACGTCTTCAGTTCAGCACACAATTGTGGTAATGAAGGGAAAGTCACCACATTTACAAGCCGAGTGCACGTAGCTTATCCCACCCCGTTAGAGAGAAAACTTACCTGTATTTGAATTGAATGGGAACAGAGAAGAAAAATTGTATTACACATTTATTATACAACTATATAATTCATATTATATACGTTACCACATTTCCTGCACTTTCCATCACAAATTTGCTGATGTTATAACCTTGTAGTTACCATTACCTTAAAACCTTGAGGATAGTGGTCTACAACACCTCTAGATTGATGGAGAAAACGAAAAGTTTCGTTTTACTATTAAGACCACAGAAATGCGGTAATTCCACTTCACTACCACTAACTACTAGTTATTTTACTTGTTGATTTTCACGGCTAAGATTTTCATCCTCTGAGCGAAGCCATACAATAATCGTCCTTATCTACTCTGAGCATTGGATAGCCTCCTGATGATCAAGATTGCTGTTTTGGTTGTCCATTTCAATTGTTACTGGTGCGCCTCACTGCACACCTTACATGAGTGCCTTCCACAGTATTAGGGACAGCTGCTGGGCCTCACTGTAGCTACTTCTGGGACGGTTGCCAATCTTCCTCGTATTCCCTCATGACCACAGCGCCAAACCGACTCCCGCCATCAGGCCGAAACGCACAAACATTTCTGACAAAATTGAGACAACCACTTTCGCGTCAGTTTTGACACCAAGTGAATTTATACGACAATTACGTTCAGTATGCTTGGTTTTTCGTTCATGGATTGAACAGAAGCAACCAACGATGGTTGCTACTGCCCAATCCATGAAGTCCCCCCCACCACGGAAAGGTAACCAAGCTTCGGGGGGGATGGGTGTTTACCCTGACGCCAACGGAGAAACTCAATATTAGTGCAGAGATCTTTTCCTCGGTAAAGAAAGTGTAGCCGGACTCCGCCCTCATGAGGTTACTGCACGGCAGCAAAGATCACCCATTGGTAGGCTGTGCCATAGGCAGCACAGCTCCGTCAAAGATCTCACTCCATAAGTGAACTTATATAGATTCCTTTTTTAACATTTTATCTTGTCTATAAGGAACTCATCAGTTCTTCTCCAGTGAAAGCAAAAAATCATCGAGAAATTCATTTGCTTCCTCAATATCAGGATCTTGTGGCTCTGTGTGGGGGACGGGGCTGGTGGGCTGTGTGTCTGGCTGTGTCTGGAGAGCGGGGCTGGTGGTCTCTGTGACTTGCTGTGTCTGGGGAGCTGGGCTGGTGGTCTCTGTGACTTGCTGTGTCTGGGGAGCGGGGCTGGTGGTCTCTGTGACTGGCTGTGTCTGGGGACCGGGGCTGGTGGTGTCTGTGACTGGCTGTGTCTGGGGAGCGGGGCTGGTGGTCTCTGTGAATTGCTGTGTCTGGGAAGCGGGGCTGGTGGTCTCTGTGACTGGCTGTGTCTGGAGATCAGGGGAAGTCTTGGGTATAAATTTCAATATACTGTGAGCGATATCGTCTCTCAAACGATTCCTCTCGATCTTCTCTTGCACGGCCTTCATGATACGTTTGGGCGGCTTTCTCCATTTTCTTTTCATTTCAGTTGGTGATCCTGCGCCATCGAGCCACATGATACCAGAATAGTATCGTTCCTGTTTGCCAACGGGTCCAATCTTGGTGTCACACATGATGCCGAGTGAACCCAAATGGCGGCCGATGTTTACGTTGGAAGCCACGGGCTCGTTATGTATCTTGCAGTAACTTTCATACCGTTGCTGCAGCTCTTTCCTGCTGATAAGGTACCGCTTCATAGTAATAGTCTTTCCCTTCATTTGAACGAAGGTATTCATGAAACTAACAAAGGAAGCTTTTCCTTTGTAATCCCGTTTGTAGTAACAGAAAGCCATTGAAGACGTGGACTGGGTCAGGCGAAGTTACACAGACTAACAAGATAGTCCTATAATCAATGGTCCTGTATCAGCACTGAACTCGAAATACGTCAGAACGACAATTTCAACCCAGGGCTGGAGGGCCAATTGATGATATTCTCACGTCTTGCTTAACCAAGTAACCTCGGTTAGAACTTGTTTATATTTAGATATAGTAAAGTTAATATAGTGAAGCTTGATGTTTCTATTTATATGTAAGGTGCAATGTAGTTTATTTAAGGTTCACCTTCCAGATGGGTTCCTGACATACCAACTTACATTCAGATATATATATATATATATATATATATATATATATATATATATATGAATGTAAATTGGTATATCAGGAATCCATCTGAAAGGCAATATATGTCCAAAGAAAGATATTTATGAAGATGTAGTGAAGATGGCCTTGACCAAGATAAAGGCCACTGATAATGAAAACGAGATGACTGTGAGGATGTAGTGAAGATACATTTTTATTAAGGTAGAGTTAAGTGCTGTGAAAGTGGCTTGACTATAAGGATGTAGTGAAGATGGCCTTTCACCAAAAAATACGCTAGTGATATTGAAAATATGATGATTATGAAGAAGTAGTGAAGAAGGCTTTTATCAAGATAGAGGCCAATGATATTGAAAATTAGATAAGTATAAGGATGTAGTGAAGATAGTCTTTGACCAAGATAAACGTCATTGATAATGAAAACAAGATGACCGTGAAGTTGTAGTGAAAATAACCTTAAACCACAGAAAAGCCATTGATATTCAAAATGATTGTGAGGATGTAGTGAAGATGGCGTTTGACCATGATAAACGCCAGTGATGTTGAAAATAGCATCTTAATAAGCCAAAATAAACAACTAACAATCAAATCAAATAATTAATTCAAAAGATAGGGTAAGGTACCAGAAATAAAAAGTCTTAGAAAATCCAACAAATAACACCTAAACGAAAAAAACCTAAAAGAAATTAGATGGAATATTTCCTATGTATGTCCATTATTGTGTTTATATATGAATATAAGATACATATATATATATATATATATATATATATATATATATATATATATATATATATATATATATATATATATATATATATACATGTATATATATATATATATATATATATATATATATATATATATATATATATATATATATATATATATATATATATATATATATATATATATATATATATATATATATATACATGTATATATATATATATATATATGTATATATATATATATATATATATATATATATATATATATATATATATATATATATATATACATGTATATATATATATATATATATATATATATATATATATATATATATATATATATATATATATATATATATATATATATATATATATATATATATATATATATATATATACACATATATATATATATATATATATATATATATATATATATATATATATATATATATATATATATATATATATATATATATATATATCTTTTTCTTTTAAACTATTCGCCATTTCCCGCGTTAGCGAGGTAGGATTAAGAACAGAGGACTGGGCCTTTTTTGGAATATCCTCATCTGGCCCCCTCTGTTCCTTCTTTTGGAAAATTAAAAAAAACGAGAGGGGAGGATTTCCAGCCCCCCCGCTCCCTCCCCTTTTAGTCGCCTTCTACGACACGCATGGAATACGTGGGAAGCATTCTTAATCCCCCATCCCCAGGGATAAATATATATATGTACAATCCCAGGGGATAGGGGAGAAAGAATACTTCCCAAGTATTCCCTGTGTGTTGTAAAAGGCGACTAAAAGGGAAGGGAGTGGGGGGCTGGAAATCCTCCCCTCTCGTTTTTTCTTTTTTTTTTTAGTTTTCCAAGAGATGGAACAGAGAAGGGGGCCAGGTGAGGATATTCCCGCAAAGGCATAGTCCTCTGTTCTTAACGCTACCTTGCTAACGCGGGAAATGGTGAATAGTATGAAAGAAAAAAAAAGATATATGTATATAAAGTATGAATAAATGTGGCGGGGTGGCGACGAGAATGAATAAAAGCAGTAAGTATGAAGTATGTACATGTGTATATATATGTATGTGTATGTATGAATATGTATAGGTTGAAATGCATAGGTATGTATATGGGCGTTTCTGCACGTGTATGTGTATACATGTGTATGTGGGAGGGTTGGCCCATTCTTTCGTGTGACTCCTTTCGCTGCCTCGCTAACGCGGGATACAACGAGAAATTATAAGTAAATAAAGTATACAAGTAATGGGAGTGTGTGTTTGTGGTAGTAGTGGGTCGGTGTGTTAAGCGTGGAAAGGAAGGCCTGTTAAAGTCCTTTTTTGTAGACTGGAGGTTTGAAAACGGGGTTTAACGGGCCTCGGTGCCTCTATATATGGTGGAATACGTGCTTGCCATTGGTTGACAATGATCTACCAATGAGAGGGCTGCATTTGATATAGTTTGATAAGTTGTAAGGGTGAAATTCCTATGTATTGTTTGGGTTAGGTATCAGTAATTAGGTAATGTCGTCTTCGGTGGTGCGAGCACGTTTTATGCACTAGCAGACACAAACTCCCTCCCTATTGGCTGAAGGAAAGCCATAAGCTCCGCCCACCCTGCCTCACTTGATCCAGATGAAGGTTGAAAGGCAATTTTTCACAATTATCTCTATGTATATATGGAAAAAGGTAAAATATAATGGTGTCATAAGATAGAGCTTGCTGTGTTGTCCATGTTCCATAAGATACATACAAAGAAAAATGCACATTTCACAAAAAGCACACGATGATAGGCACAGAAGGTACAACTGCTACTTTAACGTCCATCTGACCCGGTATATATAAGAATGTTCCTATGTATACATCATCTTTTCTAGCCATTCGAGAAGGTTCTTGCTGCTCCTGTCTCAGCCACGTGTTAACCACTTGGATGATGGAGGATTAACCCCCAGATCCCACGAAGAGAGAAGAAAGAAGTTAGAAGACAGAAGACAGAAGAGAGAAGACAGAAGAGAGAAGGCCGAAGAAAGAAGTGGATTGTAACGTTGCCTCCCGCGTTGGTCCTTCCCGCGGGAGACCGTTACGGTGACGACGCCGGCAGGCTGTTCCCTCACCACCCTCGCTGCTCCCCACACCCCCGCGTTGCCTCCACTCCATCTTCACATCCCTTTTTTATTTTCTATTTTTTATCATCCATCATCCATCTCTCGACCGTTTGGCTTGAGCAATCTCTACCCCAGCTTCCCCACCCCATTCTGGAAAACTCATTTTCCTGAGGAGTGGAGGCTGGAGTGGACCTGTTCTCACCTGACGGGGTGGAGACCCTCACACTATCTCTTACCTCTCCCCTACCTTGGACCGTCGAGCCTCCCTCACTCACGTTTTCTCGCACTAGGACACTGATGCCACCAACATGCCGCCCGACATACGTCTAAAATCCCTCAAAACTGATTGTCTCCCTCCTTCCACGTTCGAACTCCTGTCCATCGTCTTTAAGACCACTGAGATCCGTCCTACTAGGGTCATTCAACTCCCTTCAAACAAATACCAGTTTAAGATCTGCTTGGGCAGAGATAGTGATTTAGATAGAATCCTATCTAAGTCTCTCCTTGATGAACTAGCTAAAAAAAAACTACCAAATCGTTCAGGACCGCTGCCCCTTCAAGCTAGATGTACTATTATTGCCTACAATGTTGATGAATCTATCTTGTCCCTCAGCCCTTCGGAGATTGTTGAAGCCATCAATGGCGAAAACAATGACGTTAATGTCATCAACGTCTATAAACCGGATAACTCCAGATCAATAAAGATACAATGTTCAAACCCGACCGAGGCCGATCGCCTGCTCTCCCGGGGAGTCCTGTTCCCCATGATCTCTGTGCCTGCAAAATCCCTGAAGAAAGATGAACATCTCGACGTACAACAATGTTTCAAATGTCTGAAATACGGACATGAGACTAAGAACTGTAAAGAACCCCACCAAACCTGTAGTCAATGCGCGGAAACTGGTCATGGTTTTCGTGAGTGCAAGGCTCAGCCAGCGAAGTGTGTCAACTGTAAAGGTAGACATGTTGCTGTATCTGGGCTGTGCCCACGTAAGAAGGAGCAGCTCCGCGCAGTGCGTCAGGCACAAAAAACCAACTCACCTCCTTCCACAAACCCTCATCTCTACGCAACAGTTGCTGCTGCTGCTCCTCCCCCTGCCACCCAAGCTTCTCCTATCCCAACTACCAGTTCTTCAGACCTCCTCACCCTATAAGGTAGGATGCATGCGTGCTACCTAAAAGCGTTGTTCATGAGCAGGGAAAATAAGTCAGAATTCATCAGAATTTTCGATTTGCTTCTTGCTCATAACAACCTACCCAATGTACGAACTCCACCTCAACTCCTCAGCTCCCCCGCCACCAACCATCCCTCACCGACCCCTGTCTCGTCCGCCACCCTGACCCCTAACGAAAACGTATCCCAGGAGACCCCCAGTAACACTTCCAACTCTCCCCCAACTACTCAACCTGTCACCCTCCTAACTTCCAATACCCCCTCCGCACCCTCTAACACAACTCCATCCACAACCCCACAACCCAACACCAACAATCCTACTGTCTCTCCAAATACCGATTCCTCTCCCACCCCCACCGTCCCAACTTCCACCACCACGACAGTTCCCCCAGAACCTCCACTCACCAATCCCCCCCTCCAACCACCCCCTCCCTCCGTCCCCTACCTAACCCTCCCAGAGGAGCCCCAGCACCTGACCCTGCCGACACACCAGACAACCCACCAACGGTCAACCTTGACCTTCAACTCGTCGACAATGATCCTCTCCCCTCCTCTCTCCCCTCTCCTGACCCCTCACCACATATATCCCGACCCAAGACTAGAAACATGATACAAGTGAAATTCTCAAACGATTAGTCAACGGCCTTCATCGACAACAGACACAGAAGGCCAATAAACGTCCATAAGTCGTAAAATGCTAAAAATCTTACAGTTTAACGTGCGCAGCTATCACAATGGCCGTCATCTGATTGCCACTCTCCTCGAAGAGAAGGGACCCGATGTTGTGATACTTAACATCACATGTATCACCAACGGATACAAAATTAGACATTACGGGTATACATCACGACAGTCTCCAGACAGTAGACACGAGGGAGTCGCCATTCTCATATGCAACACCATCGAATACGAATACCTCGCCATCTCATGACAATATGAATACTTTCTAGCAGTTAAGATAAATACAATATATTGCTTCATTATCTTCTGCACTACATACTCTTGACCCAACACTACCATTCCACTCCATGACCTCTACACAGTATTCAATCACACACATATCCCAGTCTACCTTCTAGCTGACCTCAACGCCCAACACAGAACCTTCCACCACAACAGAAACAATTCTCATGGTGATGACTTATTCGCTTTATACTCTTACAAACGTCTCAACTTCCTAGGACCTTACTTCCACACTGTCTTCACTGGCCAAGGAGGAAAAGGCAGACCTGACCTTGTCTTTTTCAACAGAGCCAGTAATTATCTCCATAATTTCTTGTCTCCAGGACCACTGTGTGGTTCCGACCACATCCCTATCTTTCTTCATCTCTCGTCTAACACTATCCTCGTCCCATCACCCTCACACTACCACTACAAAAGAGCAGACTGGGAGAAATTCTAAGACACTCTCTCCAACTGCACTTACACCACAAACTACGAAAATCACCCAATAACACTAATAGACTGAGAAATAGAGCATATAACGAAACAATCATACAGGCAGCTGACATTGCTATCCCCAAATCTTCATTTACTTCAAGATACTCCTTCTTCCCTTCTACCAAAACCAGACTTCTCTCGTGCTACCGTCGACGCTTTGAACAAAACAGACATCGTTTGGGCCTAGTACGGTGGGACCTCACATCCCTACGAAACCACACACTCAACAGCCTTCTAGAAGACCACAATAGACACTGAAAATCTCTCATCACCACAACAGAACAACACCGGACCAAATCTCCTCAAGAGTTTTGGAACAGAGTCCGAAAACTCAAAGGAATATCGAAAACAGACTTTAATGGGCTAAATGACGACAACACTCTACACCATAACCCACAAGACATTGCCAATATTTTTCAAAAACATCGGGAAGGTATCTTTCACCCTCACCCCCCGTCACCCTCTGGCGTACGAAAACACTCAAATTGTCACACAACACATGCAAAACAGACCTAGTCACTTCTACCCAGAACAGATCATTCACCTCCAATCGCTTTCACACGACCACCTTCTCACAACTCCATAAGATCGAACGAGGTCAAATTCCTCCTCTTCAAATCGCACAAAGTATCCCCAGGTAACTCAGGCATTGGTTAACAGCTACTTACCCATCTCCCTGACGACACTATTAGAGCCATCACCTTCCTCTTCAACGCGACACTAGCCTCTGGCTATTTACCCGCCGCCTTCAAAACTGCCACAATCACAATGATAACAAAACCCAACAAATCCAACAGAGACCCCATGAACTACAGACCCATCAGCCTACTTGAGTCCATTGGGAAGACATTTGAAAGAATCATAAACAACAGACTTAGACAACACCTAACAAACAACAACCTACTCTCACACAAACAGTTTGGCTTTCGCCAACATCGCTCCACGCAAGATGAACTCAACATCATTACGAACTACATAAGAAACAACACGCGGACACACAAAATGACCGCACTCATCACAAAAGATGTTGAAAAATCCTTTGACACCGTGTGGCACGATGGATTGAGGTATAAACTAAGCACCCAATTTCAACTCCCACGACCCACCATTAAGCTTCTCTCTAACTATCTTAGCAAAAGAAAAACCCGAATCAAATACAGAAACACTTACTCAAACTACTTCTTCCTCAATGCCGGTGTATCTCAAGGCTCCGTGCTGGCCCCTACTCTTTACACACTCTACTCAAATGATCTTTCCAGTCCTATACACCTGGACTCCATCACTCTCCAATATGCAGATGATATTACTCAACTGATCAGAGCCGTAACCCTCACACACTTAATCAGCAGAACCCAACAGGAAATTGACAACGTTTGGCTTTGGGAGTTAAAATGGAGTATTAAATCAAATCCTGCCAAATTCAACATATCTTACTTTAACGTACGTCAGAGATACAACATAAGTAATGTCTACCTACACTCCCGTATACACCGTCATTTAGCCATTCCCATCTCAAACACCAACACTGTCCTGGGCCTAAGTTATGATGTATACCTGAGAATGAACCGATATGTTCAGTGTATAGCGGTTATTGCGAGAGCAGAGCTCGAGAAATTGTATAGATTTAGAGAGGTGCAATTCAAAACCAAATTGCACCTCTACAAAGCATTAATACGACCACTTATCATTTATGCCCCTTCAGCTCTCGAACTCGGAGCCAAATCCAACATCCATGCACTCCAAATACGTAATTCAGAACAATGCTCTACGTTGGGCTTTTAACATCAAATGGCACGAGTTCATCAGAAACACAGAACTTCACGAGAGAGTACGAATCCCTCCTCTAAACATCTACTGGAGGAAATTGTTTGAAAGACAAGTAGAGCGATTTCAAATACATCATACTCACTGGATTGATTACTTCAACAATCTCCTAGGAATAGACCACACAGGTAACATGTTTAATATACAACCTGGACAACATCCAGTGACCATATATTAAAGACTAAAAACCACTATAGATCTTGCTGCTAAGTCCGTGCGGGGAACGCCTTGGTCAAATCAGTGTCCATCTGCCAGAGATAAGATCCATCTCCTCCTGTATCACTTAGAAAAATAAAAATAAGATAATAAAAACGAAAATAGATAAAAAAAAAATACAAAAAAGAAAATAAAATAAATTGATAAAGAAATGAATATTGAAAAAGATAACTAAAATAAAACCTTGCCCTCCTCTCATCTCCTCCCTGCTTATCCTATTTTTCCAATGCAAGCTGGGTTAAGCCTGGCTCTTTTCCTCCCTCTCAAGCTCACTTCCTCTAACAATTCTTGCTCTTTCCCCCTTCTCTTCTCCCGCCCCTCCTTGGACGGGACTTTTCTATCATCATCATCATCAGATGGGAGGCAGGTTTGGGACGAGAGTCAGGCCGAAGAGGAAAGAAAAGCTTGGGACGAGAGTCAAGCAGGAGAGGAGAGAGAGGTTTGGGACGAGAGTCAGGCAGGACAGGAGAGAGAGGCTTGGGACGAGAGTCAGGCAGGACAGGAGAGATAGGCTTGGGACGAGAGTCAGGCAGGACAGGAGAGAGAGGCTTGGGACGAGAGTCAGGCAGGACAGGAGAGAGAGGCTTGGGACGAGAGTCAGGCAGGACAGGAGAGAGAGGCTTGGGACGAGAGTCAGGCTGGACAGGAGAGAGAGGCTTGGGACGAGAGTCAGGCAGGACAGCAGAGAGGGGCTTGGGACGAGAGTCAGGCTGGACAGGAGAGAGAGGCTTGGGACGAGAGTCAGGCAGGACAGCAGAGAGGGGCTTGGGACGAGAGTCAGGCAGGACAGGAGAGAGAGGCTTGGGACGAGAGTCAGGCTGGACAGGAGAGAGAGGCTTGGGACGAGAGTCAGGCAGGACAGGAGAGAGAGGCTTGGGACGAGAGTCAGGCAGGACAGGAGAGAGAGGCTTGGGAAGAGAGTCAGGCTGGACAGGAGATACAGGCTTGGGAAGAGAGCCAGGTCGGATGGGAGAGAGACGTTTGGGACGAGAGTCAGGCTGGACAGGAGAGAGAGGCTTGGGACGAGAGTCAGGCAGGACAGGAGAGAGAGGCTTGGGACGAGAGTCAGGCAGGACAGGAGAGAGAGGCTTGGGAAGAGAGTCAGGCAGGACAGGAGAGAGAGGCTTGGGACGAGAGTCAGGCAGGACAGGAGAGAGAGGCTTGGGAAGAGAGTCAGGCTGGACAGGAGATACAGGCTTGGGAAGAGAGCCAGGTCGGATGGGAGAGAGACGTTTGGGACGAGAGTCAGGCAGGAGAGGAGAGGTACCACGTCAGTCTCTCGTTCCCATACACAAGTCATCAAGTCCAGTCTCTCCTTTGCCACTCCAAACCTCCAGCCTGACCCAACAACACTGTGGTCTGCATGATGGAAGCACACATGAAATGTTCACAAGAATTTCCTTCTCTACACTTGCCTCCAGAACTTTCTTTTATGCTTGTAGGTCCAAATGTTTTCGCCAGGCCTTAGCACAGACACCATTGAGATCACCATCTGGTCAAATGTATACTGTAAACACATAATGACAAAGGAAAACATACTTACGGTTACGTACATACATGCACGTATAACCTTAATGGTCAGGTCAAAGTTCAGGCCATCATAATACCTGAAGGTCGCACCGTCGTGTTCAGCCACACAGATCTTTCAGAGCTTCATGCCTGAGTACGATACCACATTACCAGCTTCCAATATTATACTA
>NC_092293.1:4623509-4669845 GCF_036320965.1 Panulirus ornatus
TCACCTCCCCATTTGCGCCCTTCACTGAAGTTTCCATTTGCTCCCTTGTCTTACGCACTTTATTTACCTCCTTCCAGAACATCTTTTTATTCTCCCTAAAATTTAATGATACTCTCTCACCCCAACTCTCATTTGCCCTTTTTTTCACCTCTTGCACCTTTCTCTTGACCTCCTGTCTCTTTCTTTTATACATCTCCCACTCAATTGCATTTTTTCCCTGCAAAAATCGTCCAAATGCCTCTCTCTTCTCTTTCACTAATAATCTTACTTCTTCATCCCACCACTCACTACCCTTTCTAATCAACCCACCTCCCACTCTTCTCATGCCACAAGCACCTTTGCGCAATCCATCACTGATTCCCTAAATACATCCCATTCCTCCCCCACTCCCCTTACTTCCATTGTTCTTACCTTTTTCCATTCTGTACTCAGTCTCTCCTGGTACTTCCTCACACAGGTCTCCTTCCCAAGCTCACTTACTCTCACCACCCTCTTCACCCCAACATTCACTCTTCTTTTCTGAAAACCCATACAAATCTTCACCTTAGCCTCCACAAGATAATGATCAGACATCCCTCCAGTTGCACCTCTCAGCACATTAACATCCAAAAGTCTCTCTTTCGCGCGCCTGTCAATTTTATATATATATATATATATATATATATATATATATATATATATATATATATATATATATATATATACATATATATATATTGGAAAGGATCACGATTTTGCACGTGATCAAGTATACTCTTATGAGTCCACTAGGAAAATAAACACGATAAGTTCCCAAGTGCACTTTCGTGTAATACTCACATCATCAAGGGAGACACAAGAGAGAAATATAACACTCAATTGATATACAACGAAGAGACGTAGCTAGGGCGCCATATGGTAAACATGTGATTGTCCAAGACAGACAACAAGCGCATCATAAACTTATTATGTGGACAAGAAGGTGAATTGTTTACACATTTTATCAGCATTTAAGTTATCCAATTTGTATAGACCATCACTAATATTAAGATTATAATTCTTTGTGTATTCAGAAATAGATGATTCAATGATATTTCTCGTGGTACTGGAGTTAGAGTTAATAACTGAGATGGCATTATTAACTCTAATTCCAGTACCACGAGAAATATCATTGAATCTTCTATTATTAAATACACAAAGAATTAAAAACCTTAAGGAAACAACATGGTGGTCAAAAATAAGCTTTAGGAATGAAGTTTATGAATGGAATATCAGTGAGACGATCCAAATGACGAATGAATGAGAGCGTAGTCAACATACAATATAAAAGGACATATTATGAATGGCAGCCAGGCAAGTAACGGCCAACTGAATGGAAGGATTTAAAAGTTCGCGTTATATGACGAATTTTGATAGATTATCCAAATTTCCATTCCAGTTATAAAACTTAATGGTTGTGTTCAGTTCTAGACACAAAGTTTAAAGTTTTGTGTTTCAAAGATGAACCACAAAGGATATCGTTAAATTAACTGACATTAAGATTTGTCAGTTAAGTGAATCATTTTGTACAATAGCTGTAATTTGACAGAGTTAAAAGTTCGCATTTTCATTACAATTCTAATTCAAAAGTTTGAGTTTCAATGATGGTTTGCACAAGCTTAACGTATATTTAAGTTTTGTGTTTATATGACGTATCTTAAAGGACTCTGGTAAAATAACGCAGCTGGAAGGTTGACGTTCAAATGACGGTGTTTAAATGTTTATTGATGAATGGTAGATTTAAATGGATAGATTTTAAGTTCGCGTTTTCATGAGCGACTTTAAACCTTGTGGTTGAATGTCAGAGTTTAAATGTTGGTATGTACAATGTTGACCAGATGGCGGTAGTGTGTAGACACAGCCATACCAGGTCGTATTTATCATCATTAAAGTCACCTTCCTTACTTACTTATGGCGGCGATGAAATTCACTGGTTCTTGATTGTGCACCAATTAACCTATCAGATAATGGTACAATGTTTGCCTGGTGTTGCATATATCACGTCTGTTGTTGAAACACAAGAATGCCAGGTGACTTTGGGAGTGGATGATAATGTAAAGATCAATATAAATGTGGGAAATCTTGAACCGCCATCACCAGACACAACACATGTTTGGATCTGGCGGGGGGAGGGACTTGCCTGTGACGTCACGATGCCCCGCCTCCAGCCTGGCGCTGCTCTGTGTGTGTGTGTGTGTGTGTGTGTAGCCCCTGGGTTCATGTTGGCCACAGCCACCCACCGGCCGGTGGTCAGGTCAGTGGGCGGTGTGTGTGTGTGTGTGTGTGTAGCCCCTGGGTTCATGTTGGCCACAGCCACCCACCGGCCGGTGGTCAGGTCATTGGGCGGTGTGTGTGTGTGTGTGTGTGTGTGTGTGTGTAGCCCCTGGGTTCATGTTGGCCACAGCCACCCACCGGCCAGCCGGGCGGTAGTTTATAACTAAGACTGGTAGTTTCACATGCCACTTGGAGTGTCCCTCACTACAGAACTTGAGCAGCTCTTATCCTGAGGTGGAGCAGTTGATCCTCTCCACCAGGCTGGTACACTTGGTCTGCACCAGGTGGCTCCCTCCTGGTCATCCTGAGTGGTTGGTTGCTGTGTTGGATTTAATGACCACTGACTTGTGAAGGTCATTAGGCCAACCATCATTTTATCATCTGATAAAACATGAAGCAACGCCAAATATTACATGATCCACCTAAACTATTGAGAATGATGAAGTCTGATATTGTTACGTTACGTCATCCAGTCTTGCCACTCACATGTTACGGTAATCACGACTACATACATAGTGTTGTTACGACTGATATTACTGTATGTACTGTAGTAAAGTACTGTGGTTATGTGGACACCAGACGAGACCATCATAATAATGTGTCACCAACATGTATCTATAATACTTCTATAACCAGCATGATCAAGAAGGTTATAACAACATTATCCTTGTGTCACCAACATGTATCTATAATACTTCTATAACCAGCATGATCAAGAAGGTTATAACAACATTATCCTTGTGTCACCAACATGTATCTATAATACTTCTATAACCAGCATGATCAAGAAGGTTATAACAACATTATCCTTGTAGTTGTTGGATCAGTGTAGAGCAGAGCAATACCTGGTGAACATTACTTCCTGGTTGGTGGCCGCCATAAATACCACCAGTGTTTATAAGCTCACACATCACCAGGGGTTAAGATATGGTGTTATCCCTCACTGCTCTATATAGCACCAGCCACGGTGGGTGGGTCCGCCTCCAGCTTATACCTCACTCCTACTCTTCTATATCCCTAACTTCCTTGTGATCATCTCACTTTGAATAACTAGATCTTCACATAACAGTTGTTTGTTGTTGTTGTTGTTGTTGTTGTTGTTGTTGTTGTTGTTGTTGTTGTTATATGTTGTAGGTTTATGTTCTGCCACTGGACGACTCGTTCTCTGATCTTACCCAACATATAAATGTTTGTGTCGAGATTCGTCAGGTGTTTATCATACGGAGTCTGTAACACGTAAGTCTGTCTATCGTTCACTATACTGGATAGTAACTGGTAAAGGTTATTAAAGATATCTACACCAGAATCTGTGCCACACAACAAAACATACAAATCACGATATTTGCAACATGATAACATGTTTGACCATCAGCAGGTAAGGTCATCAAGCCGCACCATACATACGTCAGACAGTAACATCAGTTGTATAACAGGATGTATATATGTTGTTGGATTTAAGGGCTATCACCTAAAGGTCATGAAGCCAGAAGGTGAACCATAACCACTTACAGGTGGAGTCCGGTAACACCTTTCATAGCATTATGTCTCAAACAGAATACAGTAGTCAGTTTCATATAAGTATTCTGCACTTCAACTGATTAATGCTATGATAAGGATGAAGAGAATTACAAACCATGAATACTCATTGTAAGGATCACATCAAGGATGAAACATATATAACTAGAAGTGTTGAGGAAACAAAGATGGTGAAATACCTTGACCCGCCCGGGATCACTAGCACCTGTGGCAATGGACACACCTTTGTAATGCTTGATCACTTACAACTGATCAACTTTATTACGAAAGTGTTAGGTATCGTCCCTCAGAAGAATGTTTTACAAATATCTATAGAAGACGTATCTGTGTTAGATAGACGCCATTTCTAGGAAATATCTTTACCCGGGACGTGTAACACTTGTGTGGATGGTCACAACTTTGTAATGCATGATCCATTACACGAAATGAACTTCACTAACGAAGACTCATACAACGCCTCGCTGGAGGACATTCAACAAATCTCTATACCGAATTTTTATTATAGATACAAGACATTTGTTGAAAGTGAACATAAGATTTATGATAGAAAAGGGACGTAATAGTATATAGTTTGTTACGAAAGTAAAATAATCCTGCCTTAAACTAGTTCTCTTGTGTTGTTTTTCTTTTAAATCCCCAGAGGAGAAAATATTCTGTTGTTTATGATAATATAGATTTGTTTTTATCACCTTATTTGAATTTCTTATAATCTTTACTGATTCTAGCTGAAACGCATTGTTTTAAACAACCATTAAAGTTCAACACAATATATAGTCCTTATAAACAAATAATCTATCAGAACAACACTATGTTTCATCAAATTCCTTAAGTCTTCTGTAACATTTTGAAGTACATAACATATTCACAAGTCTCATCTAGCGCACCACTCTCTTCACCCCAACATTCTTCTTTTCTGAAAATCCCTACAGATCTTCACCATTGCCTCCACCAGATAATCTTATTATACTTAGTCGCTGTCTCCCGCGTTAGAAGGTAGTTCAAGGAAACAGACGAAAGAATGGCACCAACCCACCCACATACACATAGACATACATACACGTCCACACACGCACATATACATACCTATACATTTCAACGTAGACAAACAAATACATACACAAACATATACGTATATACCCATGTACATATCCATACCTGCTGCCTTTAACCATTCCCATCGCAACCCCGCCGTATATGAAAATGACCGCTCAAAATCTTTTTACACTTAATCCTTCCGCCTCCAATTTGGTCTCCCACTTCTCCTCATTCCTTTTAACATTGACACATATATTCTCTTTGTCAATCTTTCCTCACTCATTCTCTCCACGTGACGAAACCATTTCAATACACCCTCTTCTGTTCGCTCAACCATACTCTTTTTATTACCACACATCTCTCTTACCCTTTCATTACTTAATCAAACCACCTCACATCACATATTGCCCTCAAACATCTCATTTCCTACACATCCAACCTTCTCCGCAAAACCCTATCTATAGCCCACGCCTCGCAACCATAGAACATTGTTGGAACCACTATTCCTTCAAACATACTCATTTTTCCTTTTCGAGATGATATTCTTTCGCTCCAGCATACACATTCTTCAACGCTCCCAGAACCTTCGCTCTCTCCCTCAACCTATGACTCGCTTCCGCTTCCATCGTTCCATCCGCTATCAAGTCCATTCCCAGATATCTACAACACTTCACTTTCTTCACTTTTCTCCATTCAAACTTACCTTCCAATTAACTTGTCCCTCAACCCCACTGAACCTAATAACCTTGCTCTTATTCACATTTACTCTCAGCTTTTTTCTTGCACACACTTTACCAAACTCAGTCACCAGCTTCTGCAGTTTCACACCCGAATCAGCCGCCAGCGCTGTATTATCAGTGAACAACAACTTACTCACTTCCCAAGCCCTCTCATCCACAACAGACTGCATACTAGCCCCTCTCTCCAAAACTCTTGCATTCACCTCCCTAACTACCCCATCCATAAACAAATTTAACTACCATGGAGATCCCACGCACTCCTGATGCAAACAGACATTCACTAGGAACCAATCACTTTCCTCTCTTCCTACTTGTGCACATGCCTTACATTCTTTGTAAAAACTTTTAACTGCTTCTAGCAACTTGCCTTCCACAGAGGATCTGTATCCACCCTATCCTATTCCTTCTCCAGATCCAAAAATGCTACCTAAAAGTCCATCTGTATTTCTAAGTGTTTCTCACATTCATTCTTCAAAGCAAGAATAGTAGTAATAATGATAATAATAACGATAATAGTAATGACAATAACAATAGTAATGATAATATGATAATGATAATAATAACAATAATAATAATAATAATAATAATAATAATAATAATAATAATAATAATAATAATAATAACAATAATAATAATATAATAATAATAATAATAGTAATAATAATAATAATAATAATAATGATAATAATAATAATGATAATAATAATGATAATGATAATAACTTATGCGTACATATATATTTCAGCGCATACATACACAGACAGCGAGACAGTGGCAGGAATACACAACAAAGGCCACATTCGTTCACACTCAGTCTCTAGCTGTCTTGTGTAATGCACCGAAACCATAGCTCCCTTTACACATCAAGGCCTCACAGACCTTTCCATGGTTTACCCCAGACGCTTCACATGCCCTGGCAATCTTTCCTCACTCATTATCTCCATATGTCCAAACCATTTCAACACACCCTTTTCTGCTGTGGACCACTTTAACAAAGGTTACTACGTATTTACCCAATTTCGACGTCATTTGAATCTGGTAAATTGCTGGACGAAGAAGTACTATGGCAGCGGTTACCAGTGTGCGCAGGACCAAAACTGTTACTACAACGGCGCCTCCAGCCAACAGCCTACAACAGAAAATCAAACTGAGTGCTGCAACGATGAAGAATTCCTCGATGAGGCCCCGAGGAGAGAGAGGATTCTTAAGGTGTTGTTGGAAATGATTGTGCCATAGTCTCCAAGATCACTGCTACTCTGAAGACAACTGACCATACAGAGATGCTGACCTTTGTGACCATCTTTACGATGAGTACAAGAATGCCAGTGAGCATCATCTTTGCCACCTCCACGACAAGTGCCACAACTATCTCATCCAAGAATATTATAAGGACTTTCGGTGTGACCTGCACAGCGTAGTCAACCGTTCTAATGATAGGAAGCATTACCTCCTCCACCACCATTCTCACGAGGATGATGAACACTAAGAGGAACATAGTCACCTGGAATATGAGTTCCCGCACGATATTCCTCACAACTCTCCGCACAAGACCTACGAGCCATCTTATTGCGCTCACTACCAGACGGTCCATCACGCTCAAGAACTCCTGTTCGAGAACGAAGCAGGTGACTACAATGATCCAGATGGTGTAAAGTGCCAGGCGAACACCCTTACGAAGACATGAGAGAAACACACGCCTGCACATACCCACAAGGTACAACAATGCCGGTGCAAAATATGGGAGGGTAACCAATGACCAGGTGGATCCACTGCGCCATGGTAGCCGGTCCAGGAGCATGAGCAGCATTTCCTTAGGTTTTGTTGATCCAATCTTTGGCAGGACACGTTGAACGTTTTTGTGCACAATGCACATGATGATGGATGATCTGTTTTTGTTTTAGTAAGAGATTGTTGATGACATGTTCTCTTGATATCCGGGGTAGGTAATATAGTATGGTTGTAAACTTCGTATGGTTGTAGTTATGTTTTTGTATTGTCTCGAGTAGTTATGATAATACTTTTGGTAGGCATGAATATGAGCATATCAAGGATGGTTAATCCTGTTAAAATGTAGGGTAGTTATGATAACCTTGAAGACAGGAAGAGGCGTGTGTTTTGATAGGGAAGTGTAGTGTGCTATGTAGAGTAAGGTAAATATTTGATAATGATATGTGTATGGGAAAGACGTCACCATCTTTTGTCACACACGATAGATCACTACTGCTGTATTGTACGTAACGTACAGTAATGATAATACATAAGTTAGATTGGTGATATAATTGTATGTTATGGATGGTAAAGATGACAGTGATCAAAACTACAGTGAATTTATTCATGAAAGTGATAATTATGCCACTGGCGGGGATTGGTAACTGTGTTAATTGAATGATAACATTTCTTATTAATAAACCAAAACGCCGACATTGTTTCCCTTGATAGTATCACATGCCATCCTGTTCACTCACGGGTCAGGTTAAGAGCCATCTTCACTACAAACTTTACATTACTTGAAGATGTTTTTTGCCTGCTGGCGCTTACAGGATCATATCAAGCATATCTTCACTATACCATGGCGATATTCATTATTGAAGAGAAAAATGAAATTAATCGCACAACCAAGATGCTTTCCTCATACAAGGATAATTGTTTATCTTATGTATGACATATACACATACATACTTGCTTGCCTTCATCCATTTCTGGCGCTACCCGGCCCCACAGGAAACAGCACCGATATTAACAAACGTGACTGAGGACTTAAAGAATCTGATAAAACATGATGGTCATTGTGATGAATGATTTGTTCATTATAATTATGTATTGTGTTGCATTATAATGGTTGTTTAGAACCAAGATCTTTAAGCCTGAATCCTTAATGTTATATAAGAAATGATAAAACGTATCAAAAAATAAACATTTATGATTATAAAGAACAGAATGCATTATCATGTGGGTATCTAAGTGAAAATGCAATATAAGGAGCTAGTCTAAGGCAGGAGTATTTCATCTTTTAACAAAATATTTACCTCTACCTCCCTTTTCTTTCATCATCATCTTTTATGTTTACTATCATGAAATGCCTCTTATCTTACATAAAAAACTGTATAGGTATTTGATTAATGTTCTCCAACGACGCGTTGTATAACTCTTCGTTAGTGAAGTTCATTTCGTGTAATGGATCATGCATTACAAAGCTGTGTCTATCCACACAAGTGTTACACGTCCCAGGTAAAGATATACTCTAGAGATAGTGTATATCTAACATATGTATGTGTTTTATAAATATTCATAAAAAGTTTTCCTGAGGGACAATACCCAAGACTTTCGTATTAAAGTTGATCAGTTGTAAGTGATCAAGCATTACAAAGGTGTGTCCATTACCACAGGTGCTACTGATCCCGGGTAAAGGTATTTCATCATCTTTGTATCTTTAACCTTTCTAGTTATAGATGTTTCATCCCTGATTCCATCCTTACAATCGATGTATGTGGTTTGTGTTGCCTTTATCCTTAACATATCATTAGTCAGTTGAAGTGGAGAATATGCTTCTGACCCTAGCCACTCTACTCCGTCTTGCATATGCTATTCAAGAGGTGTTACCGGATTCCGCCGATAATATAAGTGCTTACGTCATGAGAGGGCTTCTTTTTTATAACTTTTGATGATTTATATTATTTGGGTTATGTATTTCGTTTTGTGATGTTAATAAAATTGTTGAAATTCACATATCATATTCTTTATTTGTCATTTAATGAGCTCTAGTTTATCAAATTTGATTGTTTGTTGTTTTTTTTATATTAATATAGATTTTCTCTGAAAAATACTTTAGTTTAATTCATAAATGATATTTCTAAGTAACACGCGGATAATTTTTTTCATTAGTGTTCATTATATGAGTATATATACTTACTCCTTTACTTATCTACATCTTACATACATACATACATACATACATACATATAAATCTCCAACAGCCAGGATCGAACCCGGCGCCCTTGTGTAAGAGGAGGGAATGCTACCACTAGGCTATGGGCCTGGCAAAATAGGAAATAACGTTATTCGAATACTATGTACTCGAATACCCTTCGTCTCACTTTGGTGAGCAACGGGGTCTACACCGGTCATTTCCCAACAGGCGCACATAGCCAGCAGATGGCATTTTACCGAACCTAATTATAGATTGAGAGGTTTATTATTTTCTTAAGCGAAAAGTCCTTGTTTCCAAGTTCTGGAGAAATTAAAGTACATTTCAATGTAAACATGAAGTAAAAAGTATAGAAATTTAACGTTTTCCCCGACGCCGTCTCCAATCAGTACTGTTTACTATCTGCTTGGGACTCCGCGATGACCTTCAAGTCTCGAACCAGGCGGGGGCGTGGGTACTGGTCAATGAAGTAAAGAGTATAGAAATTCAACGTTTTCCCCGATGTCGCCTCTCCACTCTGCTATCTGTTTGGGACTTTGCGATGACCTTCAAGTGTCGGATCAAAGAAAGCAGACTGGGGCGCTGGAATTGGTCAATATCAGTGGCGAGTTGGACAAGCTGGCACAGGCGGTGTCGGACTCCGTCGTCCTTCTGATCCTCAGCCAATTGGGCAATGAGTTACCCGAAGGAGTAGACGTCGTTAGCGGGAGCAACTGGCTCTCCCTCAATGATTTCGGGGGCTATCCAGGGACATTGCGCTGGGTCACCTGTTATAGGAGGCACGTCACCAGCGTAACTGCTCAGACCGTAGTCGATGATATGGAAGACTGGGCCATGGTGGCGGGTCTGGGTTACGGTAACATTATTCATCTTGAAGTCAAGATGAATGACCCCCTTATCATGAATTTCTTGAAGTCTCTTCCCAATGGAGATGAGAGACTCAATAACCTCCTGGCCGCTGCAGTTTTCTAAGTAGCTGACGTAGTTTTGACCAGTGTAGGACATCAGGAGTCTTGCTGGATGGAAAGCCAGACCCTTGACCAATGGGGCCCCTCCAGCGCCGGACAGGTAGATCTGAATGTCAGCTTCGCGAAGGAGAGCGTACCTCGCGTCGTTTTTCTTCATGGTTTTAAGGACACTATATTCATAATTGAAGCGAACGAGCTGAACTGATCCATTGCCGCCCTCGCCAATATCGGAAACGATTCGAATCCACCTTAACTGGTCCTCGCTGAGGATGTAGTCCTGAAGGTCTGCCTCCAAGCTGAGATCGGCCACGTCTAGGGAAGGGTAGGCAGTTGGTGAGCTGGTGGGTTGGGCCGCGACTGGAGGGAGGGATTCAGTTGATGGATGTGTGGGTTGGGCCACGAGTGGAGGGGGGGATGCAATTGGTGGGTTTGTGGGTTGGGCCACGACTGCAAGGGGGGATGCAGTTGGTGGGTTTGTGGGTTGGGCCACGACTGGAAGGGGGGATGTAGTTGGTGGGGGTGTGGGTTGGGCCACGAGTGGAGGGGGGGATGCAGTTGGTGGGTGGATGAGTTGGGCCTCGACTGCAGTTGCTGGTGGGGTGGGTTGTTGCACGGTGTTGGGGGAGTCTACAACGTCCCCACAGGTGACTAGTATTTGTATCCCGCGAGCTGCAAGTCTCTCCCGCAGAGCGGCAGCATTGCGGGCAGCAACAAGGCGGTTCACTCTCGCCTGCCGCTCGTCCACCACATGCTCCTGACGAGTGCGACGGCGTTCCCGACGAACGGTGTGCCGGCCACGCCACGCAATAGCCTGTTGACGCTCCCAGTGGCTCGCTCTTCTTCGGGTTTCGACGATTCGAGTAACTCGGTCCATAGGAGGGGTATATGTTATTGTCCTTTGATGAGATTTGACTAGACCCATCAATTTCATATACGTGTTGAGTCAAAAATATGGTGGTATTTAGTAAAGATAGAAACAGTTAACATATATAGTGGTGTTATGTAGTTAAGATAGAAACAGTTAACATACTCTGGCTAAGATAGAAACCTAAGGACATAAGGAACACAAAGGTGTTGCGAACATGTCATGAATTTGAGATGAACATAAGCGTAGTGGACATTCAATGATAAAGGTGAGGATGGGCTTAACTTATGGTGAAGAAAAGGGTGCATTAAACAAATAATGAACATTAGGTAGTAATGAACATGTCATGTCACGTAAATGTGTGGTGAACATATGATGAACGAAAGGGTGTAGTGAAGATGTATTGAACATAAGTGGGTAAAGAGCGTATGATTAACGTTATAGTGTGGTGAATATTAAGTGATGAACATGATGTAGGGCTTAGCAGATGATGAACATAAGGGTTTAGTGAACAGATGATGAACATAAAGGGTGCAGTGATCATATAGATGAATAAATAGATAGAATTATAGATTGAGAGATTTATTATTTTCTTAGGCGAAAGGTCCTTGTTTCCAAGTTCTGGAGAAATTGAAGTACCTTTCAATGGAAACATGAAGTAAAAAGTATAGAAATTTAACGTTTTCCCCGGTATCGCCTCTCCAGTCTGCTATCTGCTTGTGACTTCGCGATGACCTGCATGTGTCGGAATGATATAAGGAAGAAATAGCAAGGAATGATTAAACAGGAAAGCGATGGAAACGAAGAACATTTGCTCCCAGGATCGTGGTGGTGAAGGTGTTGGCCAGGGTGGTGGCTGGAGTTGTCTGTCGGTCCGTCAGGTGTGATGATGGCGACACGTCTACAAGGGACGGGTGGCGGGCGGATGATGGACATCTTCCCTTTACTTCCCTACGAATGATATTCATTATTTCTATTTCTCAAGCGCTGAACTTTAAATACTGCAGACTTGCCAGCCATGTCACAGCCGGTTGGAAGGTATGTAAACCACAGACACACTTAGAGAGGGCGTTAGTGTGAAGATAGATCTATAAACCCGCCATATTTCGCGAGTAATATGCAGCAATATGATCCTTCCCCCTGCAACACTAGTACAGCCAGCCATGGTCATCACTGCAGAAGGAGACACCCTTCAACGCATCTTCACTACACCTTGAACCATACGTCACCTTCAACCCTCAACAAATGCACAGCGGAACTACAACCCTGTTGTAGGGTTTGACCTGAGGCCAACCTCACTACATGCTTATCTTCACTACAACCGAAAGACAAACAGACAGACTGACAGTCAGACAGAGGGCGTGAGAGAGAGAGAGAGAGAGAGAGAGAGAGAGAGAGAGAGAGAGAGAGAGAGAGAGAGAGAGAGAGAGAGAGAGAGAGAGACCGACTGATATCAATATAGAGGGAGAGAGAGAAAGAAAGCGAGAGAGAGAGAGAGAGAGAGAGAGAGAGAGAGAGAGAGAGAGAGAGAGAGAGAGAGAGAGAGAGAGAGAGAGAGAGAGAGAGAGAGAGAGAGAGAGGGGAAAAGCGATTGATATCGACAGGATAGAATTTGATATATATATATATATATATATATATATATATATATATATATATATATATATATATATATATATATATATATATATATATATATATATATATATATATATATATATATTTGATGGAAGGACAATGTGGGTGTTACCGGACTAACCCTTCGGTGCAGCTGTATGCCATCATCAGTCGACGAGAGTAAGAGTACAGCCTCGTCGAAGCCCTCACTCCATCACCTACCCTGCTTCTGATTGTGGCGCAACCTCAATTGCTCACGAGAGTCAGTGGGTTATGAATGTGTAAAAGTTAAAGGCATGAAAAACACAATTCTTCCTCTCTCACAATAAAGCTTACTGGAAAGCTAGGAAGACATTTTATGCTTCTGGTAACAAATATGTGACAAATAAGGATAAATCGAATGGTTTAGTGTTGTCCTATTCTCCCAACTTAGCTCATCTAAGACATGTTCTTAACAAACAGTTCTTGTAATGTTGCTTTCCAGTACAAATACACCATCAGCAAGGGCGTCCTGCTGTCAATGGATTGAACTAGGGTATGTGAAATGCCTGTGGTAAACCATGGAAAGGTCTGTGGGGCATGGATGTGGATAGGGAGCTGTGGTTTCGCTGCATTACACATGACAGCTAAGAGACTGAGTGCGAACGAATGTGGTGGCCTTTTTTGTCAGTTTTCCGGGCGCTACCTCGCCATTACTATTATCATAAATATCATCACTGATATCATAATCATTATCTATTATCATTATTATCAATTATTATTATATTTATTACCATCATTCCTGATATTATTGATATTGTTATTATTAATATCACTATTATCATCATCATTTACCATATATACATACATATTAATATGTTATTGATGTCATTATTCTTTACATTATCATTATTGATATTATTATCATTAATATCAATATCATAATTATCATTATTACTATCATGACCTCTTGTGGGGCCACCATCCCCCACTGGGGCCCCGACACTACACCCTGACCATTTCATCCTCCCTCGGCACTGAGAATGGCATTTTACCATGGATGACTGACTGTCAATGGTGGATATAGCCATGGATGACTGTCCATGGTGGATATAGCCATGGATGACTGTCCGATATAGCCATGGATGATTTGGATAACAGAATGAAATAGTTATTTACAATTTACCTTGATATCATGTTAAATAAAAATGTACAATAATAACACGGCACAGCCCCACACATTCCCGGAGACAGTTGGGTCACCAGACTCCACAGCCTTCATTGGGCTATCAGTCAAGACGCCAGAACCCCTCGCTATCTTCCGCCAAGTCATCACCAGACACTACAGCTTCAGACTTCGCCTTGTGGGCCATATCATCAGTCACAACTTGAGACTTAACCTCTTCGGCCACATCATCAGTCAATTTCAGACTTCTTTTCTTCGGCTACATCATCAGTCACAATTTCAGACTACACCTCTTCGGCTACATCATCAGTCACAACTTCAGACTTCACCTCTTCGGCTACACCATCAGTCACAACTTCAGATTTCACCCTTTCGGCTACACCATCAGTCACAACTTCAGACTTCACCTCTTCGGCAACATCATTAGACACAGCCTTAAGCCCCCGGGGTCCTCCTGGACGTTCTCTCATAAGACTGGATGGAGCGCCTCTGAGAGTTGCTGTACATTCTGGAGGAAAGCCTGGTGTTTTCTCTAATGAGCCACAGCACCTCTTTCTTGGCCGGCTGCACATCTTCCCTTCGTCCGACAATATCGATTGTCTTGTGCTCCTCCGCCATCCCGGGCACGTAAATGTCAACACAATACTTATTTCTAATGACCTGCACGGTTTGCCCTGATCTACTAATAACTACACCATGAAGACTGGGGTCAACATTCACCATTCGTAAGACGTTCCCACACGGCCAAATTCTGGAAGGACGAACCCTGGACGAAGTATTGCTCACTTCCGCGAGGAGGTTGATACCACTAGGCCGAGACAGGTCCACCAGACGCTGCAGTTTTAGGCAAGCCTGAGTGACCCCTTGACGACCTCCTTGTAGGATGATATAGTTCCTTCTCGCGGAGAACTTAATCTTAATAACAAATTCGTCCTCAATAGATGGGGTTTCCTTCTGGACTAACTCTCTCTCTTCAGTTGGCATCTCCAGAAACTCCAACCATTTGGTGACGCCAGCATTTGGTGACTAGATGGAATGAAGAAAGAAATGAAAGGGTGTATGAGAGATGTAGTATGTCAAGGAATGTAGATGGAATGAATTTTGGAGAGGTAGAATAGGTGAAACGTAATATTTTGAAGTGGTTTGGGCATGTGGAAAGAATGCAAGACTGTACGTTTACAAGAAGTATATGATAGTACATTTAAAAGGATTGGTGTAAGTGGAAGACCACTTGTGACGTAGGCAAATAACGTGGAGGAATACTGGAGAGAGAGAAACCGGGGAAGAATGCGTGGAATGGTATATGCGAAGGAGGCATGTAAGGACAGGGATAACTGGAGACCCTTGCTCTGGCCAACCCTTGATGGGAGTTTTCAGAGGGAATGGACGTTAGAGACATCGATAGATAGATAGATAGATAGATAGATAGAGATAGATAGGTTATCAGTCATATTATGATTTGATTGCTATGCAATGAAGTCAGTCATGATCATAATTGTTATATCACATGACACTTTAATTAATTCCGCAAATTAAGATACCTTGAAACCACTGACAAGGAAAGTTTATGAAAGACCTGACGCATATGCTTCAAATTATTTATCTGATGACAAAATTTATAGGTAAGATAAAAGTTTGAAATTAGGAATCATTTCACGACGGTGGCCTCAGATTTTCCTCATCTGTAAGATATTCAGACGTCCTTTATGAGTTAAAAAGCTCATATTTTGCCTTATTGTATTCTGAGCAACTCAAACGTCTCTACAACGAAATACTCAATTCTCAAAATAAATTCGAACAACAATGCTAAAGTGTCAGAGTTTATATCAAATTTAAATAAACTGCTCGAAACAACTGCATGTTTCCAGTGTACTGTGGTATTCCAACCTAACATTTTTGTATCATATATGTGGAAATACTTCCCAGTTTCATAAAAATTTTGAAAAAGTTTTCACTCTGAAAATAAATATATGCTACATTAACGTTTTGGAGCAATATATTGATTAAGGTTCACAATTTCTAGGTTGACAAGTAAAAGTACAATGGCAAGAGCGTGACATAACATCAAATTTTGACAAACTGTGGAACCCCACCTGAGTCCCATTAATAAAGTCATTCCCCCCATATCCAAAGAACAATTTAGTACATTTTCCTCTTTCTCTCTATATGGTTTTACAAAATCTATACTTTCACTCCACTTCCTTTCAAACACAATTACTTTACTTTTACTTGCACTTATCTCCAATCTCCTTCGCTTACACACATCAGCACACTTACAATCTTATGCAACTCCTCTTCACTCTCCGCAAACAACACTGTATCATCCGCAAACAGGCTTGCAATTAGCCAACACATCTCACCGCTAAACTCCATCTCAGCCCAAAAAATCCCTAGTTTTGCTTTCATCTCTCTTATCACTCCATCGATATAATTGTATATTTATTTTACATCGATTTTACTTAATCGCCGTCTCCCGCATCAGCGACGAAGCGCGAGGAAACAGAAGAAAGAATGGCCCAACCCACCCACATACACATGCATATACATAAAGGCCTACACGCACATATACATACCTATACATTTCAGTGTATACATACATATACATACACAGACATAAACACATATACACATGTACATATTCATACTTGCTGCATTCATCCATCCCGTCGCCAACCCGCCACACATGATATAGCACCCCCCCCTCCCCCCCTCCCCCCACGAGGTAGCGGTAGGAAAAGACAGAAAAGGCCACATTCGTTCACACTCAGTCTCTACTTGCCATGTGTATTGCACCGAAACCACAGCTCCCTTTCCACATCCAGGTCCCCCCTCAAAATTTCCATGGTTTACCCCAGACGCTTCAACCCTGGATCAATCCACAGACAGCACGTCGACCCCGGTATACGACCCCCGGTCGTTCCCATTCACTCTTCCTTGCACGCCTTGCACCCTCCTGTATGTTCAAGCCCCGATGGCTCAAAATATTTTTGACTCCATCCTTCCACCTCCAATTTGGTCTCCCAGTTCTCTTCGTTCCCTCCACCTCTGACACATATATCCTCTTTGTCAATCTCTCCTCACCCATTCTCCCCATGTGACCAAACCAATTCAATACACCCTCTTCTGCTCTCTCAGCCACATTCTTTTTATTACCACACATCTTTCTTACCATTTCATTACTCACTCGATCAAACCATCTCACAACCACATATTGTCCTCAAACATCTCATTCCAACACATCCACCCTCCTCCGCACAACCCTATATATAGCCCATGCCTCGCAATCATATAACATTGTTGGAGCCACTATCCCTTCAAACACACCCATTTTTGCTTTCCGAGATAACGTTCTCGACTTTCACACATTCTTCAACGCACCCAGAACCTTCACCACCTCCCCCACCCTCTGACTCACTTCCGCTTCCATGGTTCCATCCGCTGCTAAATCCACTCCAAGATATCTAGAACACTTCACTTCCTCCAGTTTTTCTCCATTCAAACTTACCTCCCAATTAACTTGTCCCTCAACTCATTTCAACCTAATATCCTTGCTCTTATTCATATTTACCTTAAGCTTCTTTTTTCACACTACCAAACCCAGTCACCAACTTCTACAGATTCTCACCCGAATCAGCTACCAGCGTTGTATCATCAGCAAACAACAACTAACTCACTTCCCAAGCCCTCTCATCCACAACAGACTGCACACTTACCCCTCTCTCCAAAATTCTTGAATTCACCTCCCTAACAACCCCATTCCTAAACAAATTAAACAACCATGGAGACATCACGCACTCCTGCTGCAAACCGACATTCACTGAGAACCAATCACTTTCTTTCTTCCTTCTGGTACACATGCCTTACATCCTCGATAAAAAAAACTTTTCACTGTTTCTAGCAACTTGCCTCCCACACCATATACTCGTATTACCTTCCACAGAGCATCTCTATCAACTCTATTATATGCCCTCTCAAGATTCATAAATACTACATAAAAATCCATTTGTTTTCAAAGTAATTCTCACATACATTCTTTAAAGCGACCGCCTGATCCACATATCCTCTACGACTTCTGAAAACACACTGCTCTTCCCAATCTTTTACTCTGTACATGCCTTGACCCTCTCAGTCAATACCCTCATCAGGCACTTCACCATGAACCATACATACATTAGATATCCTCACCAACCAGTCAACAACATAATCACCCCCTTTACTAATAAATTCCACTGCAATACCATCCAAACCTGCCGCCTTGCCGGCTCTCATCTTCCGCAAAGCTTTCTCTACTTCTTCTCTGTTTACCAAATCATTTTCCCTGACCCTCTCACATCGAGAACCACCTCGACCAAAACACCCTATATCTTCCACTATATCGTCTAACACATTCAACAAACCTTCAAAATAATCTTTCCATCTCCTTCTCACATCACCACTACTTTTTATTATCTTCCCCATTAGCTCCCTTCACTGATGTTCTCATTTGTTCTCTTGTCTTACGCACTTTATTTGCCTTCTTCCAAAACATCTTTTTCATTCTCACTAAAATCTAATGATACTATCTCACCCCAACTCTCATTTGCCCTCTTGTTCACCTCTTGCACCTTTCTCTTAACATCCTGCCTCTTTCTTTTGTTTATTTCCCAGTCATATGCACTATTTCCCTGCAAAAATCGTCCAAATGCCTCTCTCTTCTCTTTCATTAATAATCTTACTTCTTCATCCCACCAATCACTACCCTTTCTAATCTTCCCACCTCCCACGCTTCTCATGCCACAAGCATCTTTTGCGTAAGCCATCACTACTTCCCTAAATACATCCCATTCCTCCCCTACTCCCCTTACGTCCTTTGCTCTCACCTTTTTCCATTCTGCACTCAGTCTTTCTTGGTAATTCCTCAAACAGGTCTCCTTCCCAAGCTCACTTACTCTCATCATTCTCTTCACCCCAACATTCTCTCTTCTTTTCTGAAAACCTCTACAAATTCTCAACTTCGTCTCCACAAGATAATGATCAGACATCCATCCAGTTGTACCTCTCAGCACATTAACATCGAAAAGTTTCTCTTTCAAGCGCCTATCAATTAACCCGTAATCCAATAATGCTCTCTGTACATCTCTCCTACTTATATATGTATACTTATGTATATCTCTTTGTGACCAGGTTTTTCCCAATCACTAATCCTTTCTCAGCATACGAATCTACAAGCTCTTCACCATTTCTGTTTACAAAACTGAACACCACAGGTACACCAATTATTCCCTCAACTGCCACATTAATTACATTTGCATTCAAATTACCCTTCACTATAACCCGGTCTCATGCATCAAAACTATTAAGACACTCACTCAACTGCTCCCAAAACACTTGCTTCTCATGACCTTTCTTATCATACCACGGTGCATAGGCACCAATAATCACCCATCTCTCTCCATTCACTTTCAGTTTTACCCATATCAATTTACTTTCTTATACTCTATCACACACTCCCACAACTCCTGGTTCAGGAGTAGTCCTACTCCTTCTTTCGCTCTTCCTTAATTTACTCCCAAAACATTCCCAAACAACTCTTCCCCTTTACCCTTGAGCTTCGTGTCACTCAGACCCAAAACATCCAGTTCCTTTCCTCAAACATACTACTTATCCCTCCTTTTTTCTCATCTTGGTTACATCCACACAACCCAGTCTGAGCCCAATTCAGACAACCCAATCTGAGCCTTCGAGGATGATGAGCACTCCCCGCATGACTCCTTCTTCTGTTTCCCCTTTTAGAAAGTTAAATTGCTATGAGGGGAGGGTTTCTAGCTCCCCGCTCCCGTCTCTTTAGTTGCATTCGACGACACTCAGAAAATGCGTGAGAAGTATTCTTTCTTCCCTATCCCCAGGGATATATATATATATATATATATATATATATATATATATATATATATATATATATATATATATATATATATATATATATATATATTCATTTACTATACTTTGTCGCTGTCTCCCGCGTTAGCGAGGTAGCGCAAGGAAACAGACGAAAGAATAGCCCAACCCACCCACATACACATGTATATGCATACACGTCCACACACTCACATATACATACCTATACACTCAACGTATATATATATATATATATATATATATATATATATATATATATATATATATATATATATATATATATATATATATATATATTTTTTTTTTTTTTTTTTATACTTTGTCGCTGTCTCCCGCGTTTGCGAGGTAGCGCAAGGAAACAGACGAAAGAAATGGCCCAACCCCCCCCCCCCCATACACATGTACATACACACGTCCACACACGCAGATATACATACCTACACAGCTTTCCATGGTTTACCCCAGACGCTTCACATGCCTTGATTCAATCCACTGACAGCACGTCAACCCCTGTATACCACATGACTCCAATTCACTCTATTCCTTGCCCTCCTTTCACCCTCCTGCATGTTCAGGCCCCGATCACACAAAATCTTTTTCACTCCATCTTTCCACCTCCAATTTGGTCTCCCTCTTCTCCTCGTTCCCTCCACCTCCGACACATATATCCTCTTGGTCAATCTCTCCTCACTCATTCTCTCCATGTGCCCAAACCATTTCAAAACACCCTCTTCTGCTCTCTCAACCACGCTCTTTTTATTTCCACACATCTCTCTTACCCTTACGTTACTTACTCGATCAAACCACCTCACACCACACATTGTCCTCAAACATCTCATTTCCAGCACATCCATCCTCCTGCGCACATCTCTATCCATAGCCCACGCCTCGCAACCATACAACATTGTTGGAACCACTATTCCCTCAAACATACCCATTTTCGCTTTCCGAGATAATGTTCTCGACTTCCACACATTTTTCAAGGCTCCCAAAATTTTCGCCCCCTCCCCCACCCTATGATCCACTTCCGCTTCCATGGTTCCATCCGCTGACAGATCCACTCCCAGATATCTAAAACACTTCACTTCCTCCAGTTTTTCTCCATTCAAACTCACCTCCCAATTATATATATATATATATATATATATATATATATATATATATATATATATATATATATATATATATATGTAACTGCAGAAGCTGGTGACTGAGTTTGGTAAAGTGTGTGAAAGAAGAAAGTTAAGAGTAAGTGTGAATAAGAGCAAGGTTATTAGGTACAGTAGGGTTGAGGGTCAAGTCAATTGGGAGGTGAGTTTGAATGGAGAAAAACTGGAGGAAGTGAAGTGTTTTAGATATCTGGGAGTGGATCTGGCAGCGGATGGAACCATGGAAGCGGAAGTGGATCATAGGGTGGGGGAGGGGGCGAAAATTCTGGGAGCCTTGAAGAATGTGTGGAAGTCGAGAACATTATCTCGGAAAGCAAAAATGGGTATGTTTGAAGGAATAGTGGCTCCAACAATGTTGTATGGTTGCGAGGCGTGGGCTATGGATAGAGTTGTGCCCAGGAGGATGGATGTGCTGGAAATGAGATGTTTGAGGACAATGTGTGGTGTGAGGTGGTTTGATCGAGTAAGTAACGTAAGGGTAAGAGAGATGTGTGGAAATAAAAAGAGCGTGGTTGAGAGAGCAGAAGAGGGTGTTTTGAAATGGTTTGGGCACATGGAGAGAATGAGTGAGGAAAGATTGACCAAGAGGATATATGTGTCGGAGGTGGAGGGAACGAGGAGAAGAGGGACACCAAATTGGAGGTGGAAAGATGAAGTGAAAAAGATTTTGTGTGATCGGGGCCTGAACATGCAGGAGGGTGAAAGGAGGGCAAGGAATAGAGTGAATTGGAGCGATATGGTATACCGGGGTTGACGTGCTGTCAGTGGATTGAATCAAGGCATGTGAAGCGTCTGGGGTAAACCATGGAAAGCTGTGTAGGTATGTATATTTGCGTGTGTGGACGTATGTATATACATGTGTATGGGGGGGGGTTGGGCCATTTCTTTCGTCTGTTTCCTTGCGCTACCTCGCAAACGCGGGAGACCGCGGCAAAAAAAAAAAAAGAAAATATATATATATATATATATATATATATATATATATATATATATATATATATATATATATATATATATATATATATATATATATATATATATATATATATATTACTCTCACCTTTGCATTCAAATCACCCATCACTATAACCCGGTCTCGTGCATCAAAACAACTAACACACTTATTCAGCTGCTCCCAAAACACTTGCCTCTCTTGATCTTTCTTCTCATGCCCAGGTGCATAAGCACCAATAATCACCCACCTCTCTCCATCAACTTTCAGTTTTACCCATATTAATCGAGAATTTACTTTCTTACACTCTATCACATACTCCCACAACTCCTGTTTCAGGAGTATTGCTACTCCTTCCCTTGCTCTTGTCCTCTCACTAACCCCTGACTTTACTCCCCAGACATTCCCAAACCACTCTTCCCCTTTACCCTTGAGCTTCGTTTCACTCAGAGCCAAAACATCCAGGTTCCTTTCCTCAAACATACTACCTATCTCTCCTTTTTTCACATCTTGGTTACATCCACACACATTTAGGCACCCCACTCTGAGCCTTCGAGGAGGATGAGCACTCCCCGCGTGACTCCTTCTTCTGTTTCCCATTTTAGAAAGTTAATACAAGGAGGGGAGGATTTCTGGCCCCCCGCTCCCGTCCCCTCTAGTCGCTTTTTTTACGACAACTGCCACATAAATTACATTTGCATTTAAATTATCCTTCACTATAACCCGGTCTCATGCATCAAAACTATTAAGACACTCACTCAACTGCTCCCAAAACACTTGCTTCTCATGACCTTTCTTATCATACCCCGGTGCATAGGCACCAATAATCACCCATCTCTCTCCATTCACTTTCAGTTTTACCCATATCAATTTACTTTCTTATACTCTATCACACACTCCCACAACTCCTGGTTCAGGAGTAGTCCTACTCCTTCTTTTGCTCTTCCTTAATTTACTCACAAAACATTCCCAAACAACTCTTCCCCTTTACCCTTGAGCTTCGTTTCACTCAGACCCAAAACATCCAGTTCCTTTCCTCAAACATACTACTTATCCCTCCTTTTATCCTCTTTGGTTACATCCACACAACCCAGTCTGAGCCCAATTCAGACAACCCAATCTGAGCCTTCAAGGAGGATGAGCACTCCCCGCATGACTCCTTCTTCTGTTTCCCCTTTTAGAAAGTTAAATTGTTATGAGGGGAGGGTTTCTAGCTCCCCGCTCCCGTCTCTTTAGTTGCCTACGACGACACTCAGAAAATGCGTGGGAAGTATTCTTTCTTCCCTATCCCCAGGGATATATATATATATATATATATATATATATATATATATATATATATATATATATATATATATATATATATATATATATATATATATATATATATATATATATATATATATATATATATATATTGTTACGAATTCAACACTTATTCAGGCAAGGTCGCAAGTAACATATGTTACAAATACTACTGTTCCTTGTCTTGCAAGGACGTCATAGATTTGTCAAGTTGCACAACTCAGGATAACGCAATAATAAAGTTATGGGATTGAATTAAAGACCAGCATTACACTAAATCTACTTATAATGAAAGAATTCAAGTGTACAAAGATAGGCACATAAATCAAGCATGAAACATTACGTTAACACTGAACATAAGAGTTAACATTAAACATGAGGTAACACTGAACATGAGATAACATTTGTACATGACTTAACATTCCAGATAAGATTTCAAGCCAGGAGTTCTCTTTCCTCTAAGGCAGTTCTTCGATAACATTACACTAATAATTATAACGGGCTTATAGCACAGCAGGGCTTGCAGGCTTACAACACAGCAGGACTTACAGGCTTACAACACAGCAGGACCTACAGCAGGGGACACCACCCACCTCGCTGGGCTTCAGAGAAAGGAATCAAGTCTCAGCGGGTATTGTGGGTACAAGAAGACAAGCGTTCGCCCTTGTTACTATAAACCTTACATTTCGATTGGCTATAGAAATATAGGGGAAGTTCTCATTGGTTGGAGGGTCCCAGTGTCTCGGCGTAGTTACACTCTCGTAAAATGCTGGGTGGACAGAAACTCCGAGCCAGCCTCTGGCATCACTCCTCGCCCTGATAAGAAATATCAATACCATATGGACACACACACGTTATATACGCGAACATGTGAGCACAAGCACACGTGTTCCGTAACAATATATATATATATATATATATATATATATATATATATATATATATATATATATATATATATATATATATATATATATATATATATATATATATATATATATATATATATTTATTCCCTGGGGATAGGGGAGAAAGAATACTTCCCACGTATTCCCTGCGTGTCGTAGAAGGCGACTAAAAGGGGAGGGAGCGGGGGGCTGGAAATCCTCCCCTCTCGTTTTTTTTAATTTTCCAAAAGAAGGAACAGAGAATTGGGCCAGGTGAGGGTATTCCCTCAAAGGCCCAGTCCTCTGTTCTTAATGCTACCTCGCTAATGCGGGAAATGGCAAATAGTTTGAAAGAAAAAGAAAAGATATATATATATATATATATATATATATTCATTTACTATACTTTGTCGCTGTCTCCCGCGTTAGCGAGGTAGCGCAAGGAAACAGACGAAAGAATAGCCCAACCCACCCACATACACATGTATATGCATACACGTCCACACACTCACATATACATACCTATACACTCAACGTATATATATATATATATATATATATATATATATATATATATATATATATATATATATATATATATATATATATTTTTTTTTTTTTTTTTTTTTATACTTTGTCGCTGTCTCCCGCGTTTGCGAGGTAGCGCAAGGAAACAGACGAAAGAAATGGCCCAACACCCCCCCCCCCCCCATACACATGTACATACACTCGTCCACACACGCAAATATACATACCTACACAGCTTTCCATGGTTTACCCCAGACGCTTCACATGCCTTGCTTCAATCCACTGACAGCACGTCAACCCCTGTATACCACATGACTCCAATTCACTCTATTTCTTGCCCTCCTTTCACCCTCCTGCATGTTCAGGCCCCGATCACACAAAATCTTTTTCACTCCATCTTTCCACCTCCAATTTGGTCTCCCTCTTCTCCTCGTTCCCTCCACCTCCGACACATATATCCTCTTGGTCAATCTCTCCTCACTCATTCTCTCCATGTGCCCAAACCATTTCAAAACACCCTCTTCTGCTCTCTCAACCACGCTCTTTTTATTTCCACACATCTCTCTCACCCTTACGTTACTTACTCGATCAAACCACCTCACACCACACATTGTCCTCAAACATCTCATTTCCAGCACATCCATCCTCCTGCGCACATCTCTATCCATAGCCCACGCCTCGCAACCATACAACATTGTTGGAACCACTATTCCCTCAAACATACCCATTTTTGCTTTCCGAGATAATGTTCTCGACTTCCACACATTTTTCAAGGCTCCCAAAATTTTCGCCCCCTCCCCCACCCTATGATCCACTTCCGCTTCCATGGTTCCATCCGCTGACAGATCCACTCCCAGATATCTAAAACACTTCACTTCCTCCAGTTTTTCTCCATTCAAACTCACCTCCCAATTGACTTGACCCTCACCCCTACTGTACCTAATAACCTTGCTCTTATTCACATTTACTCTCAACTTTCTTCTTCCACACACTTTACCAAACTCAGTCACCAGCTTCTGCAGTTTCTCACATGAATCAGCCACCAGCGCTGTATCATCAGCGAACAACAACTGACTCACTTCCCAAGCTCTCTCATCCCCAACAGACTTCATACTTGCCCCTCTTTCCAGGACTCTTGCATTTACCTCCCTTACAACCCCATCCATAAACAAATTAAACAACCATGGAGACATCACACATCCCTGCCGCAAACCTACATTCACTGAGAACCAATCACTTTCCTCTCTTCCTACACGTACACATGCCTTCCATCCTCGATAAAAACTTTTCACTGCTTCTAACAACTTGCCTCCCAAACCATATATTCTTAATACCTTCCACAGAGCATCTCTATCAACTCTATCATATGCCTTCTCCAGATCCATAAATGCTACATACAAATCCATTTGCTTTTCTAAGTATTTCTCACATACATTCTTCAAAGCAAACACCTGATCCACACATCCTCTATATATATATATATATATATATATATATATATATATATATATATATATATATATATATATATATATATATATATATAACTGCAGAAGCTGGTGACTGAGTTTGGTAAAGTGTGTGAAAGAAGAAAGTTAAGAGTAAGTGTGAATAAGAGCAAGGTTATTACGTACAGTAGGGTTGAGGGTCAAGTCAATTGGGAGGTGAGTTTGAATGGAGAAAAACTGGAGGAAGTGAAGTGTTTTAGATATCTGGGAGTGGATCTGGCAGCGGATGGAACCATGGAAGCGGAAGTGGATCATAGGGTGGGGGAGGGGGCGAAAATTCTGGGAGCCTTGAAGAATGTGTGGAAGTCGAGAACATTATCTCGGAAAGCAAAAATGGGTATGTTTGAAGGAATAGTGGCTCCAACAATGTTGTATGGTTGCGAGGCGTGGGCTATGGATAGAGTTGTGCGCAGGAGGATGGATGTGCTGGAAATGAGATGTTTGAGGACAATGTGTGGTGTGAGGTGGTTTGATCGAGTAAGTAACGTAAGGGTAAGAGAGATGTGTGGAAATAAAAAGAGCGTGGTTGAGAGAGCAGAAGAGGGTGTTTTGAAATGGTTTGGGCACATGGAGAGAATGAGTGAGGAAAGATTGACCAAGAGGATATATGTGTCGGAGGTGGAGGGAACGAGGAGAAGAGGGACACCAAATTGGAGGTGGAAAGATGAAGTGAAAAAGATTTTGTGTGATCGGGGCCTGAACATGCAGGAGGGTGAAAGGAGGGCAAGGAATAGAGTGAATTGGAGCGATATGGTATACCGGGGTTGACGTGCTGTCAGTGGATTGAATCAAGGCATGTGAAGCGTCTGGGGTAAACCATGGAAAGCTGTGTAGGTATGTATATTTGCGTGTGTGGACGTATGTATATACATGTGTATGGGGGGGGTTGGGCCATTTCTTTCGTCTGTTTCCTTGCGCTACCTCGCAAACGCGGGAGACCGCGGCAAAAAAAAAAAAAGAAAATATATATATATATATATATATATATATATATATATATATATATATATATATATATATATATATATATATATATATATATATTACTCTCACCTTTGCATTCAAATCACCCATCACTATAACCCGGTCTCGTGCATCAAAACAACTAACACACTCATTCAGCTGCTCCCAAAACACTTGCCTCTCTTGATCTTTCTTCTCATGCCCAGGTGCATAAGCACCAATAATCACCCACCTCTCTCCATCAACTTTCAGTTTTACCCATATTAATCGAGAATTTACTTTCTTACACTCTATCACATACTCCCACAACTCCTGTTTCAGGAGTATTGCTACTCCTTCCCTTGCTCTTGTCCTCTCACTAACCCCTGACTTTACTCCCCAGACATTCCCAAACCACTCTTCCCCTTTACCCTTGAGCTTCGTTTCACTCAGAGCCAAAACATCCAGGTTCCTTTCCTCAAACATACTACCTATCTCTCCTTTTTTCACATCTTGGTTACATCCACACACATTTAGGCACCCCACTCTGAGCCTTCGAGGAGGATGAGCACTCCCCGCGTGACTCCTTCTTCTGTTTCCCATTTTAGAAAGTTAATACAAGGAGGGGAGGATTTCTGGCCCCCCGCTCCCGTCCCCTCTAGTCGCTTTCTACGACACGCGAGGAATACGTGGGAAGTATTCTTTCACCCCTATCCCCAGAGATAATATACATATATATATACATATACACATACACACACATACACATACATACGCACATATACACACACACACACACATACATATATATACATATGAAAAATGTAAGAAACAATTTAGAAAACTGAAACTTCTAGCTTGAAATGAATGAAAAAAATGAATGTCACATAATGGTTCAACCTCTGGCTATGGAAGAAAGGAAATGTATAATTTATTTACACAAACGTCAATAGCAGTTCGCATCAATTTAACCACTGCATCAATAGGCTTCAATGTCTAAGCTACATTTTTCTCCAATTTCACTATTTTCCTTCACATTTTCAATTGTGTCTGAAGGGTCTACTTCAAGAGTGATTGTTTTTCCAGTAAGGGTCTTCACATCTTGGTTACATCCACACACATTTAGGCACCCCACTCTGAGCCTTCGAGGAGGAGGATGCTTTACTTGTGGTGCTGACTTCCCGTTGCAGGAATTTGGAGTCAGTCCTCGGCTGTCACCTGGCGGCTCCTGATGAAACGTTCCATTGTTTACCCCTGGCTGTCACCTGTCGCTGGTTTTCAGCTGGCGATGGTCGCAGGGCACACAAGAAGCGGCGTCATGGCCCCCGATGTCGATGCGGTCCCTCGATGATGTTTAATCATTTACCATCGCTGAGGATCGGCTGGAGGATGGCGGCTGAGGAGTAAGTATACCACATGGACACCGCGAAGAGGAGCAGGTGGAGGAGGATCTGCGTCAGCCAAGTTCTCGTCCGCACAAACGAACACCTGGCGGCCATAGTGGTCGCTGGCGCTCGGCAATGTATTTTGGGCGATGGCAGATGTAGAGCGTCGAGTTACACCATCAACAGGTGTGTGTGTGTTCAGGGCGCTGCCAAGCACATGTGATACACCAGTGTGCGTGCCCTCGGTGGCAGGTGCCCAAAGCACTCGCAAAGATGTTATAGCAAGATGTAAAGAGCGTTTGTGGGGATTTGAATTTTGGGCGATTATTCTTCAAATTGTCTGAATTTTACTAATGAACGCCGAGGGTTTACAGTGATCAGCTGAACAGGTCTGGCCAACACGTGCTACCAGCAGGAAACAGAGTTCAGTAGAACATCAGGTAACAGAGACCTTTGATATCAGTTAATAGCTGCAAGCTCAACGACCCATCACTAATTGTGGGTATAACCTCTCCTAAGTTAAGGCTGGAGACATTATCTGTTGGCGACCTGCTGTAGTTACAGCTTACATATTCATAGCAGTTTAATTATCCAGAATCACAGCCTTAATATCTATACCACTATTCTCGAGGTCGTGATGGAAGGACTAAGGGCAACATTTGCAAGGCTTGGTACAGTTTTTAGCGCAGTCTTCCTTCGTTGAACAGCAGCACGAGGATGAACACTTTGTGCAGGGAGTGCTGCACTTGCAGGACTTGCATTCACATCCTTGTTTGCATGTGCCCTCAGCACATTCACACTTTACGTTGCAGCAAGGACCAGGCATGGTGAATAAAGGATGACAGTAGATCCGCAGACGATGTGTGTCCAAACATGAAGGCTTGTATTCAACCAGACGACCACAAAGTCTGGTAAAAGCCTCTCTTGCTCGTGGTTCCCCACACTGCTCGCTCGCTCTGGTCTGTGAGGCTGAGTAGACTGGAGGTGACCACAGTGGAGAGGATGAGTACTCGATCATCTCCTTCAAAAGCAACTTCTCCGTCAACAATATTTCCAAAACCTCAGGATGGTGATATTCATATACATACAACTTGGCTTCAGCACTGGAAACAAGACACACAGACATATACATATATACACATGTACATAATTCATACTGTCTGCCCTTATTCCCGTCGCCACCCCGCCACACATGAAATGAAAACCCCCTCCTCCGCATGTGCGGGAGGTAGCGCTAGGAAAGTTGTAGGAACAGTGAAAGTAAAGGAATACTGAAGATGGGCAATGACGGTGGCCTTATATCTGACCTTGAAAATGATGGAAGCTGGGATTATGGCTGGCCGAAGACACTGATAACAACAACAATAATGATAATAATAATAATGATAATGATAATGATAATGATAATAATAATAATAATAATAATGATAATAATGTAATCATTATCATCGTTATCATTATCATTATCATTATTATCATCATTATTATTATCATTATTATTATTATTATTATTATTATTATTATTATTATTATTATTATTATTATTATCATTATTATTATTATTATTATTATTATTATTATTATTATTATTATTATTATTATCATTAATATCATTATTATTACTATTATCATTATTATTATCATTATTATTATTATTATTAATATTATTATTATTATTATTAATATTATTATTATTATTATTATTATCATTACTTTATCCCTGGGGATAGGGGAGAAAGAATACTTCCCACGTATTCCCTGCGTGTCGCAGAAGGCGACTAAAAGGGGAGGGAGCGGGGGGCTGGAAATCTTCCCCTCTCGTTTTTTTTTTTTTAATTTTCCAAAACAAGGAACAGAGAAGGGGGCCAGGTGAGGATATTCCCTCCAAGGCCCAGTCCTCTGTTAACGCTACCTCGCTAACGCGGGAAATGGCGAATAGTTTGAAAGAAAGAAAAGAATTATCATTACTATTATTATTATTATCATTATCATTATCATCATCATTGTTATTTCTACTGTTTTTGTTGTTATCATTATCATAATAAACTGTGACTTCCAATAAATCATGTTCAAATTAATATGTATATATTAATGAAGTAAATGAAGTAAAACGAAAGTATCCATACCAGTGTCAGTTTTGGGCTTTCTTACTTCTATAATTTTGTCAAATGATACTCATGAAATCATGTAACTTTTCTTAACAAATATATTCATTCTGATGGGTAATGCTGCTTCACGGTCAAATGATGTTTTATAACTAAGAGAAAATTTCTTACGTTGTAGACCTGACCGAGGTAAATGTATTTCAATTTGTTCTGTGTTGCTGGAGCTGACGTCTGTGGAGAGACTATATACAGTTGATATAGTACTATTGTGTTATCAAACATTGTTATAATATCCACTCGTATGTAAAGAGTTTCCACGAGGTTGCACTAAATCAAAATTAGGTCACAAATACAGACATACATTTAATCGGACTAATATATTTAGCGTTAATTTGGATATGAAATTATTTGAAGGAAGATATTTAATTCCTTAGTTTAATGCTCAATACTTTAACTGCAGTACATCAGTCACAACAATGACTGACCACCACAATAATGGTGCCAGATGGAAACAACCACATGACACAACATCTGTAATCCCAAGCAGGATGTATCTTAATGGAGTTATTTTTCTTCTGCAATATCTCCTACTAACTGAGATCTTTATGGGCACTGTTAACATTTTTGAAGTGCATCACTTGGCCCACATTTTCCTGAAATGTATAGCCTTGACTACTGCCTTATTGAAATGTCTTCCACAAAATATAATGTTCCAAATTATGCTGCACAAAAGATATCCAATTTTCGTAAGATGGCATTTGAAGTGCAGAAGAAAATCATGCAATACATAAACCTAATAACGATGTTGATCTATAATAAATTACCCTGCAAGCAGTCAATAAAGATGGTTTAAAGTCGCGAGTTAGCGCGAGTTAGGCCACTGTTTTCCCACAACGTCTACAGGAGAACAGGTCACTCTAAGGTTGCCTATTGAAGCCTCTTTCTTCCCTGGAACACCTAAGCTGTGGAATTCTTTTCCTTTTCTGTTTCCTTCTTCATATAATCTTTATTCCTGCAAGAGTCAGTTAAACAAACACTTACGGAAATCAATTTCTACTTTCTTTGTCTATATTTATTTGACCTACGATGGCCTTTACTGGGCTTTAGTATTATTTTTAACGGCTAATTCTTTCACGGACGAACATTAAGGTTGGGTCTTAATTAAGATATGGGAATGTGAAAGGAAGAGATAATAGACTGGAAAGTGTTTACAAACTTTTGGAGGAAGTGAAAAACCTGCCAGGTCATAGTTATTGGGAAAGACAACAGGGTAGAGAGTTCCAAAAGCTTCGAGGTGAAGAGAAAGAAACAAGTTATCCAAACGGCCTACCCTTGACTTGCCAATGTCCAGACAGTAATCATGTGACACAGCAGCTTGCCGGGTATTGCGTGGTCTAGCAAGTGGTGGGGGGCACACAAGCAGCCAGCTCTTGGGAGCAAAAGCCGAGGTAATACCTCTCGAAGAGGGAAATTGAACTAATATTACGGCATAGGGCAAGTGCCATGTATACACTATTTAAAAAAAAGAATGTAATAAATCCCTCTGAAGACAAATGTTAGATATTAACTTTGTTCTTTAACATCGTCTTATTTTAATTACACAGTTTCCTAACTCATGAGCCATTTAATCATTATCAAAAAAAAAACATTATTAGGCCTAAATTTCATTTTAGGAAATTTTAGAGGCTAACGATTTGAGCAAATTAAACTTAACCTAACCTAACCTAACCTAACCTAACCTAACCTAGCTTAACCTAATCTTCACCAAATGAAATAAATATAATCTTCATCAAAGCTAATATTGTGTATTGGTATTATTTTCATTCACAGCGAAGCACAACATAATTTTAATATTTGCAAGTCTCGAGTGAGAAGTGATATCTTTATTGTGAAATTCTAATATTTTGGGAGAAATATGAAGTATTTGGCATCATACTACAAGGAATTGTCTTATAGGTGAATGATGAAAATAAACCCCCAGACATATAAGTGACACCCTATTGTCAGTCTCATGTAATGATTCTGTTTATCATCTTAAAGACATTTATGTGACTACACTAATTTTTTTGACTTGGTTGACCTTGACCTATCAACATAAGAGTGAAGGTTAAGGCTATATCTAATTATGGTAATAATTTTTCAATAGCAACATATTTTTTTCATTGTTTAGCCTGTCTGGACGACCAGAGATGAAGAAGTAATTCATTCTTGAGCTGCAGCATTTCATCGTTTCCTGCAAGCTAGTCTTGCATTACATGAGGGATTGTGTAATGAACACAGTTAGAAGGTGTACAGTTATATATGAAGATATTGTGATTAAGATGGATTTTCTTTTGTCTTTCTTCATCTACCACCAACAAGCACAAATTTAATTTCTATCCTTTATAAATTGTTCTTCGTTTAGTATCATTAAAACAAGAATTGGTTTATTATTTAGAATTATCTGACGCGTTAAGAACGAAGATTATTTGCGAGTTTTGATGAAGGATAACACGTCAGCAGGTGTGACCAGCTTGTATTAGGTATACACAATATTTATGAAGACCTTGCATGTCCTTCCCGACTGGGGATCGAGTGAGGTGATGTATACTTATATCAGCTGATGTGATCAACCTTACATGAAGAGGGAGGAGAGGCGAGGCAATGGAATACTAGAGCAAGAGGAAAATAATGGTGTTTGAGATAAAAAAAAAATCAGAATTATTTATCGTTGTCCATCATTATGGCTAGGCTAAGATCATTTATCGCTGTCCATGATGGTTAGGCTAAGATCATTTATCATTTTCCATGATGGCTAGGCTAAGATCATTTATCGCTGTCCATGATAACTAAGCTAAGATCATTTATCGCTGTCCATTATAGCTAGGCTAAGATCATTTATCGCTGTCCATGATAACTAAGCTAAGATCATTTATCGCTGTCCATTATAGCTAGGCTAAGATAATTTATCGCTGTCCTTGATAGCTAGGCTAAGGTCATTTATCGCTGTCCTTGATAGCTAGGCTAAGATCATTTATCGTTGTCCATGATTGCTAGGCTAAGATCATTTATCGTTGTCCATGATAGCTAGGCTAAGATCATTTATCGCTGTCCATTATAGCTAGGCTAAGATCATTTATCGTTGTCCATGATACAATCTGGGCCCAGCCCGAGCTGTAGGGGATAGAAGACCTCCAAGATAATACTAGCCAGACTCTAAGAACATTTAAGATCATAAGAACATTATCCAGTTGTCTTTTACTTATCAGGAAATACGTTTGTATGCAACTCTTAGCTGATAAGAGATGTTTGATCTCTTATCACCCAGAACTCACCACGAGGAGGTGGTTGCATGTCGAGTTCCATAATTTTTTCCCGTTCTAAATAAATATTTTAATTTCCTCTAAAATAAAGGTCTATCCCGTTTTAAGATATGTAAAAATAATAATTTCCTCTAAAACAAAGTTCTTATTGTGAGGTAGATAGTTGAGGAAGGGCACCTCATTTCCTGCCCTTCCTCTGGTTCCGTTGGCCCCCTCCTCTGGTACGCCTCCGGCGGACTGACCTCATCACCTTCTTCAGCTCACCAATAATAAGTGGCAGAGCTGGTCTCTCTGAGGGGTCGCTGTGGGTCGCTGTTTGGTAAAGATCCTGGAGGCTTTCCCGCACACCCTGCTTCCTGACCAGGATGGACACGTGCCTCATTAGATGCCCAAAAGAGAAGACGTCACTGGCTGGGGAGACCGGCTTGCGCTTCCTGACCTCAGGGGCCAACCACAGGTCAGGAACATTGTACTCAACGCAGCTTCCCTTCTTAACGCTCAAGCCGAAGTCGATGATGTGAAACTCTGGCTTCTCACCCATCGTCACGGTCACATTCTCGACCTTGACGTCATTATGGACAATGTTTTTCTTATGGATTTCCATCAGCCGACGAGCGACCATGATGGCGGACTCGACCAGTTCCTCGTCCGACCGACATGTTCTCATGTACTTATCATAAGGCTGGCCAGTGTGGCTTAAGATGATCAGTGGGGGGTTGCGGCACACTGCTCGAAGGAGAGGGGCTCCTCCAGCCCCAGCCAGTCTCCTGTGAATGTCGGCTTCATCCATAAGACTTTTCCAACTCACTCCGTCCAGAAGGGTTTTGATGACGCAACACGATCCACGGAACAACACCGTTTCAATCTTGGCGTTGCCTCCCCGACCCACCTCTCTCATAACCACCAGGTCATTCACATCCTTCTGGGTCAACTTTACAACTGGAACGCTCATTTTGATTCCGGCCTGAGGTACACTTACCAAATTTTCTTGCCGGAGACTGTGAGAGGAGATGTTGTCGGTACGGAGTCCCATCCTCAAATGATTACACTTCTCTCGCCGCCGGCCTTATATACCCCTAGGTTATGTGACGTCACATAACCAGATCTATCCAGATTAAATCCCATACAAATCCGGATATGTAGACGGATTCATTTAGTTTTGTTGCGATCATTATTTGATGAAATCTAAAGGTGTCGAAGAAATAGTCAAGATGGCTAGTGGTGTTGATAGTGTAGTGAAGATGGCTAGAGATGTTGAAGGATCTAAATAGTTTCGAAATACCAATACTTTTTGAATCAATAAATCATCATAAATACTAATAAGACAAAAACCACTTTGACGAAAATTTAGCCATTTTCAAGCATCGAAATAAAAGGATATGAGGTAAATGGCTTTTGGGAAATCATTGTTGAATAGTACACAGTTACTTTCTGAGAACACACACACACACAAAACTAGAGAACATAGCATGAAATTAGGGCAATATTGTTCAAATATATTCAGAGAAGTAATTTTAAAGTTTATATAAGAGTGGTTGATGAATGGAATAAGAAGAATGAGGTCATGGTTAAGGCAGACACCATACATAAATCTTACAAGTTGTATAATAGTACAGAATGTTCTAGAGATTTGGCCTGGCGAGTGTAGACCTCTCTCCTCACACAGTAAAAATAGGTAATTACACACTCACAGATTCAGAGGTTATCATGTTGAAGGAGAGGTGAAAACTGAGGATTCAAATCAAAGAACAGTAAGAAGCGTCATGATGAGATGGGAGAGGGAATTGGTGAATTGACAAATATAGTTTAATCTAAAACATGAACGGTAAATCACTTCGAGTGAAGAAAGTCAAGTGGAAAACATAGAAAATGAAAGACCAAAGAGAAGAATTTTTGATATCTGGGATAACATTTAATGTGAGGAAACACTATTTCACCAAATGAGCTTTTGTTAACGCTTCTGGTACAGTGTAAATATACACACACACACACACACACACACATATATATATATATATATATATATTTTTTTTTTTTTTCATACGATTCGCCATTTCCCGCATTTGCGAGGTAGCGTTAAGAACAGAGGACTGGGCCTTAGAGGGAAAATCCTCACCTGGCCCCCTTCTCTGTTCCTTCTTTTGGAAAATTAAAAAAAAACGAGAGGGGAGGATTTCCAGCCACCCGCTCCCTCCCCTTTTAGTCGCCTTCTACGACACGCAGGGAATACGTGGGAAGTATTCTTTCTCCCCTATCCCCAGGGATAATATATATATATATATATATATATATATATATATATATATATATATATATATATATATATATATATATATATATATATATATATATATATATATATGGAAGCAAGGGGAGTGGGGGAGGAATGGGATGTATTTAGGGAATCAGTGATGGATTGCGCAAAAGATGCTTGTGGCGTGAGAAGAGTGGGAGGTGGGTTGATTAGAAAGGGTAGTGAGTGGTGGGATGAAGAAGTAAGAGTATTAGTGAAAGAGAAGAGAGAGGCATTTGGACGATTTTTGCAGGGAAAAAATGCAGTTGAGTGGGAGATGTATAAAAGAAAGAGACAGGAGGTCAAGAGAAAGGTGCAAGAGGTGAAAAAAAGGGCAAATGAGAGTTGGGGTGAGAGAGTATCATTAGATTTTAGGAAGAATAAAAAGATGTTCTGGAAGGAGGTAAATAAAGTGCGTAAGACAAGGGAGCAAATGGGAACTTCAGTGAAGGGCGCAAATGGGGAGGTGATAACAAGTAGTGGTGATGTGAGAAGGAGATGGAGTGAGTATTTTGAAGGTTTGTTGAATGTGTTTGATGATAGAGTGGCAGATATAGGGTGTTTTGGTCGAGGTGGTGTGCAAAGTGAGAGGGTTAGGGAAAATGATTTGGTAAACAGAGAAGAGGTAGTGAAAGCTTTGCGGAAGATGAAAGCCGGCAAGGCAGCAGGTTTGGATGGTATTGCAGTGGAATTTATTAAAAAAGGGGGTGACTGTATTGTTGACTGGTTGGTAAGGTTATTTAATGTATGTATGACTCATGGTGAGGTGCCTGAGGATTGGCGGAATGCGTGCATAGTGCCATTGTACAAAGGCAAAGGGGATAAGAGTGAGTGCTCAAATTACAGAGGTATAAGTTTGTTGAGTATTCCTGGTAAATTATATGGGAGGGTATTGATTGAGAGGGTGAAGGCATGTACAGAGCATCAGATTGGGGAAGAGCAGTGTGGTTTCAGAAGTGGTAGAGGATGTGTGGATCAGGTGTTTGCTTTGAAGAATGTATGTGAGAAATACTTAGAAAAGCAAATGGATTTGTATGTAGCATTTATGGATCTGGAGAAGGCATATGATAGAGTTGATAGAGATGCTCTGTGAAAGGTATTAAGAATATATGGTGTGGGAGGAAAGTTGTTAGAAGCAGTGAAAAGTTTTTATCGAGGATGTAAGGCATGTGTACGTGTAGGAAGAGAGGAAAGTGATTGGTTCTCAGTGAATGTAGGTTTGCGGCAGGGGTGTGTGATGTCTCCATGGTTGTTTAATTTGTTTATGGATGGGGTTGTTAGGGAGGTAAATGCAAGAGTTTTGGAAAGAGGGGCAAGTATGAAGTCTGTTGGGGATGAGAGAGCTTGGGAAGTGAGTCAGTTGTTGTTCGCTGATGATACAGCGCTGGTGGCTGATTCATGTGAGAAACTGCAGAAGCTGGTGACTGAGTTTGGTAAAGTGTGTGGAAGAAGAAAGTTAAGAGTAAATGTGAATAAGAGCAAGGTTATTAGGTACAGTAGGGTTGAGGGTCAAGTCAATTGGGAGGTGAGTTTGAATGGAGAAAAACTGGAGGAAGTGAAGTGTTTTAGATATCTGGGAGTGGATCTGGCAGCGGATGGAACCATGGAAGCGGAAGTGGATCATAGGGTGGGGGAGGGGGCGAAAATTCTGGGGGCCTTGAAGAATGTGTGGAAGTCGAGAACATTATCTCGGAAAGCAAAAATGGGTATGTTTGAAGGAATAGTGGTTCCAACAATGTTGTATGGTTGCGAGGCGTGGGCTATGGATAGAGTTGTGCGCAGGAGGATGGATGTGCTGGAAATGAGATGTTTGAGGACAATGTGTGGTGTGAGGTGGTTTGATCGAGTGAGTAACGTAAGGGTAAGAGAGATGTGTGGAAATAAAAAGAGCGCGGTTGAGAGAGCAGAAGAGGGTGTTTTGAAGTGGTTTGGGCACATGGAGAGAATGAGTGAGGAAAGATTGACCAAGAGGATATATGTGTCGGAGGTGGAGGGAACGAGGAGAAGAGGGAGACCAAATTAGAGGTGGAAAGATGGAGTGAAAAAGATTTTGTGTGATCGGGGCCTGAACATGCAGGAGGGTGAAAGGAGGGCAAGGAATAGAGTGAATTGGAGCGATGTGGTATACCGGGGTTGACGTGCTGTCAGTGGATTGAATCAAGGCATGTGAAGCGTCTGGGGTAAACCATGGAAAGCTGTGTAGGTATGTATATTTGCGTGTGTGGACGTATGTATATACATGTGTATGGGGGGGGTTGGGCCATTTCTTTCGTCTGTTTCCTTGCGCTACCTCGCAAACGCGGGAGACAGCGACAAAGTATAAAAAAAAAAAAAAAAAATATATATATATATATATATATATATATATATATATATATGTATATATGTATATATGTATATATATATATACTTATGTGTGTGTGTGTGTGTGTGTGTGTACGGATAAACTTTAAGGCTGGCCGGGGTGTACTGGTGATGCCTTTGACCTAAAATATATGTTCAAGCCCGTAGGCCGACCCTGCACTTAGCTTGAATCCTTTTGTGTTCACTATAATCTTTTTTACTACATCTCCTCTACTTAATCCCTTTATCTTCACTATGCAATGCTTATTATAATCTTCACTACAACCTCATCTTCATATGACCTTATCTTGACTAAGCTGGTTTCAAGGAAGGCTTTAGATTTTACCCGCTCACACAAACAACGTACTTACACGGGGCCCCACGAGTGTAAAACTTCCTCCTAATACAGTGCAAATACATGATTACACACACCTACACACCACCACCACCACTAACAATACACAGAGAAATAACCTTTTCGGTTGGCTTTGGATCCGCCCTTGAACGGAGTTTGGAGGATTTGGGGGATCAGGTCAATAAGGTTAAGTTCACTACAACCTCATATTCACTAACGTGAATCTTCACTACTAGCTTATTTTCACTTAATTATATCTTCACTATACCCTCTTCTTCACTACACCGTTATTTCTACCATACCATCATCATTGTACTCCCTGATGTTCACTGGAAATAGTTCTTATCTTCACTACATAATCATTCTGAATAAACTTTACTCCTTGATAACCCTTATCTCTACTACATTCGTATCTTCACTACATTCGTATCTTCACCACAACCTATCTTGACAATATCCTTATCATCACTATGCTCTTCCTCACTACACTCTCATCTTAACATCATCCTTCTGTTTACCGAACTTAGTTCAAAGTCTGACTTGAACGTAGCTCTGGAAAGTTTGTGTTCCTCATTGTGTTACCTCCTTATTATCATTGTAAAGGCAATTGTCACCACTCCCTAACTAAACCCTCATCGTCACTACACTCTCATCATTATCATTACTTCTTGATGTTCGATACAAAATTTTAACATATACATTTATCTTCACTACAGAATAATTTGGATTGCATCTTAATCTTCATTACTCCTTGTTTCAGCTACATCCGTATCTTCCATTCATTCTTATATCTTATATTAATTACATCTTTACAATATCTTTATATCTTCTCTGTTCCGTCTTTTGTAAAATTGAAAATGAGAGTAAAGGATTTCCGGCCTTCTGCTCCCTACCCTTTTAGTCGCCTTGTACGCCACGCAGGGAATACGTGGCAAGTATACTTTCTTCCCTATCCCCAGGGATAACAGCATCTGGTGTTCCCAGACGGTCACCCATCCAAGTACTAACCAGACCCAACGTTGCTTAACTTCCCTGATCGGACGATATATATATATATATATATATATATATATATATATATATATATATATATATATATACAAGACTGAAAACAATGAATTTCACAAATAAAAAATGGAAGCGCCGGGGTTTGAACCCGGGACCTCTCGCATGCCAAGCGAGTGCTCTACCACTGAGCTACGCCCCCAAGAACATATTTTGTGACATAGTATTATATGAAGCACTGAGATTACCACGGCAAAATAGTGTTTGACCGACCGTTGCCGACTAGCCGGCAAAATAACCACAGGGTAAATCTCCATGTTCCTGTCGTGTTTTCCTCTTAATTTTCCACGAAGAAATGAGTTTTAATTTTTTATTGTCGTTGCATTAGACTGGAAGTAAGCAATAGACTGGAACTAAGCAATAGACTGGAACTAAGCAATAGACTGGAACTAAGCTGACCTGGTATGAGGTCAGAGCCCTCATTATCATTCCTGCTAACTACCGGAAGCAGATTAAGTCGTTCCACAACCGATGTCCGGCCCATGTTAACTCTGATGTGCCCAGCAGTTGGAGGAGGATCGCCAGAAGCTTCTGGAAGATTTCAAGGACGTCTTGATGGACCTGACCCTTTCAGATAAGGTCGAAAACCCCAATTTATTGTGAAGATCTTCACTATAACGTTGGACGAACATACTGAATGTTGCACACATGTGATGCGGATAAAATGAAAAAAGAAAAAGACCAAAATTATGTCTGGTGTGGGTCTCGAACCCACGACCTTAAGTGTGTAAGACTCACGCTCTACCACTGAGCTAACCAGACAATAGAAAATTCGTCTGTTTCTTCAATTTGAATTAATGAAAATCTTTGCGAGGCAGCGTTTAGAAAAGAGAGATGTCTTTGACGAAATATACTTGTTTGGCTTATTCTTCTGTTCCTCATTATCGAAAGTAAACGTACTGAAGGATATGTATATATATATATATATATATATATATATATATATATATATATATATATATATATATATATATATATATATATATATATATATATGTATATATATATATTATCCCTGGGGATAGGGGAGAAAGAATATTTCCCACGTATTCCCTGCGTGTCGTAGAAGGCGAACTAAAATGGAAGGGAGCGGGGGGCTGGAAATCCTCCCCTCTCGTTTTTTTTTTTTTTTTAATATTCCAAAGGAAGAAACAGAGAAGGGGGCCGGGTGAGGATGTTTCCTCAGAGGCCCAGTCCTCTGTTCTTAACGCTACCTCGCTGACGCGGGAAATGGCGAATAGTATGAAAGAAAAAAGAATATATATATATATATATATATATATATATATATATATATATATATATATATATATATATATATATATATATATATATATATATGTGTGGAAGAAGAAAGTTAAGAGTAAATGTGAATAAGAGCAAGGTTATTAGGTACAGTAGGGTTGAGGGTCAAGTCAATTGGGAGGTGAGTTTGAATGGAGAAAAACTGGAGGAAGTGAAGTGTTTTAGATATCTGGGAGTGGATCTGGCAGCGGATGGAACCATGGAAGCGGAAGTGGATCATAGGGTGGGGGTGGGGGCGAAAATTCTGGGGGCCTTGAAGAATGTGTGGAAGTCGAGAACATTATCTCGGAAAGCAAAAATGGGTATGTTTGAAGGAATAGTGGTTCCAACAATGTTGTATGGTTGCGAGGCGTGGGCTATGGATAGAGTTGTGCGCAGGATGATGGATGTGCTGGAAATGAGATGTTTGAGGACAATGTGTGATGTGAGGTGGTTTGATCGAGTGAGTAACGTAAGGGTAAGAGAGATGTGTGGAAATAAAAAGAGCGTGGTTGAGAGAGCAGAAGAGGGTGTTTTGAAGTGGTTTGGGCACATGGAGAGAATGAGTGAGGAAAGATTGACCAAGAGGATATATGTGTCGGAGGTGGAGGGAACGAGGAGAAGAGGGAGACCAAATTGGAGGTGGAAAGATGGAGTGAAAAAGATTTTGTGTGATCGGGGCCTGAACATGCAGGAGGGTGAAAGGAGGGCAAGGAATAGGGTGAATTGGAGCGATGTGGTATACCGGGGTTGACGTGCTGTCAGAGGATTGAATCAGGGCGTGTGAGGCGTTTGGGGTAAACCATGGAAAGCTGTGTAGGTATGTATATTTGCGTGTGTGGACGTATGTATATACATGTGTATGGGGGGGGTTGGGCCATTTCTTTCGTCTGTTTCCTTGCGCTACCTCGCAAACGCGGGAGACAGCGACAAAGTATAAAAAAAAAAAATATATATATATATATATATATATATATATATATATATATATATATATATATATATATATATATATATATATATATATGTTGGAAAGGATCACGATTTTGCACGTGATCAAGTATACTCTTATGAATCCACTAGGATAATAAACACGATAAATTCCCAAGTGCACTTTCCTGTAATACTCACATCATCAAGGGAGACACAAGAGAGAAATATAACACTCAATTGATATACAACGAAGAGACGTAGCTAGGGCGCCATATGGTAAACATGTGATTGTCCAAGACAGACAACAAGCGCATCATAAACTTATTATGTGGACAAGAAGGTGAATTGTTTACAAATTTTATCAGCATTAAAGTTATCCAATTTGTATAGACCATCACTAATATTAAGATTATAATTCTTTGTGTATTCAGAAATAGATGATTTAATGATATTTTTCGTGGTACTGGATATAGAGTTAATAACTGAGATGGCATTATTAACTCTAATTCCAGTACCACGAGAAATATCATTGAATCTTCTATTATTAAATACACAAAGAATTATAAACCTTAAGGAAGCAACATGGTGGTCAAAAATAAGCTTTAGGAATGAAGTTTATGAATGGAATATCAGTGAGACGATCCAAATGACGAATGAATGAGAGCGTAGTCAACATACAATATAAAAGGACATATTATGAATGGCAGCCAGGCAAGTAACGGCCCAACTGAATGGAAGGATTTAAAAGTTCGCGTTATATGACGAATTTTGATAGATTATCCAAATTTCCATTCCAGTTATGAAACTTGATGGTTGTGTTCAGTTCTAGAGACAAAGTTTAAAGGTTTGTGTTTCAAAGATGAACCACAAAGGATATCGTTAAATTAACTGACATTAAAATTTGTCAGTTAAGTAAATCATTTTGTACAATAGCTGTAATTTGACAGAGTTAAAAGTTCGCAATTTCATTACAATTCTAATTCAAAAGTTTGAGATTCAATGATGGTTTGCACAAGCTTAATGTACATTTAAGTTTTGTGTTTATATAATGTATCTTAAAGGACTCTGGTAAAATAACGCAGCTGGAAGGTTGACGTTCAAATGACGGTGTTTAAATGTTTATTGATGAATGGTAGATTTAAATGGATAGATTTTAAGTTCGCGTTTTCATGAGCGACTTTAAACCTTGTGGTTGAATGTCAGAGTTTAAATGTTGGTATGTACAATGTTGACCAGATGGCGGTAGTGTGTAGACACAGCCATACCAGGTCGTATTTATCATCATTAAAGTCACCTTCCTTACTTACTTATGGCGGCGATGAAATTCACTGGTTCTTGATTGTGCACCAATTAACCTATCAGATAATGGTACAATGTTTGCCTGGTGTTGCATATATCACGTCTGTTGTTGAAACACAAGAATGCCAGGTGACTTTGGGAGTGGATGATAATGTAAAGATCAATATAAATGTGGGAAATCTTGAACCGCCATCACCAGACACAACACATGTTTGGATCTGGCGGGGGGAGGGACTTGCCTGTGACGTCACGATGCCCCGCCTCCAGCCTGGCGCCGCTCTGTGTGTGTGTGTGTGTGTAGCCCCTGGGTTCATGTTGGCCACACCCACCAGCCGGTGGTCAGGTCAGTGGGCGGTGTGTGTGTGTGTGTGTGTGTGTGTGTGTAGCGCCTGGGTTCATGTTGGCCACAGCCACCCACCGGCCGGTGGTCAGGTCAGTGGGCGGTGTGTGTGTGTGTGTGTGTGTGTGTGTGTGTAGCCCCTGGGTTCATGTTGGCCACACCCACCAGCCGGTGGTCAGGTCAGTGGGCGGTGTGTGTGTGTGTGTGTGTGTGTGTGTGTGTGTGTAGCCCCTGGGTTCATGTTGGCCACACCCACCAGCCGGTGGTCAGGTCAGTGGGCGGTGTGTGTGTCTGTGTGTGTGTGTGTGTGTGTGTGTGTGTAGCCCCTGGGTTCATGTTGGCCACAGCCACCCACCGGCCGGTGGTCAGGTCAGTGGGCGGTGTGTGTGTGTGTGTGTGTGTGTGTGTGTAGCCCCTGGGTTCATGTTGGCCACAGCCACCCACCGGCCAGCCGGGCGGTAGTTTATAACTAAGACTGGTAGTTTCACATGCCACTTGGAGTGTCCCTCACTACAGAACTTGAGCAGCTCTTATCCTGAGGTGGAGCAGTTGATCCTCTCCACCAGGCTGGTACACTTGGTCTGCACCAGGTGGCTCCCTCCTGGTCATCCTGAGTGGTTGGTTGCTGTGTGGGATTTAATGACCACTGACTTGTGAAGGTCATTAGGCCAACCATCATTTTATCATCTGATAAAACATGAAGCAACGCCAAATATTACATGATCCACCTAAACTATTGAGAATGATGAAGTCTGATATTGTTACGTTACGTCATCCAATCTTGCTACTCACATGTTACAGTAATCACGACTACATACATAGTGTTGTTACGACTGATATTACTGTATGTACTGTAGTAACGTACTGTGGTTATGTGGACACCAGACGAGACCATCATTATGATGTGTCACCAGCATGATCAAGAAGGTTATAACAACATTATCCTTGTGTCACCAGCATGTATCTATAATACTTCTATAACCAGCATGATCAAGAAGGTTATAACAACATTATCCTTGTGTCACCAACATGTATCTATAATACTTCTATAACCAGCATGATCAAGAAGGTTATAACAACATTATCCTTGTGTCACCAGCATGTATCTATAATACTTCTATAACCAGCATGATCAAGAAGGTTATAACAACATTATCCTTGTGTCACCAGCATGTATCTATAATACTTCTATAACCAGCATGATCAAGAAGGTTATAACAACATTATCCTTGTGTCACCAACATGTATCTATAATACTTCTATAACCAGCATGATCAAGAAGGTTATAACAACATTATCCTTGTGTCACCAACATGTATCTATAATACTTCTATAACCAGCATGATCAAGAAGGTTATAACAACATTATCCTTGTGTCACCAACATGTGTCTATAATACTTCTATAACCAGCATGATCAAGAAGGTTATAACAACATTATCCTTGTGTCACCACCATGTATCTATAATACTTCTATAACCAGCATGATCAAGAAGGTTATAACAACATTATCCTTGTGTCACCAACATGTATCTATAATACTTCTATAACCAGCATGATCAAGAAGGTTATAACAACATTATCCTTGTAGTTGTTGGATCAGTGTAGAGCAGAGCAATACCTGGTGAACATTACTTCCTGGTTGGTGGCCGCCATAAATACCACCAGTGTTTATAAGCTCACACATCACCAGGGGTTAAGATATGGTGTTATCCCTCACTGCTCTATATAGCACCAGCCACGGTGGGTGGGTCCGCCTCCAGCTTATACCTCACTCCTACTCTTCTATATCCCTAACTTCCTTGTGATCATCTCACTTTGAATAACTAGATCTTCACATAACAGTTGTTTGTTGTTGTTGTTGTTGTTGTTGTTGTTGTTGTTGTTGTTGTTATATGTTGTAGGTTTATGTTCTGCCACTGGACGACTCGTTCTCTGATCTTACCCAACAGATAAATGTTTGTGTCGAGGTTCGTCAGGTGTTTATCATACGGAGTCAGTAACACGTAAGTCTGTCTATCGTTCACTATACTGGATAGTAACTGGTAAAGGTTATTAAAGATATCTACACCAGAATCTGTGCCACACAACAAAACATACAAATCACGATATTTGCAACATGATAACATGTTTGACCATCAGCAGGTAAGGTCATCAAGCCACACCATACATACGTCAGACAGTAACATCAGTTGTATAACAGGATGTATATATGTTGTTGGATTTAAGGTCTATCACCTAAAGGTCATGAAGCCAGAATGTGAACCATAAGTTCAACATAAAATGATGGTCCAGGTCCAG
>NC_092293.1:4669945-4715539 GCF_036320965.1 Panulirus ornatus
GCGACGTAAATCCATTCAGTTTTAGGGAAAAAGAAGTTAAGAGATCCTATATACAGTATATGATGTTATGAAAATTGCATCCCTTTGAGCTTAATTTTTTTTTTACTTCCTGAACTATTTCCCAACAATTAAAATGATATTAAACATTGTAAATTTAAAGTGGCTGCCCTTTAAAGGATGCTTTTGGATCGTAAAAAACTTATTTAGCAAATACATTCAATTTTCAACTGACCCATTCTATATTTTTATTCATTTCATCTAAATTTTATCACCTTTCTGTTACTGTTTAATATCAACATTACCCCCGTATACTAGTTGGCTCTGAAGCAAAGGAAATTTTTTTCTAGCCTGGGTTAGGAAAGCATCATACAAAACCTAATGCCCCTTACTTAGAAAATATGTTCAGAACGGTCCCCTTCTGAAAATATTTCTAAAGGTAAGGTCGTGGATTAGTTTAGGTGTTTAACTAAACCTGGCAGAAAAAGTTTGCTTTAAAACCACAACTAGTTGAAAGGCCTACTTTAAGTGGTGATATTGACATTTCATTTCTCAGTGTGCCCTTCTGTCCGTTGTTTTATGTCCATCTAAAGATGCATACGGTTCAATTTTGGATGTAGTTTGATTTCTTATTAGTTTCGTCTACGGAATCCTACGTCTTAGTTCAGCAAACCATTGTGGTAATGAAGGGAAAGTCACCACATTTCAAGCCGAGGGGCACGTAGCTTATCCCACCTCTTTAAGAGAGAAAACTTACCTGTATTTAAAATTAATGAAGGGGAAACCCGAAAAGCAAAATTTTTTTTTACACATCAAAATTATACAACATATATAATTTATATTATAAATTACCTACATTTCCTGCATTTTCCATCACAAATTTGCAAAAGGTTATAACCTTTTTAGTTACCACAAAACCTTAACCTTAAGGATGGGGTCCACAACACCTCTAGATTGAGGGAGAAAACGAAAATTTTCGTTTTTTACTATTAAGACACAGAAATGGGGTATTTTCCCAAACTTCACTACCACAACTAACTACTAGTTTATTTTACTTTTTGATTTTAAACGGCAAAGATTTTCATCCCCCCTGAGCGAAGCCATACAAAAATCGTCCTTATCTACTCTGAGCATTGGATAGCCTCCTGAGGGATCAAGAAGGCTGTTTTGGTTGTCCGTTTCCCTTGTTACTGCTGCGCCTCACTGCACACCTTACATAGTCCCTTTCCACAGTATTAGGGACAGCTGTTGGGCCTCACTGTAGCTACTTCTGGGAGGGTTTTTCCAATCTTCCTCGTTTTTCCCTCATGACCACAAGGGGCCAAACCACTCCCGCCATAAGGCCGAAACGCACAAACATTTCTGACAAAATTGAGACAACCCCCCTTTCGCGTCATTTTTGACACCAGTGAATTTAACGCAATTACGTTCAAGAGCTTGGTTTTTCGTTCATGGATTGAACAGAAGCAACCAACGAGGGGTTGCTACTGCCCAACCCAAAGAAGTCCCCCCCACCACGGAAAGGTAACCACGTCGGGGGGGAGGGGGTTTTTTTACCCTGACGCCAACGGAAAACTCAATATTATTGGGCAGAGATCTTTCCTCGGTAAAGAAATGTAGCCGACTCCGCCCCCCTGAGGTTACTGCCGACACCCAAAAAAAAATTTCCCCCCTTTTGGGTAGGCTGTGCAAGGCAGCACAGCTCCGCCCAAAAAAGTTTCTCACCCATAAGTGAAACTTATATAGATTCCTTTTTGAAAAATTTTGTCTTGTCTATAAGGAACTCATCAGTTCTTCTCCAGTGAAAAGCAAAAAATCATCGAGAAATTCATTTGGGTTTCCTCAATATCAGGATCTTGTGGCTTTTGTGGGGGGGGACGGGGCTGGTGGTCTCTGTGACTGGGTGTTCTGGGGGGCTGGGCGGTTGTCTCTGTGACTTGCTGTGTCCCGGGAACGGGGCTGGTGGGGCTCTGGACTTTCTGTGTCGGGAAGCGGGGGGGTGGTCCTGTGACTTGCTGGTTCTGGAGCGGGGGGTGGTGTCCTGTGACTTGCTGTGTCTGAGTCAAGGGAAGTCTTGGGTATGAAATTTTAATATACTGTGAGCGAATCGCTCTCTCACCGATTCCTCTCGATCTTCTCCCTTTCAAAGCCTTAAAAAAAACGTTTTGGGCGGCTTTCTCCCATTACTTTCATTTCATTGGTGATCCTGCGCCATCGAGCCACATGATACCAGAATTTGTATCGTTCCTGTTTCCCAACGGGTCCCCCTCTTGGGGTCACACCATGATGCCGAGTGAACCCAAATGGCCGGCCGATGTTTACGTTTTGGAACCACGGGCTCGTTATGTATCTTGCAGTAACTTTCATAAACCGTTTTCTGCAGCGCCTCCTGCTGATAAGGTACCGCTCATAGTAATATCCTTTCCCTTCATTTGAACGAAGGTAATTCATGAAACTAACAAAGGAAGCCTTTCCTTTGTAATCCCGTTTGTAGTAACAGAAAGCCATTGAAGACGTGATTGGGTCACCGAAGTCACACAGACTAACAAGATAGTCCCTTTTAAACAATGGCCTGTAATCAGCACTAAACTCGAAATTTTCCGAACGACAATTTCCCAAACCCCGGGCTGGAGGGCCAGTTGAGATATTCTCACGTCTTGCTCAACCAAGTAACCTCGGTTAGACCTTGTTTATATTAAATATAGGGAAAGTTTAATATATGAAGCTGTTGATTCTATTTAATTAAAAAATTTCAATGGGATTTGTAAATATATATATATATATATATATATATATATAATATAAAATATAATTATATATATATATATATATATATAATATATAATAAATATATTTATATTATATATATATTTTATAAAATATAAAAATTTTAATATATATATATATATATATATATATATATATATAAAAAATATTATATATATAAATTATATATACAAACTACTGGGTGGAACTTGGCTCCTAAGGTGATTTTGTTGTTGGAGTGGGACCTCCAGCCATTGTGTCCACCTTTTCCCTTTCTGGACATGTGGTGGTGCATTGGGTAGTGTGGCAACCTTCATCTTCATCTTTTTGGGTGCAGGCTTGCAAACCTCGTGGAGTAGTTGTGGGGTTTGTTTCTTTGCTGCACCCGACATAGCCATCTGGGCGTAGCTATCTACCCGGGCTGGTGGGTCAGCCAGCATAGCTGCACGCGCACTCGATACCTGGGCTGGTGGACGAGCAGCCTTCCTTTCTTCCATGGCTACAGTCTGCCTAACGACCTGGGGTTGTGGAGCAGCCATCCTTACTACCACCCAGGTTGGTTGGGCAGCCTTCTTTCGTTTCTTTGCTACACCCTTCTGGTTGGGCTGGTTGGGCAACCTTCTTTTTCCTCTTCTTCGATACAACCTGCCAACCGAATTCGTCTGCTGGTGGGTCCGTTTCTTTCATGGATACAACCTCTGTAGCCACTTGGGCTGGCCGGTCAACCTTCGGTTGTAGGTAAAAGTATATATATAGAATAATGTGGTTATCATCAGCAGCCAGAGGCCATTCCTCCCTCCTTGCCTGCAGAGTTCTTGATTTTCTGGAAAGTTCTACGAGATTCTGGTAAGATAAATACCATTGAGAGGACGTTGTTAGGGGACAGTCAGGTTCAGTTTAGAGTTGGTTGTGGGATGGTCCTTTTACTGTGTCGTATCAGCCAGATGGGTATTTCTTTTCACAGTTTTCGTTAAAGTTTGTTTTCTAGAGGCATGATCTAGAACACTATTTTCCATATGTTTATCATTTTTGTTGTTATAGTTTGATTATCATCATTAGTTTTGTTATTGTTGACTTTCAGATATTTGATGTTATGTTCGTGATTCCCGTGGAATGGTCTGACATCTTGCTAGAAGACTTTCTGGTCACAATATTTCTGCACTGGGGAGTTGATCGTATTCTTTTATTTCAGGTTTTGTTATTATCTTGCTTTACATTAAGGTCTACTGGAGGTTTTCCCAATGCTGGTTGAACATATGTCCAGCCACAGGAGATGGCGTAAGATACAGTATTGATGAAACTTATCTATCTATATACCTATCTAAATATCGCTCTATCAATCTATCAATCTAACTATCTATCTATCTATCTATATATCTATCTTTATCTGAAAGTCAACAATAATAATGTCATTGATATATGAAGTATAACAATGTCCTCTCAATGGCAATTATCTCACCAGAATCTTCTAGAACCTTCCAGAAAACTATGAACTCTGCAGGCAAGGAGGGAGGAATGGTCTCCGGCTATTGATAAAACCATATTATTCCATATATATGTTTATATATACATATTTATGTATATATATGAATGTATATATAACGTACAGAATAATGCGGCCATCATCAGTATCGAAGAAAACTGAAAAGATGAGGTCCCACCGAGATTCGAACTCGGATTGCTGGATCCAAAGTCCAGAGTGCTAACCCTTACACCATGGGACCTGATAAGAAAAGATGTGATTTCATCTAAATGTTTTACATATAATCAACCAGAGGCCATTCCTCCCTCCCTGCCTGCAGGGTTCAAGGTTTTCTAGAAGGTTCTCGAAGATTCTGGTAAGATCATTACCTTTGAGAGGTCGTCGTTAGATGACAGTCAGGTTCACTCTATGGTTGGTGTTTGTAGTTGGTTGTCCGAGGATGTTGTTATACTTGATCAATTTTGTAATTGTTGACTTTCAGGTAGGAAGTACTCATTTACGATGCATCCTTGTACTCACAACAACCTTATGAGTCACTTCAAGATTTATCTTCACTACAACTTTATCTTCACTACACTATTAAGGTTGAAGTCAATGGTCACATTCACTACAATCTCAACACGACTGGTCTTATACCTAACCCATATTATCACTACATCCATGTACATGTATTTCTTGCAGAATAACGCAGATATCAATGATTTCTGTGAAAGTTGACATATACAGCCTTACGTATCTATCGATCTATCTAATATCTGTTTTTTACCTATCTATCTACCGATCTATCTATCTATCTATCTTTCTAAATCAGAAAGTCAACAACAATATCATTAATGATACGTATAACTACGTCCTCTCAATGGTAGTTCCTACCCAGAATCTTCGAGAACCTTCTAGAAAACCATAGTTTTCTGGAAGGTTCTAGAAGATTCTGGTGAGATAATTGCCATTGAGAGGACGTTGTTATACTTCATATATCAATGATTTCATTATTGTTGACTTTCAGATAAAGATAGATAGATAGATACATAGTTAGATTGATAGACTGATAGAGCGTTATTTATATAGGTATATTGATAGATAAGTTTCATCAATACTGTATCTTACGCCATCTCCTGTTGCTGGACATATGTTCAACCAGCATTGGGAAAACCTCCAGTAGACCTTAATGTAAAGCAAGATAATAACAAAACCTGAAATAAAAGAATACGATCAACTCCCCAGTGCAGAAATATTATGCCAGAAAGTCTTCTAGCAAGATGTCAGACCATTCCACGGGAATCACAAACATAACATCAAATATCTGAAAGTCAACAATAACAAAACTAATGATGATAATGAAACTATAACAACAAAAATGATAAACATATGGAAAATAGTGTTCTAGATTATGCCTCTAGAAAACAAACTTTAATGAAAACTGTGAAAAGAAATACCCATCTGGCTGATACGACACAGTAAAAGGACCATCCCACAACCAACTCTAAACTGAACCTGACTGTCCCCTAACAACGTCCTCTCAATGGTATTTATCTTACCAGAATCTCGTAGAACTTTCCAGAAAATCAAGAACTCTGCAGGCAAGGAGGGAGGAATGGCCTCTGGCTGCTGATGATAACCACATTATTCTATATATATACTTTTACCTACAACCGAAGGTTGACCGGCCAGCCCAAGTGGCTACAGAGGTTGTATCCGTGAAAGAAACGGACCCACCAGCAGACGAATTCGGTTGACAGGTTGTATCGAAGAAGAGAAAAAAGAAAGTTGCCCAACCAGCCCAACCAGAAAGGTGTAGCAAAGAAACGAAAGAAGGCTGCCCAACCAACCTGGGTGGTAGTAAGGATGGCAGCTCCACAACCCCAGGTCGTTAGGCAGACTGAAGCCATGGAAGAAAGGAAGGCTGCTCGTCCACCAGCCCAGGTACCGAGTGAGCGTGTAGCTATGCTGGCTGACCCACCAGCCCGGGTAGATAGCTACGCCCAGATGGCTATGTCTGGTACAGCAAAGAAGCAAACCCCACAACTACTCCACGAGGTTTGCAAGCCTGCACCCAAAAAGATGAAGACGAAGGTTGCCACACTACCCAATGCACCACCACATGTCTAGAAAGGGAAAAGGTGGACAGAATGGCTGGAGGTCCCACTCCAACAACAAAATCACCTTAGGAGCCAAGTTCCATCATTATTGAAAATATATTTATATATATATATATATATATATATATATATATATATATATATATATATATATATATATATATATATATATATATATATATATATATATATATACATATAATATATATATATAGATATATATATATTATATATATATATATATATATATATATATATATATATATATATATGTATATATATATATATATATATATACATATATATATATATATATGTATATATATATATATATATATATATATATATATATATATATATATATATATATATATACATATAATATATATATATATATATGTATATATATATATATATATATATATGTATATATATATATATATATATATATATATATATATATATATATATCCTTGTGTATGTTTACTTTCGATACTGAGGAACAGAAGAATAAGCCAAAAAAGTAAATTTCGTCAAAGACATATCTCTTTTCTAAACGCTGCCTCGCAAAGATTTTCATTAATTCAAAGTGAAGAAACAGACGTATTTTTCTATTGTCTGGTTAGCTCAGTGGTAGAGCGTGAGTCTGACACACTCAAGGTCGTGGGTTCGAGACCCACACCAGACATAATTTTGGTCTTTTTCTTTTTTCATTTTGTCCGCATCACATGTGTGCACCATTCAGTATGTTCGTCCAACGTTATAGTGAAGATCTTCACAATAAATTGGGGTTTTCGACCTTATCTGAAAGGGTCAGGTCCACCAAGACGTCCTTGAAATCTTCCAGAAGCTTCTGGCGATCCTCCTCCTACGACAGCAACATGGAGACTTACCCTGTGGTTATTTTGCCGGCTAGTCGGCAACGGTCGGTTAAGCAGTATTTTGCCGTGGTAATCTCAGTGCTTTATGTAATACTAAGTGCCAGAAAATGTTCTTGGGGGCGTAGCTCAGTGGTAGAGCACTCGCTTGGCATGCGAGAGGTCCCGGGTTCAAACCCCGGCACTTCCATTTTTGTTATTTGGGAAATTCATTTTCAGTCGTGTATATACATATATATATATATATATATATATATATATATATATATATATATATATATATATATATATATATATATATATATATATATATATATATATATATATATATATATATTTTTTTTTTTTTTTTTTTTTTTTTTTTTTTTATACTTTGTCGCTGTCTCCCGCGTTTGCGAGGTAGCGCAAGGAAACAGACGAAAGAAATGGCCCAACCCCCCCCCCCCATACACATGTACATACACACGTCCACACACGCAAATATACATACCTACACAGCTTTCCATGGTTTACCCCAGACGCTTCACATGCCTTGATTCAATCCACTGACAGCACGTCAACCCCTGTATACCACATCGCTCCAATTCACTCTATTCCTTGCCCTCCTTTCACCCTCCTGCATGTTCAGGCCCCGATCACACAAAATCTTTTTCACTCCATCTTTCCACCTCCAATTTGGTCTCCCTCTTCTCCTCGTTCCCTCCACCTCCGACACATATATCCTCTTGGTCAATCTTTCCTCACTCATTCTCTCCATGTGCCCAAACCATTTCAAAACACCCTCTTCTGCTCTCTCAACCACGCTCTTTTTATTTCCACACATCTCTCTTACCCTTACGTTACTTACTCGATCAAACCACCTCACACCACACATTGTCCTCAAACATCTCATTTCCAGCACATCCATCCTCCTGCGCACAACTCTATCCATAGCCCACGCCTCGCAACCATACAGCATTGTTGGAACCACTATTCCTTCAAACATACCCATTTTTGCTTTCCGAGATAATGTTCTCGACTTCCACACATTTTTCAAGGCTCCCAAAATTTTCGCCCCCTCCCCCACCCTATATATATATATATATATATATATATATATATATATATATATATATTTTTTTTTTTTTTTTTTATACTTTGTCGCTGTCTCCCGCATTTGCGAGGTAGCGCAAGGAAACAGACGAAAGAAATGGCCCAACCCCCCCCCCCCCCATACACATGTACATACACACGTCCACACACGCAAATATACATACCTACACAGCTTTCCATGGTTTACCCCAGATGCTTCACATGCCTTGATTCAATCCACTGACAGCACAACCCCTGTATACCACATCGCTCCAATTCACTCTATTCCTTGCCCTCCTTTCACCCTCCTGCATGTTCAGGCCCCGATCACACAAAATCTTTTTCACTCCATCTTTCCACCTCCAATTTGGTCTCCCTCTTCTCCTCGTTCCCTCCACCTCCGACACGTATATCCTCTTGGTCAATCTTTCCTCACTCATTCTCTCCATGTGCCCAAACCATTTCAAAACACCCTCTTCTGCTCTCTCAACCACGCTCTTTTTATTTCCACACATCTCTCTTACCCTTACGTTACTTACTCGATCAAACCACCTCACACCACACATTGTCCTCAAACATCTCATTTCCAGCACATCCATCCTCCTGCGCACAACTCTATCCATAGCCCACGCCTCGCAACCATACAGCATTGTTGGAACCACTATTCCTTCAAACATACCCATTTTTGCTTTCCGAGATAATGTTCTCGACTTCCACACATTTTTCAAGGCTCCCAAAATTTTCGCCCCCTCCCCCACCCTATGATCCACTTCCGCTTCCATGGTTCCATCCGCTGACAGATCCACTCCCAGATATCTAAAACACTTCACTTCCTCCAGTTTTTCTCCATATATACATATATATATATATACATATATACATATATATACATATATATACATATATATCGTCCGATCAGGAAAGTTAAGCAACGTTGGGTCTGGTTAGTACTTGGATGGGTGACCGTCTGGGAACACCAGATGCTGTTATCCCTGGGGATAGGGAAGAAAGAATACTTGCCTCATATTCCCTGTGTGTCGTACAAGGCGAATAAAAGGAGAGGGAGCGCGAGACTGGAAATCCTCTCCTCTCATTTTCAATTTTCCAAAGAAAGGAACAGAGAAGGGACCAAGTGAGAATATTCCCTCAGAGGCTCAGTGTAGTGAGAGTGTAGTGAGGAAGAGCATAGTGATGATAAGGATATTGTCAAGACAGCTTGTAGTGAAGAAACGAATATAGTGAAGATCCGAATGTAGCAGAGATAAGGGTTATCAAAGAGTAAAGTTTATTCAAAATGATTATGTAGTGAAGATAAGAACTATTTTTAGTGAACATCAGGGAGTGCAATGATGATGGTATGGTAGAAATAACGGTGTAGTGAAGAAGAGGGTATAGTGAAGATATAATTTAGTGAAAATAAGCTAGTAGTGAAGATACACGTTATTGAATATGAGGTTGTAGTGAACTTAACCATATTGACCTGATCCCCCAAATCCTCCAAACTACGTTCAAGGGCGGATCCAAAGCCAACCGAAAAGGCTATTTCTCTGTGTATTATTAGTGGTGGTGGTGGTGTGTAGGTGTGTGTAATCATCTATTTGCACTGTATTAGGAGGGAGTTTTACACTCGTGGGGCCCCGTGTAAGTACGTTGTTTGTGTGAGCGGGTAAAATCTAAAGCCTTCCTTGAAACCAGCTTAGTCAAGATAAGGTCATATGAAGATGAGGTTGTAGTGAAGATTATAATAAGCCTTGCATAGTGAAGATAAAGGGATCAAGGAGAGGAGATATAGTAAAGAAGATTATAGTGAACACAAAAGGATTCAAGCTACGTGCAGGGTCGCCTTACGGACTCAATTGAACTTACATTTTAGTTCAAAGGCATCACTAGTACACCCCGTCCAGCCTTAAAGTTTATCCGTGCACACACACACACACACACACACACACATATATATATATATATATATATATATATATATATATATATATATATATATATATATATATATATATACTATCCCTGGGGATAGGGGAGAAAGCATACTTCCCACGTATTCCCTGCGTGTCGTAGAAGGCGACTAAAAGGGGAGGGAGCGGGTGGCTGGAAATCCTCCCCTCTCTTGTTTTTTTTTTTTAATTTTCCAAAAGAAGGAACAGAGAAGGGGGTCAGGTGAGGATATTTCCTGTAAGGCCCAGTTCTCTGTTCTTAACGCTACCTCGCTAACGCGGGAAATGGCAAATAGTATGAAAGAATATATATATATATATATATATATATATATATATATATATATATATATATATATATATATATATATATATATATATATATATATATATATATATATATATTGGAAAGGAAATGCCTTGATGAATAAGTGATGCCAAGATGTGTCCTACCTCAACGATTGTTGTAGCTGTCTGGTCGACCATTTCACCAATTCCAAAACGTCATTTTAAAGAAACACATTGAATTAAAGAAACTTGCAATGGAGGAGACTTTTCGCATTACAAGAGAGAAGAAACTTGCTTTTCAAATGGCAATACCGACATATTGGAAGAACCGGATGTTGGACTATTGCTATGATAGATTAAGGAAGGAAAGCAATAGGCTACAAAATGACACTAAATTGTAAGTTGGACCATCTTATTAATAACAGCGACTGGACTAAGAACACAAACCCTTCTTTTGTGATAAACCTGTCTGATAAACAACTAGATAAAGATTCCTTGTGTGCATTAGGCTATGGATTAAGTTTTGTGTGCTCTAACAGGGAAGCCATCTGTGTAGATGTCACAATGTTAGTCTTTTTGTAATTTAGAGAAATACAGTAATTTAAGTAGTGATGAAATTAATATCTGTAAGATTTAGTGTATGCCAGTTTGTCAAAACCAGTGGAATCTAGTTGCCCTAAAAGATTTATAAGAGCTATTAACACCTTAAAAGAAGACAAGGATATAAATATTACTAAAGCAGATAAGGCTAACACTGTTGTGATTTTAGGCAAAGTAACTTTTTATCTAAATTGAATTTTCTTTTAAATGATGACACAACATATTCTAAACTCAGTAAAAATCCCTTACAAGCAGTTAATTCCCATTTCAATCGAGAAATGAAGGTGCTGTTGAAAGGTAATGGTTTTCTTATCAAAGTTTGTCATCTTTTTCCCCTTCATGCCCATATATGTATGGACTTATCAAAACACATAAACAGAATTTTCCAGCAAGACCTATAGTGAGTTCATTAGCCCCATCACATATAGAGTGTCAAAATGGTTAGTTTCTTTATCAAACCATTTAGTGGGTAAGGTGTCAAATTCTAATATCATGAACAATATACATTTAGTCAACACGCTAAACAATATCAATGCTAATTTTGATTTCAAACTAGTCAGCTTCGATGTTTCCTCACTTTTCACAAAAGTTCCAGTTGATGACCTTTAAGAATACTTATTTGATGTCTTGGATGATATTCACTTACCTGTTTCAAAGATTGTTTTCATTGATCTGATAAAATTATGTATAAAAGATTGTGTGTTTCAATTCAAAAGCGATTATTTTGCTCAAAAATTTGGTATGGCAATGGGTAACCCTCTTTCACCTGCACTAAGTAATCTTTATATGGAATTTTTTGAAACAAAATTACTAAAGGATATTTTACCTTCTAATGCAATTTGGTTTAGGTATGTAGATGATGTTCTTTGTGTTTGGCCAACAAATGAAAATTTACAAATATTTCTCCCCTTACTTAACAATTTAGTACCTTCCATCAAATCTACTGTAGAAAATGAAAATAATGGTATGTTACCATTTTTAGATTCCATGATCCATAGGCGAGGAAACAAGTTTAAGTTTAGCATATACAGAAAACCTACCAATGTCTGCTCATATATCCATTATTACTCATCTCAATATGACAGTTAAATTATCATCATTTCAGTATATTTTTTCTTTTTTCTTTTAAACTATTCGCCAATTCCCGCATTAGCGAGGTAGCGTTAAGAACAGAGGACTGGGCCTTTTTTGGAATATCCTCACCTGGCCCCCTCTGTTCCTTCTTATGGAAAAAAAAAAAAAAAAAAAAAAAAAAAAAAAAAAACGAGAGGGGAGGATTTCCAGCCCCCCGCTCCCTCCCCTTTTAGTCGCCTTCTACGACACGCAGGGAATACGTGGGAAGTATTCTTAATCCCCTATCCGAAGGGATAAAACAGGAGTACTATGTAGAATTATTTGGTAGGAACATTAGGTGGGAACATTTGGTTTAAGTAGTAAATTGGAACATTAAGTGGTAGTAGTCAGTAGGACATTAGGTAGGAACCTCTGAAAACACTGTGCTAAAGTTGCGTACAGCCGTTGCCCTTTTATGGATGAAGCGCTGCAGGCTATGAAGCAGCACTGTTTCAACAGGTACGGACATTCTTTTGCTGTGGCCACCCCTCTAAGAGAGTGCCCAAAAGGAATGGTAAGCAGAGATTTTTATTTTCAGGAACACTGAAGAAAAGGCCATGTTCTCTGACATCCTTTCTTTGGCTGTCATATGTAGTGCACCGAAAACACATCTCCCCATCCACAACCAGTCCTCACAGATCTTTCTGTGGTTATCATACATACATTTTTTGCATATCCCTAGTTTGTTTTACAATGCTAAGCACTTTGGGTTCATCAGACTGTCTGATTATGGAAAGAAATGTAACTTTTAAGTATTTATTTTATTTTGCTTTGTCGCTGTCTCCCGCGTTTGCCCAACCCACCCCCCATACACATGTATATACATACAAGTCCACACATGCAAATATACATACCTGTACATCTCAATGTACACATACATATACACACACAGACATATACATATACACATGTACATAATTCATACTGTCTGCCTTTATTTATTCCCATCACCACCTCGCCACACATGGAATAACATCCCCCTCCCCCCTCATGTGTGCGAGGTAGCGCTAGGAAAAGACAACAAAGGCCCCATTCGTTCACACTTACTCTCTAGCTGTCATGTAATAATGCCCGAAACCACAGCTCCCTTTCCACATCCAGGCTCCACAGAACTTTCCATGGTTTACCCCAGACGCTTCACATGCCCTGATTCAATCCATTGACAGCACGTCGACCCCGGTATACCACATCGATCCAATTGACTCTATTCCTTGCCCGCCTTTCACCCTCCTGCATGTTCAGGCCCCGATCACTCAAAATCTTTTTCACTCCATCTTTCCTCCTCCAATTTGGTCTCCCACTTCTCCTCGTTCCCTCCACGTCTGACCCATATCTCCTCTTGGTCAATCTTTCCTCACTCATTCTCTCCATGTGCCCAAACCATTTCAAAACACCCTCTTCTGCTCTCAGTATATATATATATATATATATATATATATATATATATATATATATATATATATATATATATATATATATATATATATATATATATATATATATATATATATATTTCTTTCTTTTCTTTCAAACTATTCGCCATTTCCCGCATTAGCGAGGTAGCGTTAAGAACAGAGGACTGGGCCTTTGAGGGAATACCCTCACCTGGCCCAATTCTCTGTTCCTTCTTTTGGAAAATTAAAAAAAAAAAAACGAGAGGGGAGATTTCCAGCCCCCCGCTCCCTCCCCTTTTAGTCGCCTTCTACGACACGCAGGGAATACGTGGGAAGTATTCTTTTTCCCCTATCCCCAGGATATATATATATATATATATATATATATATATATATATATATATATATATATATATATATATATATATATATATATATATATATATATATATACATATATATATATATATATTATTTATTATTATCATTATTATTATACTTTGCCGCTGTCTCCCGCGTTAGCGAGGTAGCACAAGGATACAGATGAAAGAATGACCCAACCCACCCACATACACATGTATATACACAAATGCCCACACACGCACATATATATATATATTTTTTTTTTTTTTTTTTTGCTTTGTCGCTGTCTCCCGCGTTTGCGAGGTACCGCAAGGAAACAGACAAAAGAAATGGCCCAACCCACCCCCATACACATGTATATACATACACGTCCACACACGCAAATATACATACCTACACAGCTTTCCATGGTTTACCCCAGACGCTTCACATGCCCTGATTCAATCCACTGACAGCACGTCAACCCCGGTATACCACATCGATCCAATTAACTCCATTCCTTGCCCTCCTTTCATATATATATATATATATATATATATATATATATATATATATATATATATATATATATATATATATATATATATATATATATATATATATATATATATATATATATATATATATATATATATATATATATATATATATATATATATACCTTGCAATCGCGGGAGACAGCGACAAAGCAAAATATATATATATATATATATATATATATATATATATATATATATATATATATATATATATATATATATATATATATGAATTGGAGCGATGTGGTATACCGGGGTTGACGTGCTGTCAGTGGATTGAATCAGGGCATGTGAAGCGTCTGGGGTAAACAATGGAAAGCTGTGTAGGTATGTATATGTGCGTGTGTGGACGTATGTATATACATGTGTATGGGGGGGGGTTGGGCCATTTCTTTCGTCTGTTTCCTTGCGCTACCTCGCAAACGCGGGAGACATCGACAAAGTATGATAAATATAAATAAATAAGTTTGTTGAGTATTCCTGGTAAATTATATGGGAGGATATTGATTGAGAGGGTGAAGGCATGTACAGAGAATCAGATTGGGGAAGAGCAGTGTGGTTTCAGAAGTGGTAGAGGATGTGTGGATCAGGTGTTTGCTTTGAAGAATGTATGTGAGAAATACTTAGAAAAGCAAATGGATTTGTATGTAGCATTTATGGATCTGGAGAAGGCATATGATAGAGTTGATAGAGATGCTCTGTGGAAGGTATTAAGAATATATGGTGTGGGAGGCAAGTTGTTAGAAGCAGTGAAAAGTTTGTATCGAGGATGTAAGGCATGTGTACGTGTAGGAAGAGAGGAAAGTGATTGGTTCTCAGTGAATGTAGGTTTGCGGCAGGGGTGTGTGATGTCTCCATGGTTGTTTAATTTGTTTATGGATGGGGTTGTTAGGGAGGTGAATGCAAGAGTTTTGGAAAGAGGGGCAAGTATGAAGTCTGTTGGGGATGAGAGAGCTTGGGAAGTGAGTCAGTTGTTGTTCGCTGATGATACAGCGCTGGTGGCTGATTCATGTGGGAAACTGCAGAAGCTGGTGACTGAGTTTGGTAAAGTGTGTGAAAGAAGAAAGTTAAGAGTAAATGTGAATAAGAGCAAGGTTATTAGGTACAGTAGGGTTGAGGGTGAAGTCAATTGGGAGGTGAGTTTGAATGGAGAAAAACTGGAGGAAGTGAAGTGTTTTAGATATCTGGGAGTGGATCTGGCAGCGGATGGAACCATGGAAGCGGAAGTGGATCAGTGGGGGAGGGGGCGAAAATTCTGGGAGCCTTGAAGAATGTGTGGAAGTCGAGAACATTATCTCGTTAAGCAAAAATGGGTATGTTTGAAGGAATAGTGGTTCCAACAATGTTGTATGGTTGCGAGACGTGGGCTATGGATAGAGTTGTGCGCAGGAGGATGGATGTGCTGGAAATGAGATGTTTGAGGACAATATGTGGTGTGAGGTGGTTTGATCGAGTAAGTAACGTAAGGGTAAGAGAGATGTGTGGAAATAAAAAGAGCGTGGTTGAGAGAGGAGAAGAGGGTGTTTTGAAATGGTTTGGGCACATGGAGAGAATGAGTGAGGAAAGATTGACCAAGAGGATATATGTGTCGGAGGTGGAGGGAACGAGGAGAAGAGGGAGACCAAATTGGAGGTGGAAAGATGGAGTGAAAAAGATTTTGTGTGATCGGGGCCTGAACATGCAGGAGGGTGAAAGGAGGGCAAGGAATAGAGTGAATTGGAGCGATGTGGTATACCGGGGTTGACGTGCTGTCAGTGGATTGAATCAAGGCATGTGAAGCGTCTGGGGTAAACCATGGAAAGCTGTGTAGGTATGTATATTTGCGTGTGTGGACGTGTGTATATACATGTGTATGGGGGTGGGTTGAGCCATTTCTTTCGTCTGTTTCCTTGCGCTACCTCGCAAACGCGGGAGACAGCGACAAAGCAAAAAAAAAAAGAAAAAAAATATATATATAAATATATATATATGTATGTTTACCAAATGGCGTCCTAGCTTCGTCTCTTCTATGTATATCAACTGACTGTTATATTCCTCCCTTGTGTCTCCCCTGATGATGTGATTATTACACGAAAGTGCACTTGGGAACTTTTCATGTTTCATTTTCCCCATGGACTCGCAGGAAAATATATATATATATATATATATATATATATATATATATATATATATATATATATATATATATATATATATATATATATATATATATATATATATATTGGAAAGGATCACAATTTTGAGCGTGATCAAGATATTCCGATAAGTCCACGGGGAGACACAAGAGAGAAATTTAACAGTCAGTTGACATACAAGTAAGAGACGTAGCTAGGACGCCATTTGGTAAACATGTGATTGACCAAGACAGAGAACGAGCGTATCATAAACTTATCATTTTACAAATTTTATCAACACTAAAGTTATCTAATTTGTATAGACCATCACTGATATTGAGATTGTAATTCTTTGTTCATTTGATAATAGAAGATTACTCCAGCTCTATTACCACTAGAAATATCATTGGATCTTCTATCATTAAATACACAAAGAATTATAATCCTATCATTAGTGATGGTGTATACAAATTAGATAACTTTATTCTGCACATTACCCTTCTATTAACCCGTTATCGCTGTCGTTTATCCGTTTATTTCTGGCATTTTCCTCAAAGTATACCTGACTTTATAAGATATTTTTCTAAACGACTTTTGAAAGTATTTATGGTTTTAGCATTCACTACGTCTGACGGTAACTTATTCCAGTGTTAAACCACACCTATAGGAAAAGAAACTTTATCCCACGTCCGTACTACATTATTTAGCTTTGAGTTTTATTCCATTTGTCCTGGTAACCGCATTTTCTTGTATTTCGAAAAGATGCTCGAGGTTTACTTTATTGAACTTATTCAGAATTTTGAACACTTGGATTAAGTCGCTGCGAAGTCAACGTGTCTTAAGGGAGAAGAGATCCAATCATTACAGCCTCTCTTCGTATACCAGATTTCTAAAGGATGAATTCCAGATTTCTTCAACTTGCCTGTTGGCTGATAGAGAGAGAGAGAAAGAGAGAGAGAGAGAGAGAGAGAGAGAGAGAGAGAGAGAGAGAGAGAACCTACCTACGAGTATTTACGATCACAAAGAAATACTGAAAACAAAGGCCCCGCCGGGAATCAAACCCGGACCAACTGTTTATGAGGCAGATGTGCTAACCACTACACCACGGAGCCACTTGTCAGTGGCGGAAAAATCTCTTATATATTAACAAACGTGACTGAGGACTTAAAGAATCTGGTACAAACATAATGGTTATTGTGATAGATTATTAGTTTATGATAAATATGTATTGTGTTGCATTATAATGGTTGTTCAGAACCAAGATCTTTAAGCCTGAATCCTTAAGATTATATAAGATATAATAAAAACATGTTAGAAACATAAGAATTTGATATTAAAGAACAGAACGCATTATCATGTGGGTATCTAAGTGAAAATGCAATACAATTAGTTTAAGGCAGGAGTATTTTATCTTTGAACAAAATATCTACATCTACGTCCCTGATCTTTCATCATCATTTCTTATGTTTACTACCAAGAATGTCTTTTATCTAACATGAAAATTCTGTATAGGTATTTGATTAATGTTCTCCAACGACGCGTTGTATAACTCTTGGTTAGTGAAGTTCATTTCATGTAATGGATCATGCATTACAAAGCTCTGTCTATCCACACAGGTGTCACACGTCCCAGGTAAAGATATATTCTAGAGATAGTGTATATCTAACATATATATGTGTTTTATAAATATTTTTAAAAAGTTTTCCTGAAGGATAATACCTAAGACTTTCGTATTAAAGTTGATCAGTTGTAAGTGATCAAGCATTACAAAGGTGTGTCCATTACCACAGGTGCTACTGATCCCGGGTAAAGGTATTTCACCATCTTTGTATCTTTAACCTTTCTATTTATAGATGTTTCATCCCTGATTCCATCCTTACAATCGATGTATGTGGTTTGTGTTGCCTTTATCCTTAACATATCATTAGTCAGTTGAAGTGGAGAACATGCTTCTGACCCTAGCCACTCTACTCCGTCTTGCATATGCTATTCATGAGGTGTTACCGGATTCCGCCGATACTATAAGTGCTTACGTCATGAGAGGGCTTCTTTTTTATAACTTTTGATGATTTATATTGTTTGGGTTATGTATTTCGTTTTGTGATGTCAATAAAATTGTTGAAATTCACATATCATATTCTTTATTTGTCATTTAATGAACTCTAGTTTATCATACTTGATTGTTTGTTGTTTTTTTATATCAATATAGATTTTCTCTGAAAAATACTTTAGTTTAATTCATAAATGATATTTCTAAGTAACACGCGGATAATTTTTTCATTAGTGTTCATTATATGAGTATATATACTTACTCCTTTACTTATCTACATCTTACATACATACATACATACATACATACATACATATAAATCTCCAACAGCCAGGATCGAACCCGGCGCCCTTGTGTAACAGGAGGGAATGCTACCACTAGGATATGAGCCTGGCAAAATAGGAAATAACGTTATTCGAATACTATGTACTTGAATACCCTTCGTCTCACTTTGGTGAGCAACGGGGTCTACACCGGTCATTTCCCAACAGGCGCACATAGCCAGCAGATGGCATTTTACCGAACCTAATTATAGATTGAGAGGTTTATTATTTTCTTAAGAGAAAGGTCCTTGTTTCCAAGTTCTGGAGAAATTAAAGTACATTTCAATGTAAACATGAAGTGAAAAGTATGGAAATTTAACGTTTTCCCCGACGCCGTCTCCAATCAGTACTGTTTACTATCTGCTTGGGACTCCGCGATGACCTTCAAGTCTCGAACCAGGCGGGGGCGTGGGTACTGGTCAATGAAGTAAAGAGTATAGAAATTCAACGTTTTCCCCGATGTCGCCTCTCCACTCTGCTATCTGTTTGGGACTTCGCGATGACCTTCAAGTGTCGGATCAAAGAAAGCAGACTGGGGCGCTGGAATTGGTCAATATCAGTGGCGAGATGGACAAGCTGGCACAGGCGGTGTCGGACTCCGTCGTCCTTCTGATCCTCAGCCAATTGGGCAATGAGTTACCCGAAGGAGTAGACGTCGTTAGCGGGAGCAACTGGCTCTCCCTCAATGATTTCGGGGGCTATCCAGGGACATTGCGCTGGGTCACCTGTTATAGGAGGCACGTCACCAGCGTAACTGCTCAGACCGTAGTCGATGATATGGAAGACTGGGCCATGGTGGCGGGTCTGGGTTACGGTAACATTATTCATCTTGAAGTCAAGATGAATGACCCCCTTATCATGAATTTCTTGAAGTCTCTTCCCAATGGAGATGAGAGACTCAATAACCTCCTGGCCGCTGCAGTTTTCTAAGTAGCTGACGTAGTTTTGACCAGTGTAGGACATCAGGAGTCTTGCTGGATGGAAAGCCAGACCCTTGACCAATGGGGCCCCTCCAGCGCCGGACAGGTAGATCTGAATGTCAGCTTCGCGAAGGAGAGCGTACCTCGCGTCGTTTTTCTTCATGGTTTTAAGGACACTATATTCATAATTGAAGCGAACGAGCTGAACTGATCCATTGCCGCCCTCGCCAATATCGGAAACGATTCGAATCCACCTTAACTGGTCCTCGCTGAGGATGTAGTCCTGAAGGTCTGCCTCCAAGCTGAGATCGGCCACGTCTAGGGAAGGGTAGGCAGTTGGTGAGCTGGTGGGTTGGGCCGCGACTGGAGGGAGGGATTCAGTTGATGGATGTGTGGGTTGTGCCACGAGTGGAGGGAGGGATGCAATTGGTGGGTTTGTGGGTTGGGCCACGACTGGAAGGGGGGATGTAGTTGGTGGGGGTGTGGGTTGGGCCACGAGTGGAGGGGGGGATGCAGTTGGTGGGTGGATGAGTTGGGCCTCGACTGCAGTTGCTGGTGGGGTGGGTTGTTGCACGGTGTTGGGGGAGTCTACAACGTCCCCACAGGTGACTAGTATTTGTATCCCGCGAGCTGCAAGTCTCTCCCGCAGAGCGGCAGCATTGCGGGCAGCAACAAGGCGGTTCACTCTCGCCTGCCGCTCGTCCACCACATGCTCCTGACGAGTGCGACGGCGTTCCCGACGAACGGTGTGCCGGCCACGCCACGCAATAGCCTGTTGACGCTCCCAGTGGCTCGCTCTTCTTCGGGTTTCGACGATTCGAGTAACTCGGTCCATAGGAGGGGTATATGTTATTGTCCTTTGATGAGATTTGACTAGACCCATCAATTTCATATACGTGTTGAGCCAAAAATATGGTGGTATTTAGTAAAGATAGAAACAGTTAACATATATAGTGGTGTTATGTAGTTAAGATAGAAACAGTTAACATACTCTGGCTAAGATAGAAACCTAAGGACATAAGGAACACAAAGGTGTTGCGAACATGTCATGAATTTGAGATGAACATAAGCGTAGTGGACATTCAATGATAAAGGTGAGGATGGGCTTAACTTATGGTGAAGAAAACGGTGCATTAAACAAATAATGAACATTAGGTAGTAATGAACATGTCATGTCACGTAAATGTGTGGTGAACATATGATGAACGAAAGGGTGTAGTGAACATGTATTGAACATAAGTGGATAAAGAGCATATGATTAACGTTATAGTGTGGTGAATATTAAGTCATGAACATGATGTAGGGCTTAGCAGATGATGAACATAAGGGTTTAGTGAACAGATGATGAACATAAAGGGTGCAGTGATCATATAGATGAATAAACAGATAGAACTATAGATTGAAAGATTTATTATTTTCTTAGGCGAAAGGTCCTTGTTTCCAAGTTCTGGAGAAATTGAAGTACCTTTCAATGGAAACATGAAGTAAAAAGTATAGAAATTTAACGTTTTCCCCGGTATCGCCTCTCCACTCTGCTATCTGCTTGTGACTTTGCGATGACCTGCATGTGTCGGAATGATATAAGGAAGAAATAGCAAGGAATGATTAAACAGGAAAGCGATGGAAACGAAGAACATTTGCTCCCAGGATCGTGGTGGTGGAGGTGTTGGCCAGGGTGGTGGCTGGAGTTGTCTGTCGGTCCGTCAGGTGTGATGATGGCGACACGTCTACAAGGGACGGGTGGCGGGCGGATGATGGACATCTTCCCTTTACTTCCCTACGAATGATATTCATTATTTCTATTTCTCAAGCACTGAACTTTAAATACTGCAGACTTGCCAGCCATGTCACAGCCGGTTGGAAGGTATGTAAACCACAGACACACTTAGAGAGGTCGTTAGTGTGAAGATAGATTTATAAACCCGCCATATTTCGCGAGTAATATGCAGCAATATGATCCTTCAACCTGCAACACTAGTACAGCCAGCCATGGTCATCACTGCAGAAGGAGACACCCTTCAACGCATCTTCACTACACCTTGAACCATACGTCACCTTCAGCCCTCAACAAATGCACAGCGGAACTACAACCCTGTTGTAGGGTTTGACCTAAGATCAACCTCACTACATGCTCATCTTCACTACAACCGAAAGACAAACAGACAGACAGACAGTCAGACAGAGGGCGTGAGAGAGAGAGAGAGAGAGAGAGAGAGAGAGAGAGAGAGAGAGAGAGAGAGAGAGAGAGAGAGAGAGAGAGAGAGAGAGAGAGAGAGAGAGAGACCGACTGATATCAATATAAAGAGGGAGAGAGAAGAAAGAGAGAGAGAGAGAGAGAGAGAGAGAGAGAGAGAGAGAGAGAGAGAGAGAGAGAGAGAGAGAGAGAGAGAGAGAGAGAGAGAGAGAGAGAGAGAGAGAGAGAGAGAGAGAGAGAGAGAGAGAGAGAGAGAGAGAGAGAGAGAGAGAGAGAGAGAGAGAGAGACCGACTGATATCAATATAAAGAGGGAGAGAGAAGAGAGAGAGAGAGAGAGAGAGAGAGAGAGAGAGAGAGAGAGAGAGAGAGAGAGAGAGAAGCGATTGATATCGATAGGGATAGAATTTGATATATATATATATATATATATATATATATATATATATATATATATATATATATATATATATATATATATATATATATATATATATATATATATATATATATATATATATTTGATGGAAGAACAATGCGGGTGTTACCGGACTAACCCTTCGGTGCAGCTGTATGATATCATCAGTCGACAAGTGGGAGAGTACAGTCTTGTCGAAGAAGCCCTCACTCCATCACCTACCCTGCTTCTGATTGTGGCGCAACCTTAATTGCTCACGAGCGTCAGTGGGTTATGAATGTGTAAAAGTTAAAGGCATGAAAAACACAATTCTTCCTCTCTCACAATAAAGCTTACTGGAAAGCTAGGAAGACATTTTATGCTTCTGGTAACAAATATGTGACAAATAAGGATAAATCGAAAGGTTTAGTGTTGTCCTATTCTCCCAACTTAGCTCATCTAAGACATGTTCTTAACAAACAGTTCTTGTAATGTTGCTTTCCAGTACAAATACACCATCAGCAAGGGCGTCCTGCTGTCAATGGATTGAACTAGGGTATGTGAAATGCCTGTGGTAAACCATGGAAAGGTCTGTGGGGCATGGATGTGGATAGGGAGCTGTGGTTTCGCTGCATTACACATGACAGCTAAGAGACTGAGTGCGAACGAATGTGGTGGCCTTTTTTGTCAGTTTTCCGGGCGCTACCTCGCCATTACTATTATCATAAATATCATCACTGATATCATAATCATTATCTATTATCATTATTATCAATTATTATTATATTTATTACCATCATTCCTGATATTATTGATATTGTTATTATTAATATTACTATTATCATCATCATTTACCATATATACATACATATTAATATGTTATTGATGTCATTATTCTTTACATTATCATTAATGATATTATTATCATTAATATCAATATCATAATTATCATTATTACTATCATGACCTCTTGTGGGGCCACCATCCCCCACTGGGGCCCCGACACTACACCCTGACCATGTCATCCTCCCTCGCCACTGAGAATGGCATTTTACCATGGATGACTGACTGTCCATGGTGGATATAGCCATGGATGACTGTCCATGGTGGATATAGCCATGGATGACTGTCCATGGTGGGATATAGCCAAGGATGACTGTATATGGTGGATATAGCCATGGATGACTGTCCATGGTGGATATAGCCATGGATGACTGTCCATGGTGGATATAGCCATGGATGACTGTCCATGGTGGGATATAGCCATAGATGACTGTCCATGGTGGGATATAGCCAGGGATGACTGTCCATGGTGGATATAGCCATGGATGACTGTCCATGGTGGAATATAGCCATAGATGACTGTCCATCGTGGGATATAGCCATAGATGACTGTCCATGGTGGGATATAGCCAGGGATGACTGCCCATGGTGGATATAGCCATGGATGACTGTCCATGGTGGGATATAGCCATAGATGGCTGTCCATGGTGGGATATAGCCATAGATGACTGTCCATGGTGGGATATAGCCAGGGATGATTTGGATAACTGAATGAAATAGTTATTTACAATTGATCTTGATATCTCGTTATATAGAAATATGCAGTAATAATATGGCACATCCCCACACATTCCCGGAGACAGTTGGGTCACCAGACTCCACAGCCTTCATTGGGCTATCAGTCAAGACGCCAGAACCCCTCGCTATCCTCCGCCAATTACCAGACACTACAGCTTCAGACTTCACCTTTTGGGCCACATCATCAGTCACAACTTCAGACTTCACCTCCTCCGCTACTCCATCAGTCAAAACTTCAGACTTCACCTCTTCGGCTACATCATCTGTCACAACTTCAGACTTCACCTCTTCGGCTACATCATCTGTCACAACTTCAGACTTCACCTCTTCGGCTACTCCATCAGTCACAACTTCAAACTTCACCTCTTCGGCTACATCACCAGACACAGCTGTCAGACTCACGCACACTATCATTAATTTTTCATTAGGTATTTGTCATTATCATTTTTACTGTGAGTTACATAGAGTTAGATGCATGTTCCCACGGGCCCACTGTTCCCACGGGCTACTGTTAATCAGGATGTTTGAACACGTAAGAGCTGATCTGTTATTTGAACACGTTGTTGAATGGGTGTTGACGGACTCCAACATAACCCCTGCCAGTGTGACCTGAGAGGACACACTGGCCAGCATCGTCACACTGTTCACTAGAGTGTGTCGTAGTGTGTCATAAGACTATAGCCCAGACTACTACAGATGGACGTACACGTTTTGTTGTAATAAATCTACAAAGGCCGCCTGATCTTCATTGAGTACCACAGACGAAGAAGACCTGATTTCCTTCCTCTCAACTCAACCTTACAAATGGTGGCAGTGACGTAAGAAAACACGTGACCACACACGACCGTCACATCTACTTCATATTTCTACGTCTGGTGTTGGCAGCAGTCATACAAGCCTACCTGACACAGTCCTGGTGCTCCCTCCTGTGGACGTTAAGGGCGGAACCCACGGCCGGCTACGTTCTCCATCACCCGTACCTCAATGCAGTGAAGATACGCCTTTATTGCATTGCTGACACTGTGTCGCTTGCAAGGGCATCAAGACAGCGCCACCGCCGTGCAGTGTTGTCATCACATCCAGACGTGTCAAGCAAGGTCAGCCATCCTGCCAACACCAACGTGGAGGTCATCTTGTCAACCGCTCCAGAGACGCGTCATCATCAGCCGTGGCGACATCCCAGACGTCAGCATCGCGTGGTCCAGCCCGTGTCGCTCACTCAACTTTCCTGCTAGCGAGTCGCTACTCTGCACACATCTTCACCTCGCTACACCCAGCGAGCCGCTACTCTGCACACGTCTTCACCTCGCTACACCCAGCGAGCCACTACTCTGCACACATCTCCACCTCGCTACACACAAGACGCCTTCGTAAGCGAATCTCCCATTCAGATAAGAACTATGTCAAAATGGTTCACTCTGTGAGGTATGCTCCTTTTGTGTGTTACTAGTTCTTAGTCTATAAATATAGACATCTATATACTTTGGGTAATATGATTATTCATCTTTGTAGTTTAGCAAATTAATATAAGTTTTCAGTTATTCTTGCATATATTCTTTCTTATGTTTTCATACATTGGTACTATTGTTTTTAGTGATGATTACTTTCATATATAGAGTCCATTACTGATATGTTATACTATTATGTACACATCCCATATACAGAGTCTTGTATTCATATGTTATACTGTTATGCCAGCTTTTCATTGCCTTTATTTCATTACAATATTTTCAAATAACATTCATGTTATGTATTTTGTATTAGGTCAATATTGGTAATTATATTTTGAATATTTTTTGGGGGTTATTACTTACACACTTTACGTAAGATTGTATTACATGTCCCAAGAAATTCCACGCGGTAATCGTAAAGGTTCATATGTACTTAGGAGTTTACCTAGAATCTCTTATTATAAACGGAACCAGCCTTCTAAAATGGCGACGTCACACAAAGTTGTTTTGACAGATTCTGGTAACACAGATAACCCACAGAAACCTCCTTACACGTTACCACAGCCACCTCCACAGCCACCTCCACATCACAAAAACTCGAGACAATCAATTCCTTCACAAAAAAACTGTTTTTACACTAAAACAAGCTAGGGAACCACACGAGTTATTTGATGGTAAACTGTCAAATTCTGATCGGTGGATCAGAAATGCAGAGGACATTGTTGAACATAATGGTGATTCAGGAGACAGAGCGCTTATATCGGCTGCTAAAAACCTCATTGATTTCCACCAGCCTAACAATTAAGCTAGGGTTGTCTATGACTCAGATGACATTGGAAACTGTACATCTTGGGAGGAATTTAAAACGTTGTTTACATCAGGTTGTGAGGAATCATTCTCAGATAGTTTACTACACGTCCTTTTACGTGCTCTTAACACAACATACTTGGATGATACGTCAGTCCCTGATCACTGGAGTACCTTACATGGAAGAATGAGATTAGTTAGGCAGGCTTATGAATCCTTACCCTGGATATCGGCCATGATGAATCCTGAAACTCATGTGCAAACACTCATGCGTTTATTACACATAACCTTCATTCTCAAGGACCTGACCTCCAGACGTAAGACGACGGTTACTTAATGAGAACATCGACCCATCATTGTGGGTCAGTAACAAAACTGTTGAATTACACTCAAAAGAAATGTGGATATTCCAACACCAAGACACTGTGGAGGGTGTCAGCTTCCCAAAGTGTGACGTAACATTCTAGTGGTCAACACAATCATTCTTCTCATGGTCAAATACAGCGATTCAGTGATGACAAACACTCACATAAAGTGACGTGCTTCCGGTGTGGCCAACTAGGACATAAAGCGAATGTGTGTCCTTACACATGGGACTCATTCTCACGTGAGCCTCGACCAGAACAACAAACGCAGTCAACGACCCATGTCATCACAGCCTCGGTCGTCACAATTCTGCCGACCTAGTCATGATTTCCTCCAGTCAGACATCAGGCTGACCTTCACCCGCTCGCGCCCAACACCACCAAGCAGGTGTTCATATCATAGCAACGCTAGACACACTTCAGCGGAATGTCGAGCATTAGCTAGACAGACGTCACCTAACACAGGTTCATCATGTCATTATCAACAATGACAATCTCTCGCTCATGACAAGACTCCATCACATAAGGAACTCTTAAGACATTTTCGTTCTTCGCCATTTTCTCACATTACAAGTTTCGATTTAGTGGGTTCTTTCCAGGATAAGACAATCACAATCTTTCTTGACAGCGGCGCGGAAGCAGATGTCATTCATTATGATTTTATTCAACCATTAATGGGGCGCACTCAACTTGTTCAATGCTCGGACTTTTACCCATCCCTTCAAAGTATCTCAAATGAAAATCTCGACGTAAGGGGCACTATTAATATGAACATTCGCATAGGCGACTCGGTCATGACCGTCACCCCTTACATTGTTTGTGGTGTAACTTTTCCTGCTAACTTGTTACTAGGACGAAACTCTATGTGTGGCACAACTTAAGATCTGTCCTATTTATCATGTTGTTTGTGTTGATAATACGTTCCTGCCGTTGTCAGTGAAGAGTTCTCACTCAGTCAGGGTCATTAATACATCTACTCCCACACCCTGCTTCACGGTAGACAATACGCATCCTTTTTATTTTTCTACTCATTGCCCTGGTAAACAAACAAATATGACTCTGCATAGTGACACATTAACGAAGGTTCCACTCTCACTTTCTCGAACATGGATGAATGATCATGGACTTGAGACATAGTCAGGGTGATCTCGCACTAAGAGTAGTTGCTGAACCTTCATCACTAACTGTCAAAGGACTATCGATGGATGACTCTCTTCATGAGACCGCAGATGGAGAGTTCACCATATACATTGCCAATACGGGACCCCACTCCTGTCCGTCTCCGTAGAGGGGCCAAGCTTGTGGAATTCTCCGTTTTGAAGTCCGGAATTCAAGACGAGGAGTTGCATGAGTTTAATATCCGTCTAGTCTCACATTCCATTACCCCACCACCACCTACTCCTCCTACCCCAGACTCAGCAGTGCACGGCTTGAGTCAGCTCCCCACCATCACCCCTGACATGATATCCAAGGTAGGATTAACCAAACATGTTGACCAGTTAACAGACTTACTTAACCAGTATAGGTCTACTATTGCCTTATCAGGAGAACCACTCGGTAGAACTCATTTGGATGTTCACATTATTAACTTAGAGAAAAACACACGTTCCATTGACGTCCCAGCCTATCGATTGCCACACACACGCGCACAGAGACATAGCAAACAAACTTGTTCAGGACATGTTGAAAGATAATGTTATAGAGGAATCACGATCACCATGGAATTTACCACTTCTGATCGTTCCGAAAAAGGACGTAACTTTTAGACCAGTCATAGATTTTAGAAAACTCAACACCAAGGTCACTTTGAAAGATGGTTTCCCATTACCAGTGGTATCAGAGCTTCTTCATAGCCTCGGTAACAATAAGGTATTTTCAACTTTGGATTTATTGAGTGGATTTTGGCAGATTCCCTTGTCAGAGGAAAGCCGCCCCCTGACTGTGTTCAGTACGCCAGATGGTCATTGGCAGTTCATATGCATCATGGCCTTCGGTCTTCATTCCTCACCGGTGATCACCTTCTCAAGGTTAATGACTAACATTTGTCGTCACATGTTGGGCCAAGATGTATTGGTTTATCTTGATGATATAATTGTCATGTCTCCAGATATTGCTTTTCATTTCAAAAGTCTTGAGAGAGTATTTCTACGACTTAAGGATGCGAACATAAAAGTCAAGTTATCCAAACGTTCCTTTCTACAAACAAGAATTAATTACTTAGGTCACACCGTTGATGAAAACGGTATTCAACCTAATGCAGATAAAGTCAAAACAATTGTAGAATGGCCAGTCCCTTCCACAACAGACAAGGTCAAATCCTTCCCTGGCTTAGCAGGATATTATCGAAGATCTATCGCTAATTTCGCGAAGATCGCAAACCCACTCACTTCATTTCTGAAACAGGGAGTTACATTCCAGTGGTCTACAGCGCAAGACAATGTGTTTAACTTACTCAAGCAACACTTGATCGAGGCGCCTATCCTTCTATTTCTCAACTTTGAAAAACCCTTCGTTTTACACACAGTTGCTTGTAAACAGTGTCTTGGAGCTGTACTTATGAAGGAGTCAAGTAGGGGTAGACTTTTTCCCATAGCCTATGCGAGCCGTTCATGTTCAGAGACGGAATCGAAATACTCAATAACTTAGTTATAAGGCCTTGCAGTAGTTTGGGCACTCAAACATTTTAAGGAACACATATATGGTTACCTTATTACAGTTTATACAGATCACAGAGAACTGTTAGGTATTTTTCAGCGACAGGATCCTACAGGAAGGTTTCAGAGGTGGTTTTTAACTCCACAAGCATTTGACCCAGATTTTCGTTTTGTTTCTGGCTCATCCAATGTAGCTGTAGACGCGCTTTCCCGCAGAGTGGGTGCAGTCACTGTAAATAATAGCCTCGTATATTTTGATGTAGAGAGGTTGAGACAGCATCAACGGGATGACCCAGTCTGGGGTCCTGTCATAGAATTCCTAGAGGGTATAAGATCTTCCTTGGATGCTAAAACAGTTGTTCCAGTCAGAGAATTGTATTTAGCACAGTGAGGGAGTCTTGTGCAGGGACGCGAAATTAGGAGTGCTCGCCCGTGTTGTTAAACAAACAATAATTCCAACAGCATTAGTACAGAATTTCTTGAAGTTATCACATGATTCACCGCAGACCGCACACCCAGGCGCAGACAAATGCTATAAGCAAACTCGTTTGAGGTATTTTTGGCCAAGATGCAGAAAAACATTGCAGATCATATTTTAAGGAGCCAGACATGTAACACACACAAGGGAAGTCCCACTACCCCGCAAACTGAGTTGAAATATCCTTTACCTTCATACCCATGGGAAAGAGTTTATATAGACATATTAGGAGGTTTTCCTAGGTCCATGGCAGGCTACAGATACATCTTAGTAATTACTGATGCCTTCACGAGATACTGTGAATTAGTTCCAGTTCAAATTAAAGACGCAGTTACGGTCGCTAAGGCGTTCAAAAAACATATCTTAGACAGACATAATGCGCCGAAGATTTTAGTCACAGATAATGGTGGGGAATTTAATAACTCATTATTAGAAGAACTCCGTAAATTGTATAACATAAGTAAATGTAATATAATGGCTCATCACCCAGCCTCGAATGGCCTGGCAGAAAGGTTGAACCGTAAGATCCTCCAGCGTCTTCCCACCAACATTAATTTTGATCATGATGAATGGAGTGAGTACCTGTCTGATGTCCAATGTTCATTAAACTCAGCATATCATAAGTCAATTGGAGACACACCCTTCCACGCCTTACACGGCTTTGATAAAGTGTTGTGGTATGACATAATAGCGTCCCCTCCTTCATGTCCAGCGGTCCAGAGATCAGTTGTAGCGGAAAAATATCGCACGACTCAATTGATTCATCAAAGGATCAAGGAAAATCTAGTTGAAGCCACTACAACCTTCACGGATCAGGCTAATAAATCGACCAAACCATTAACGGTGGCTCCCGGACTCTTGGTAATGGTGCAGGAATTTAACTCTACAAGTGAGGGTCGTAAACTTGACCCAAAATGTTCTGGACCCTATAGAGTCTTAGCTCATTTAAAGGAAATAAGTTTAGGATTCGACATCTAAATACAAGTGACATTCGTGAAGAACATGAGGACCACTTGAAAGTTGTACATTATTGTGAACATGATCATCATCATCATCCCGGTCCCACACCAGACAACACTCCTCAACGTCCAAACAATGTAAGCCAACCACCTTCTACCACTGTTCAGTCTGTCCCCACACCATCACCCTCACATCACCACCACCCTCACATCACCACCACCCTCACATCACCACCACCCTCACATCACCATCACCCTCACATCACCATCACCCTCACATCACCACCACCCTCACATCACCATCACCCTCACAACACCACCACACACACATCAGTATTCATTAAGACTTCGCCTTTAAGAAGTTGCTAAGTTTATCATTTTCCAGGTTCTTCCTTCTCATGTCCTTCTGGTGTCTTCCTGTAAATGACACCATGGCAGTTCCAGGCGCCCTTCTCACGACTCCCCGCGGGGTCCACATCGTGAGGGACACAGTTAAGTTGGGCCTGGAGGGTCTACCCTACACTTACGATCATTTACTGAAACTACTGGAGGCCGTACCTCGCTTACGGTCTACCCTACTCAAGTTTTACACCAGTGCGTCCATCAGAAACTCTAGTGTTGCCCCTCCTCCAACTTTGTTAAACCAGTGGACCTAGAAACTGAATAGTACCTGTGTGATTCTGTATGACATAATACAAGACACTGAATCTTCAGTAAATACTAACGCCAGGATCAACACGAAAAAGTAAAGAGAAGCAAAAGAACTTTGCTTAATTTTGTAGGTTCCCTCCAATCATACTAGTTTGGTGATGATGATGAGGAATGATGATAGAAAAGTCCCTTCCAAGGAAGAGCGGGAAAAGAGAGGAAGGGGGGGAAGAGCAAGATTTGTTAGAGGAAGTGAATTTTAGAGGGAGGAAAAGAGCCAGGGCTTAACCCAGCTTGCATTGGAATAATAGGATAAGTAGGGCAGAGATAATAAGTGGAGGGCGAGTTTGTTTTCTTCTATTTGTTTTTTATTGATATTCTATTCGTAGATTTATTTTTCATTTATTTATTTATCTATTTATTCATTTATTTATTCATTTATCTATTTATCTATTTATTTTTCTTTTTAATAAGGATATAGGAGGAGATGGATCGTATCTCTGGCAGATGGACACTGATTTTACCAAGGCGTTCCCCGCACGGACTTAGCAGCAAGATCTATAGTGGTTTTTAGTTTTTGATATATGGTCACTGGATGTTGTCCAGGTTGTATATTAAACATGTTACCTGGGTGGTCTATTCCCAGGAGATTGTTGAAGTAATCAATCCAGTGGGTATGATGTATTTGAAATCGTTCTACTTGTCTTTCAAACAATTTCCTCCAATAGATGTTTAGAGGAGGGATTCGTGCTCTCTCGTGAAGTTCTGTGTTACTGATGAACTCGTGCCATTTGATGTTAAAAGCCCAACGTAGAGCTTTGTTCTGAATTACGTATTTGGAGTGCACGGATGTTGAATTGGGCCCCGAGTTCAAGAGCTGAAGGGGCATAAGTGATAAGTGGTCGTATTAATGCTTTGTAGAGGTGCAATTTGGCTTTGAATTGCGCCTCTCTAAATCTATACAATTTCTCGAGCTCTGCTCACGCAATAACCGCTATACACTGAACATATCGGTTCATTCTCAGGTGTACATCATAATTTAGGCCCAGGACAGTGTTGGTGTTTGAGATGCGTATGGGTAAATGTCGGTGTATACGGGAGTGTAGGTAGACATTACTTATGTTGTATCTCTGACGTACTTTAAAATAAGATTTGTTGGATTTGGCAGGATTTGATTTAATCCTGCATCATAACTCTAAAAGCGAAACGTGGTCAGTTCCCTGTTGTGTTTTGCTGATTAAGTATGTGAGGGTTACGGCTCTGATTAATTGAGTAACGTCATCTGCATATTGGAGAGTGATGGAGTCCAGGTGTATAGGACTGGAAAGATCATTGGAGTAGAGTGTGTAAAGAGTGGGGGCCAGCACGGAGCCTTGAGTTACTTCGGCATTGAGGAAGAAGTAGCTTGTATAAATGTTTCTGTATTTGATTCGGGTTTTTCTGTTGCTAAAATAGTTAGAGAGAAGCTTAATGGTGGGTCGTGGGAGTTGGAATTGGGTGCTTAGTTTATACCTCAATCCATCGTGCCACACGGTGTCAAAGGCTTTTTCAACATCTTTTGTGATGAGTGCGGTCATTTTGTGTGTCCGCGTGTTGTTTCTTATGTAGTTCGTTATGATGTTGAGTTCATCTTGTGTGGAGCGATGTTGGTGAAAGCCAAACTGTTTGTGTGAGAGTAGGTTGTTGTTTGTAAGATGTTGTCTAAGTCTGTTGTTTATGATTCTTTCAAATGTCTTCCCAATGGACTCAAGTAGGCTGATGGGTCTGTAGTTCATGGGGTCTCTGTTGGATTTGTTGGGTTTAGGTATCATTGTGGTTGTTGCTCTTTTGAAGGCCGCAGTAAAATAGCCAGAGGCTAGTGCCGCGTTGAAGAGGAAGGTGATGGCTCTAATAGTGTTGTTAGAGAGATGTGTAAGTAGCTGGTAACCAATGCCTGAATTACCTGGTGCTACTTTGGGTGATTTGAGGAGGGGGAGGAATTTGACCTCGTTCGATCTTATGGGAGTTGTGAGAAGGTGGTCGTGTGAAAGCGATTGGAGGTGTATGATCTGTTCTAGGTAGAAGTGACTGGGTCTGTTTTGCATGTTGTGTCACAATTTGAGTGTTTTCGTACGCCAGAGGGTGAGGGGGTGAGGGTGAAAGATACCTTCCCAGTGTTTTTGAAAAATGTTGGCAATGTCTTGTGGGTTATGGTGTAGAGTGTTGTCGTCATTTAGCCCATTAAAGTCTGTTTTTGATATTCCTTTGAGTTTTCGGATTCTGTTCTAAAACTCTTGAGGAGATTTGGTCCCGTGTAGTTCTGTTGTAGTGATAAGAGATTTCCAGTGTCTATTGTGGTCTTCTAGAAGGCTGTTGAGTGTGTGGTTTCGTAGGGATGTGAGGTACCACTGTACTAGGCCCAAACGACGTCTGTTTTGCAACGGTAGCACGAGAGAAGTCTTGTTGTTTTGGGAGAAGGGAAGGAGTATCTTGAAGTAAATGAAGATTTGGGAATAGAAATGTCAGCTGCCTGTGTGATTCTTTCGTGTATATGTTCTATTTCTGTGTCTATTAGTGTTATTGGGTGATTTTCGTAGTTTGTGGTGTAAGTGCAGTTGGAGAGAGTGTCTTTGAAGCTCTCCCAGTCTGCTCTTTTGTAGTGGTAATGTGAGGGTGATGGGACGAGGATAGGGTTAGACGAGAGATGAAGAAAGATAGGGATGTGGTCGGAACCACACAGTGGTCCTGGAGACAAGAAATTATGGAGACAATTACTGGCTCTGTTGGAGAAGACAAGGTCAGGTCTGCCTTTTCCTCCTTGGCCAGTGAAGACAGTGTGGAAGTAAAGTCCAAGGAAGTTAAGACGTTTGTAAGAGTATAAAGCGAATAAGTTATCACCATGAGAATTGTTTCTGCTGTGGTGGAAGGTTCTGTGTTGGGCGTTGAGGTTAGCTAGAAGGTAGACTGGGATATGTGTGTGACTGAATACTGTGTAGAGATCATGGAGTGGAATGGTAGTGTTGGGTCGAGAGTATGTAGTGCAGAAGATAATGAAGCCATGTATTGTGTTTATCTTAACTGCTAGAAAGTGTTCGTATTGCCATGAGATGGCGAGGTATTCGTGTTCGATGGTGTTGCGTATGAGAATGGCGACTCCCTCGTGTCTACTGTCTGGAGACTGTCGTGATGTATACCCGTAATGTCTAATTTTGTATCCGTTGGTGATACATGTGATGTTAAGTATCACAACATCGGTTTTTCTGTTCGAGGAGAGTGGCAATCAGATGACGGCCATTGTGATAGCTGCGCACGTTAAACTGTAAGATTTTTAGCATTTTACGACTGAGTGAAATTTGCTGGCCATTTGTGTCTGTTGTCGATGAAGGCCGTTGACGCACCGTTTGAGTGTTTCACGTGTATCATGTTTCCAGTCTTGGGTCGGGATATATCTGGTGAGGGGTCAGGAGAGGGGAGAGGGGAGGGGAGAGTGTCATTGTCGAGAATTTGAAGGTCAAGGTTGACCGTTGGTGGGTTGCCTGGTGTGTCGGCAGGGTCAGGTGCTGGGGCTCCTCTGGGAGGGTTAGGTAGGGGACGGAGGGAGGGGGAGGGGGAGGGGGGGATTGGTGAGTGGAGGTTCTGGGGGAACTGTCGTGGTGGTGGAAGTTGGGACGGTGGGGGTGGGAGATGAATCGGTATTTGGAGAGACAGTAGGATTGTTGGTGTTGGGTTGGGGGGTTGTGGATGGAGTTGTGTTAGGGGGTGCGGAGGGGGTATTGGAAGTTGGGAGGGTGACAGGTTGAGTAGTTGGGGGAGAGTTGGAAGTGTTACTGGGGGTCTCCTGGGATACGTTTTCGTTAGGGGTCAGGGTGGCGGACGAGACAGGGGTCGGTGAGGGATGGTTGGTGGCGGGGGAGCTGAGGAGTTCAGGTGGAGTTCGTACATTGGGTAGGTTGTTATGAGCAAGAAGCAAATCGAAAATTCTGATGAATTCCGACTTATCTTCCCCGCTCAGGAACAACGCTTTTAGGTAGCACGCATGCATCCTACCTTGTAGGGTGAGGAGGTCTGAAGAATTAGTAGTTGGGATAGGAGAAGCTTGGGTGGCAGGGGGAGGAGCAGCAGCAGCAACTGTTGCGTAGAGGTGAGGGTTTGTGGAAGGAGGTGAGTTGGATTTTTATGCCTGACGAACTGCGCGGAGTTACTCCTTCTTACGTGGGCACAGCCCAGACATAGCGACGTGTTCACCTTTACAGTTGACACACTTCGCTGCCTGAACCTTGCACTCACGAAAACCATGACCAGTTTCCGCGCATTGACTACAGGTTTGGTGGGGTTCTTTACAGTTCTTAGTCTCATGTCCGTATTTCAGACATTTGAAACATTGTTGTACGTCGAGATATTCATCTTTCTTCAGGGATTTTGCAGGCACAGAGATCATGGGGAACAGGACTCCCCGGGAGAGCAGGCGATCGGCATCGGTCGGGTTTGAACATTGTATCTTTATTGATCTGGAGTTATTCGGTTTATATACGGTGATGACATTAACGTCATTGTTTTCGCCATTGATAGCTTCAACAATCTCCGAAGGGCTGAGGGACAAGATAGATGCATCAACATTGTAGGCAATAATAGTACATCTAGCTTGAAGGGGCAGCGGTCCTGAACGATTTGGTAGTTTGTTTTAGCTAGTTCATCAAGGAGAGGCTTAGATAGGATTCTATCTAAATCACTATCTTTGCCCAAGCAAATCTTAAACTGGTATTTGTTCGAGGGGAATTGAATGACCCTAGTAGGACGGATCTCAGTGGTCTTAAAGACGATGGACAGGAGTTCGAACGTGGAAGGAGGGGGACAATCAGTTTTGAGGGATTTTAGACGTATGTCGGGCGGCATGTTGGTGGCATCAGTGTCCTAGTGCGAGAAAACGTGAGTGAGGGAGGCTCGACGGTCCAAGGTAGGGGAGAGGTAAGTGATAGTGTGAGGGTCTCCACCCCGTCAGGTGAGAACAGGTCCACTCCAGCCTCCACTCCTCAGGAAAATGAGTTTTCCAGAATGGGGTGGGGAAGCTGGGGTAGAGATTGCTCAAGCCAAACGGTCGAGAGATGGATGATGGATGATAAAAAATAGAAAATAAAAAGACATGTGAAGATGGAGTGGAGGCAACGCGGGGGTGTGGGGAGCAGCGAGGGTGGTGAGGGAACAGCCTGCCGGCGTCGTCACCGTAACGGTCTCCCGCGGGAAGGACCAACGCGGGAGGCAACGTTACAATCCACTTCTTTCTTCGGTCTTCTCTCTTCTGTCTTCTTTCTTCTCTCTTCGTGGGATCTGGCGGTTAATCCTCCATCAACCACGTGGTTAACACGTGGGGCCGAGACAGGAGCAGCAAGAACCTTCCAGAATGGCTAGAAAAGATGATGTATACATAGGAACATTCTTATATATACCGGGTCAGATGGACGTTAAAGTAGCAGTTGTACCTTCTGTGCCTATCATCGTGTGCTTTTTGTGATATGTGCATTTTTCTTTGTATGTATCTTATGGAACATGGACAACACAGCAAGCTCTATCTTATGACACCATTATATTTTACTTTTTTCCCTATATACATAGAGATAATTGTATGAAATTGCCTTTCAACCTTCATCGGATCAAGTACGGCAGGGTGGGCGGAGCTTATGGCTTTCCTTCAGCCAATAGGGAGGGAGTTTGTGTCTGCTAGTACACGAAACGCGCTCGCACCACCGAAGACGACATTACTTGATTACTTTACCTAACCCAAACAATACATAGGAATTTCATCCTTACAACTTATCAAACTATATCAAATGCAGCCCCCTCATTGGTAGATCATTGTCAACCAATGGCAAGCACGTATTTCACCATATATAGAGGCACCGAGGCCCGTTAAACCCCGTTTTCAAACCTCCAGTCTACAAAAAAGGACTTTAACTGGCCTTCCTTTCCACGCTTAACACACCCACCCACTACTACCACAAACACACACTCCCATTACTTGTATACTTTATTTACTTATAATTTCTCGTTGTATCCCGCGTTAGCGAGGCAGCGAAAGGAATCACACGAAAGAATGGGCCAACCCTCCCACATACACATGTATACACATACACGTGCAGAAACGCCCATATACATGCCTATGCATTTGAACCTATACATATTCATACATACACATACATATACTTATATACACATGTATATACTTCATACTTACTGTATTCATTCTCGTCGCCACCCCGCACACTTTATTCATACTTTATATATATCTTTCTTTTCTTTCTTACTATTCGCCATTTCCCGCGTTAGCAAGGTAGCGTTAAGAACAGAGGACTAGGCATTGGGTGAATATCCTCACCTGGCCCCCATCTCTGCTCCTTCTTTTCGAAAATTAAAAAAAGAAAAGAGAAAACGAGAGGGGAGGATTTCCAGCCTTCCACTCCCTTCCCTTTTAGTCGCCTTATACAACACGCAGGGAATACGCATGAAGTATTCTTTCTCCCCTATCCCCAGGGATTATACATGAAAGCCGGCAAGGCAGCGGGTTTGGATAGCATTGCAGTGGAATTTATTTAAAAAGGGGGTGACTGTATTGTTGAGTGGTTGGTAAGGTTATTTAATGAATGATTCATGGTGAGGTGCCTGAGGATTGGCGGAATGTTTGCATAGTGCAATTGTACAAAGGCAAAGGGGACAAAGGTGAGTGCTCAAATTACAGAGGTATAAGTTTATTGAGTATTCCTGGGAAATTATATGGGAGGGTATTGACTGAGAGGGTGAAGGCATGTACAGAGCATCAGATTGGGGAAGAGCAGTTGATTTCAGAAGTGGTAGAGGATGTTTGGATCAGTTGTTTGCTTTGAAGAATGTATGTGAGAAGTACTTAGAAAAGCAAATGGATTTGTATGTACCATTTATGGATCTGGAGAAGGCATATGATAGAGTTGATAGAGACGCTCTGTGGAAGGTATTAAGAATATATGGTGTGGGAGGCAAGTTGTTAGAAGCAGTGAAAAGTTTTTATCGAGGATGTAAGGCATGTGTACGTGTAGGAAGAGAGGAAAGTGATTGGTTCTCAGTGAATGTAGGTTTGCGGCAGGGGTGTGTGATGTCTCCATGGTTGTTTAATTTGTTTATGGATGGGGTTGTTAGGGAGGTGAATGCAAGAGTTTTGGAAAGAGGGGCAAGTATGCAGTCTGTTGTGGATGAGAGAGCTTGGGAAGTGAGTCAGTTGTTGTTCGCTGATGATTCAGATAAGAACTGTGTCAAAATGGTTCACTCTGTGAGATATGCTCCTTTTGTGTGATACTAGTTCTTAGTCTATAAATAGAGACATCCATATATTTTGGGAAGTATGATTATTCATCTTTGTAGTTTAGCAAATTAATATAAATTATCAGTTATTCTTGCATATATTCTTTGTTGTGTTTTCATTCATTGGTACTATTGTTTTTAGAGATGATTACTTTCATATATAGAGTCCATTACTGATATGTTATACTATTATGTGCACCTCTCATATACAGAGTCTGGTATTCATATGTTATGCTGTTATGCCAGCCTTTCATGTCCTTTATTTCATTACAATATTTTCAAATAATATTCATGTTATGTATTTTGTATTAGGTCAATATTGTTAATTATATCAAATATTTTTGGGGGGGTTATTACTTACATACTTTATGTAAGATTGTATTACATGTCCAAAGATATTCCATGCGGTAATCGTAAAGGTTCATATGTACTTAGGAATTTACCTAGAATCCCTTATTATAAACGGAACCAGCCTTCTAAAATGGCGATGTCACACAAAGTTGTTTTGACAGATTCTGGTGACACAGATGACCCACAGAAACCTTCTCACACGTTACCACACCCACACCCACCTCCCCCGCCACATCACAAAAACTCGGGACAATCAATTCCTTCTCAAAAACTGTTTTTACACTAAAACAAGCTAGGGAACCACACGAGTTATTTGATGGTAAACTGTCAAATTTTGATCGGTGGATCAGAAATGCAGAGGACATTGTTGAACATAATGGTGATTCAGGAGACAGAGCGCTTATATCGGCTGCTAAAAATCTCATTGATTTCCACCAGCCTAACAATTAAGCTAGGGTTGTCTATGACTCAGATGACATTGGAAACTGTACATCTTGGGAGGAATTTAAAACGTTGTTTACATCAGGTTGTGAGGAATCATTCTCAGATAGTTTACTACACGTCCTTTTACGTGCTCTTAACACAACATACTTGGATGATACGTCAGTCCCTGATCACTGGAGTACCTTACATGGAAGAATGAGATTAGTTAGGCAGGCTTATGAATCCTTACCCTGGATATCGGCCATGATGAATCCTGAAACTCATGTGCAAACACTCTTGCGTTTATTACACATAACCTTCATTCTCAAGGACCTGACCTCCAGACGTAAGACGACGGTTACTTAATGAGAACATCGACCCATCATTGTGGGTCAGTAACTAAAGTGTTGAATTACACTCAAAAGAAAGGTGGATATTCCAACACCAAGACACTGGGGAGAGTGTCGGCTTCCCAAAGTGTGACGTAACATTGTAGTGGTCAACACAATCATTCTTCTCATGGTCAAATACAGCGATTCAGTGATGACAAACACTCACATAAAGTGACGTGCTTCCGGTGTGGCCAACCAGGACATAAAGCGAATGTGTGTCCTTACACATGGGACTCATTCTCACGTGAGCCTCGACCAGAACAACAAACGCAGTCAACGACCCATGTCATCACAGCCTCAGTCGTCACAATTCTGCCGACCTAGTCATGATTTCCTCCAGTCAGACATCAGGCTGACCTTCACCCGCTCGCGCCCAACACCACCAAGCAGGTGTTCATATCATAGCAACGCTAGACACACTTCAGCGGAATGTCGAGCATTAGCTAGACAGACGTCATCTAACACAGGTTCATCATGTCATTATCAACAACGACAATCTCTCGCTCATGACAAGACTCCATCACATAAGGAACTCTTAAGACGTTTTCGTTCTTCGCCATTTTCTCACATTACAAGTTTCGATTTAGTGGGTTCTTTCCAGGACAACACAATCGCAATCTTTCTAGACAGCAACACGGAAGCAGATGTCATTCATTGTGATTTTATTCAACCATTAATGGGGCGCACTCAACTTGTTCAATGCTCGGACTTTTACCCATTACTTCAAAGTATCTCAAATGAAAATCTCGACGTAAGGGGCACTATTAAAATGAACATTCGCATAGGCGACTCGGTCATGACCGTCACCCCTTACATTGTTCGTCGTGTAACGTTTCCTGCTAACTTGTTACTAGGACGCCACTCTATGTGTGGCACAACATAAGATCTGTCCTATTTATCATGTGGTTTGTGTTGATAATACGTTCCTGCCATTATCAGAGATGAGTTCTCACTCAGTCAGCGTCATTAATACATCTGCTCCCACGTCCTGCTTCACGGTAGACAATACGCATCCTTTTTACTTTCTACTCATCATTGTCCTGGTAAACTGAGAACCAACATGACTCTGCATAGTAACACATTAACGAAGGTTCCTCTCTCACTTTCTCGAACATGGATGACTGATCATGAACTTAGACATAGTCAGGGTGATCTCGCACTAAGAGTAGTTGCTGAACCTTCATCACTAACTGTCAAAGGACTATCGATGGACGCCTCTATTCATGAGACCCCAGATGGAGAGGTCACCATATACATTGCCAATACGGGACCCCACTCCTGTCCGTCTCCGTAGAGGGGCCAAGCTTGTGGAATTCTCCGTTTTGAAGTCAGGAATTCAAGACGAGGAGTTGCATGAGTTTACCATCCGTCTAGTCTCACATTCTATTAACCCACCACCACCTACTCCTCCTACCCCTGACTCAGCAGTGCACGGCTTGAGTCAGCTCCCCACCATCACCCCTGACATGATATCCAAGGTAGGATTAACCAAACATGTTGACCAGTTAACAGACTTACTTAACCAGTATAGGTCTACTATTGCCTTATCAGGAGAACCACTCGGTAGAACTCATTTGGATGTTCACATTATTAACTTAGAGAAAAACACACAAGTCCCATTGACGTCCCAGACTATCGATTGCCACACACACGCGCACAGAGACATAGCAAACAAACTTGTTCAGGACATGTTGAAAGATAAGGTTATAGAGGAATCACGATCACCATGGAATTCACCACTTCTGATCGTTCCGAAAAAGGACGGAACTTTTAGACCAGTCATAGATTTTAGAAAACTCAACACCAAGGTCACTTTGAAAGATGGTTTCCCATTACCAGTGGTATCAGAGCTTCTTCATAGCCTCGGTAACAATAAGGTATTTTCAACTTTGGATTTATTGAGCGGATTTTGGCAGATTCCCTTGTCAGAGGAAAGCCGCCCCCTGACTGTGTTCAGTACGCCAGATGGTCATTGGCAGTTCATATGCATCATGGCCTTCGGTCTTCATTCCTCACCGGTGATCACCTTCTCAAGGTTAATGACTAACATTTGTCGTCACATGTTGGGCCAAGATGTATTGGTTTATCTTGATGATACAATTATCATGTCTCCAGATATTGCTTTTCATTTCAAAAGTCTTGAGAGAGTATTTCTACGACTTAAGGAGTCGAACATAAAAGTCAAGTTATCCAAATGTTCCTTTCTACAGACAAGAATTAATTACTTAGGTCACACCGTTGATGAAAACGGTATTCAACCTAATGCAGATAAAGTAAACACAATTGTGGAATGGCCAGTCCCTTCCACAACAAACAAGGTCAAATCCTTCCTTAGTTTAGCAAGATATTATCGAAGATTTATCGCTATTTTCACTAAGATCACAAACCCCCTCACTTCATTTCTGAAACAGGAAGTTACATTCCAGTGGTCTACAGTGCATTTAACTTATTCAAACAATACTTGATCGAGGCGCCTACCCTTCGATTTCCCAACTTTGAGAAACCCTTCATTTTGCACACAGATGCTTTTAAACAGGGTCTTGGAGCTGTACTTATGCAGGAGTCAAATAAGGGTAGACTTTCTCCCATAGCCTATGCGAGCCATTCATGTTCAAAGACGGAATCGAAATACTCAATAACTGACTTAGAAGGCCTTGCAGTTGTTTGGGCACTCAAACATTTTAAGGAATACATATATGGTTACCCTATTACAGTTTATACAGACCACAGAGCACTGTTAGGTATTTTCAAAGACAAGAACCTACAGGAAAGTTTCAAAGACGATTTTTAACTCCACAAACATTTGACCCAGATTTTCGTTTTGTTTCTGGCTCATCCAATGTAGTTGCAGACGCGCTTTCCCGCAGAGTGGGTGCAGTCACTGTAAATAATAGCCTCGTATATTTTGATGTAGAAAGGTTGAGACAGCATCAACGGGATGACCCAGTCTGGGGTCCTGTCATAGAATTCCTAGAGGGTATAAGATCTTCCTTGGATGCTAAAACAGTTGTTCCAGTCAGAGAATTGTATTTAACACAGTGAGGGAGTCTTGTGCAGGGACGCGAAATTAGGAGTGCTCGCCCGTGTTGTTAAACAAACAATAATTCCAACAGCATTAGTACAGAATTTCTTGAAGTTATCACATGATTCACCGCAGACCGCACACCCAGGCGCAGACAAATGCTATAAGCAAACTCGTTTGAGGTATTTTTGGCCAAGATACATAAAAACATTACAGATCATATTTGGATGTGCCAAACCTGTAAGACACACAAGGGAAGTCCCACTACCCCGCAAACTGTGTTGAAATATCCTTTACCTTAATACCCATGGGAAAGAGTTCATATGGACATATCAAGAGGTTTTCCTAGGTCCATGGCAAGCTACGGATACATTTTAGTAATAACTGATGCCTTCACGAGATATTGTGAATTAGTCCCAGTACAAAATAAAGACGCAGCCACGGTCGCTAAGGCGTTCAAAAAACATATCTTAGACAGACATAATGCGCCGAAGATTTTAGTCACAGATAATGGTGGGGAATTTAATAACTCATTATTAGAAGAACTCTGTAAATTGTATAACATAAGTAAATGTAATATAATGGCACATCACCCAGCCTCGAATGGCCTGGCAGAAAGGTTGAACCGCAAGATCCTCCAGTGTCTTCCCACCAACATTAATTTTGATCATGATGAATGGAGTGAGTACCTGTCTGATGTCCAATGTTCATTAAACTCTGCATATCATAAGTCAATTGGAGACACACCCTTCCACGCCTTACACGGCTTTGATAAAGTGTTGCCGTATGACATAATAGCGTCCCCTCCTTCATGTCCAGCGGTCCAGAGATCAGTTGTAGCGGAAAAATATCGCACGACTCAATTGATTCATCAAAGGATCAAGGAAAATCTAGATGAAGCCACTACAACCTTCACGAACCAGGCTGATAAATCCGCGAAACCATCAAAGGTACGTGGCTCCCGGACTCTTGGTAATGGTGCAAGAATTTAACACTAGAAGTGATGTTCCTAAACTTGACCCAAAATTTTCTTGTCCCTATAGAGTCTTAGCTCATTTAAAGAGACATAAGTTTAGGGTTCGACATCTAAATACAGGTGACATTCGTGAAGAACATGAGGACCACTTGAAAGTTTTACAGTATTGTGAACATGATCATCCCGGTACCACAACAGACAACACTCCTCAAACCCCAAACAATGTCACCCAACCAACTTCTACCACTGTTCAGACTGTCCCCACACCAGAACCGACCACCCTCACAACACCACCACACACACATCAGTATTCATTAAGACCTCACCTTTAAGAAGTTGCTAAGTTTATCATTTTACAGGTTCTTCCTTCTCATGTCCTTATGGTGTCTTCCTGTATATGACACCATGGCAGTACCAGGCGCCCTTCTCACGACTCCCCGCGGGGTCCGCCTCGTGAGGGACACAGTTAAGTTGGGCCTGGAGGGTCTACCCTACACTTACGATAATCTAGTGAAACTAATGGAGGCCGTACCTCGCTTACGGTCTACCTTACTCAAGTTTTACACCAGTGCGTCCATCAGAAACTCTAGTGTTGCTCCTCCTCCAACTTTGTTAAACCAGTGGACCTGGAAATTGAATAGTACCTGTGTGATTCTGTATGACATAATACAAGACATTGAATCTCCAGTAAATACTAATACCAGGATGAATACAGAAAAGCAGAGGAGAAGCAAGAGAGGTCTGCTTAATTTTGTAGGGTCCCTCCAATCATATTTGTTTGGTATTGCTACTCAGGAAGAACTTAATTCAGTTAGGAATCAGATTGCATCTTTACAATTTCAACAACTTCTTAACAACAGGTATATTAAGGCTAAAGCTAAGGTCTTAAAACAACATTCTAGATATTTGAATGACATAATGTTAACTGTTAATAATTTGACAAAACATGTAGCACTATTGTCAAAGTCTCTTAATCCCATATATGCTATAGTGACTATTTCCACATATGTTGATAGTTTATATGCCCAAATCACTTATGCACATTATTTCACTGACTTATTGGAAGATGTTAATAATCTGGTAAACCAAGTTGTCACGCCATCATTTTTCCCTTCTCAGAACTCACACGTATCATTAAACAAGCGATGACGAAATTCGGTTGCACCCCAGCTCTCCCTCTGCATCACGTGGCCAGTTATTACTCCTTACTAACGGTTGAAGTGATCCTCGAAGCGGTCATTATCCACATACCATTCACTGACTCCAATACTTACAGCCTTGTGAACGTAATACCATTCCCTTTTAATTATACAAAAGGGTCGCAAAAGACTATCGTCCTTGCTGTTAACATGAACTCTCTCTTATATAATATTAATTCCTCGTTGATTGCACATCTCTCCATGGATGATTTAGCATTGTGCCATAAACCATTGCTTGACAACTTGATTTGCCCCCCCCCCCAATACCTTGGTTTTTCATGATTTACAAACAAACTCATGTGAGTACCAACTACTTTTAGGGCATCAACAAAATGTTCTTCATTCCTGTTCCTTTAAGGAAATTACTGTTACTGAACCTTGGATTGAAAGTATGGACAAATATCACGTCCTGTTTTTTCCAGAAACACAAAATGTTCTCATTCATTG